>NW_004567105.1:22557891-22589340 GCF_000260355.1 Condylura cristata
ACCTCCGGGGCAGGCGGGAATCGAACTCATGCGGAAGTAGCTTTAGCTTCTCAGTGCTGTACTTTAACCCGCTGCGCCACCAGGGAGGGCCAGATGAATCCATTTTTAAGCATTTTTTTTAATATTGTGGATAATTTTAAGATATGGAGAATTATATTCTATTGCATGTCTTTGTTTTCTGCTCCTTTTGTCGTTTTTATGAAGTATCCTATAAACTTTACAGGAGCCTTTGGTCTTTACCCATCACTTAGGAGTAGATTTTCCATGGCCACTGTAGCCATCATTCAAATTACATCTACAGACCCATAAATAGTGTGTTTACTATGAATTACTAATTCACGTGCAAAAAAACTACAGATAAATGTTCATTAAGGCTATAGGTTTAGTTTATTGAAAAGGGATCCATCTATAAGTTAAATCTTTCATGTACTATTGATAAAGATCATGCAGATTTCTTGTTAGAATATAGCTAGGATGAAATGTAGAAGACTGACTTTATTATAAATAAGGAGCATGCTCTTTGCATTAAATGGTGCTTGGCTAAGCAAGCAGCATTCATTTGACTTCCCAGACAGCCAGAGTTGGATTCAGAAGCAGCTAATTGCCTTAGGGACCTTCCTTTGGCTTTTTGCCCAAGTTCTCTTCGTGGGAGGAGCAGCTTCACACTCAGCACTTAAAAGCATCTGGGTTGCTGTTGTTCTGAATGCTACTGCTGACAGATTTACCATCTGCCTTTGAGAAAGACAACAGTCTGGGGAACTTTGATATTAAGCATTCATATGATAGCCTTTGACAGTCAAGAGCCATTATTAAATAAGGGCCAAATACATCCTCTCTAAATTAACCAAAATATAAAATGAACAAATTTATTTCTGTCTTAATTCTCTACAAATAAAGACTGAAAATTCATTCATGATAAACCTGTATTGAGCAAAACTGTAAATTCTAAGGGTTTTACATTTCCTTTCCTTTCCTGCACTTGGGTAGCTATAATTTTTATCTTAAAAAATTCCTTAAAATTAAGGAGGCCAATATCTAAAAAATGAAAATAAATGCTCAAGCATACTTTGGATAGTATCTGCTCTGGGTAATTTAATTGCAATCCTCTTTGCTGCACACATTTTTGTTGCATAATTAGTCACATTAATGTCCCACAAAAGAGAAAACTAACAAGAAAGTAAAAGAATACTCAAGAGAAAGTATCATGAAACATGAAAATTAATAATAAAATTAGAAAAGACAAAAATACTTGAAAGTGACTAGTTAGCAAAAACTACAGAATATTCAATGATATTTAAAATGTGTGTAAATTATGGCAATACAGGAAAAACCTGTCTTTCTTTTGTGGTATATACTTAGGCACTTATCTCTCTTGTATTTCATTTATTCTTTCATAGTAGGTACATATTTTTCAGTATGTGTATATATTTTTAATAGTGTGTATGTATTTTGCAGACCATATTTACTGGGAGTATAAAATCAGAATGTGTAAAGGCAGATAGCATGTTACCATGCTAAGCAATGATATGTTAGTTTCAAAAAAGTTTTTTTTTTTTTTTTTGACAATGGAGAAGTGAACAAACTGACAGACTTAAATACATTAAAGTCAGCTGAAGGTGGTTGGCTGATTCACTAATGGAGAAATGAAAACTTTACAGTCAACCAGTTATGTCTTTTCTCTTTTATGGCAAAATTGCCTTATGGTCAATTAGTTTTACAACAAAGGTCCTCATTGCAAAAGTACTGGCCACAGTTAGTATCAGAGTGGAAGTTTAAATCCAGATGGTAGTGGGAATAAGTTTACAGTAAACCCCACTTCAGCATACATTGTATTTATATCCATTTCTTCCTGGAAGTATTTTAGAATACCTTAGCATAATTTAATTATTTAATGTTGCAGGGACACATTATATTTATTTAAAGTAGATTATATAGTCAGAATACAATAAATTATATAGTCAGGATAGATTATTCAGAACATAGTCATATTGAGATTAAGTTTGTAAATTTTATTATTCTAGTCTCATTAACTTATTGAAAAAAAAGATATATTATTCAAGGAGAAATTTCACCCCATCCTTAAAAATGTGTATCATAGGAAGCACAAGGTATAGATGACAAATGTGCACTTTGCTTTTAAATAACCAAAGTACTTGTCACAGTGATATGAAAGTACTTAAAAATTTATAGGTCCAAGCAATTTTAAGTTACAGCATATGTGAAGGATAGCACATCATTAGCATAAATTTGTGAACACTTGTAACTTATAGAATTTCTTTACCACATTTTATCTGGCTTTCATAGAGAACTGATAAAATATATACTCTTAGCAAGTGAGGTGTGAGAGGCATGTATTATATTTGCACACAACTACACTTATGTGTATACATATGTATATGTATACAATGTATATATACATGAAGGAGGGAAGAAATATATACATATATACATATGTGTATATATGTGTATATACATACATACACATGTGTGTGTGTATATACCCTCACTCATGTGTGTGTGTGTGTGTGTGTACCCTCACTCACAAACACTGTTTCTTTACTTAAACATTCTTGGCCTGATCTTTAAACACTTAAAAGCTGATATTTCAATGCCATTAATAAGATATCTATGTTCATTTAAATGATAATTTAATTTAAAGTCCCTAAACAGAAATGCATGAATACATTTAAAATTGAATTGCATCTTTGAAAATAGCTCTCTGTGGACATTTCCTTCTGTTCCTTAAAAGGCAGGAACATTCCAGCTGTAAGCACTTGCAGTTGGAATGCATATCATGACCGATAATTGCCCTGCTTTCTTCTCTCTTGGGGAAATCCACCAACCTGGTTTCAGACTGTCAGTAGAAAGATAGGTAAAATGATTTATAACCAGCCTGTGGCTGTTTATACTAAAATGCATATAGCCAAATCACACTGGAGGGGGAAGTGGAATGGAAGATATTGATTCATATTTTTTAGGACCAGCCCTAAAACCCACAAGCACAATCAACATTGAATCTATTATTTGAAATATGGCATACGCTAATGAATAGTAGGAAAAAAATTGTAAGCAATAAAGTAACAAATGTAGAAAGAATACAACATACAAAGATATTAATGATTTAAGATTAAAATGCGGTATACTTCCCAGTTATATTTGAACACTGTGTTAGTTTACTGGTCCTGAGGCAAAGAAACAATTTAGTGCATTGGCTGGATATAAATGTTTCCAGTAAGTGAGAGTTAAAAGAAGGAGGGAGGAACAATGTAGATAAGTTACATCTAAGGAGATACATATACATCATCAGTAATATACAAAAGTGTGGTGTGTCAAGATTTGGGCCTAGGGAAGCTAGTTTTACCAATCTGGGGAGAATTCTAAGAATTCTGGGAATTTGAGGAAAAGTTTTGATTCAGTTACACATTAGTTGTGCATCTTTAGTTAAGTTGCTTCTTTTCATTTTTTCCCTCTGATTTCTTAATTGCAAAAATAGGAAGCTAGCACTCATTTCATGTTTTTCTTGTGAGGTTTGGGTAAGAGGAGAGGAAGTAGGCGCCACATTTAAAGGATTGAATTGATGCTAGTTTCTGACTTCTATGTATCATTTATTGCTTACTGAAAATGTTGTGTCTGGTGTTGAAGACTTCCTCTGAACTGCACTGACCACATTCATTCAACTTAATAAAAATTCTTTCAATGTACCATTCAATGAATAAACTTTATAATATGTCAATGTGGGTTCATCATTTGTAGCAAATGTTTCACTCTGATTGGAGATACTGATAATAGGGGTATCTCTGTGCCTAACAGTAAAGAATGTTCAGGAAATTTCTACATCTTATGCTCATATCTTTTTCTGTAAATTTGGAAAATTGCTCTAAAAATTATTTAAAAAGGAAAAATGTGACACTTTACCAATGTTGGTAAATAGCTCTTGACTTTGCTATATTTTGTATGGCTCATACTTTTTCACATTAAGTATGAAAATACTGCTCAAATTAAAACCATTTTTAATTATTATTTTTTTATAGTGAATTGTGATAGTATTTGGACAACACCATCAGACACTACCACCATAGTGCACACACGACCAAATCCCCCCGTAGTCTACCATCATAGTAGTCCACCATGCTTCTTTTGCTTTTGGTTCTTATCCCTGCCCTACCGCCTATACTTCTTGATGCTTCAGTTCTGTAGTCAGCTGTTTTCAAAGGTTTGCTTTTAAGTTTGTCTTTTCTGACTCTTAACCTGGTTACTCTATATTCCACAAATCAGTAATACAATTTGGTATTTATATTTCTCTTTCTGATTCACTTCACTTAGCATTATCCCTCTCAGCATCATCCATGCTGCTGCATATGGTTTGTCTTTTTCATCACTGAATAATATTCCAAATATTACATACACACACATATAAACACTACTAAATTCTTCTTGATCTACTCATTTGACTTGGGGGTTTGAGGTTATTTCTCATTTTACTTATATTAAATAGATTTGCAATAAACCTGAGAGTGCCAGTTTCCTTTTGAATTAGTGTTTTTGAATTTTTTGAATAGATCCCTAAGAATGAAATTACTGGGACAAAGAAAGGTTCATTATAATGTCTTAAGATACATTACGCTGTTCTCCATAAGAGCTGGATAATCTGCATACTCGTCACCAGTGTAGGAAGGTTCCATTTTCTCCACATCCTCTTAGATGTGGAGAAATTCAACACTTCGGACATTGGAAACTAATTTTAAAATGCTTAAATTAGTGGTCCAAAGTACAAGTGTTTTCAAAGGTAAAAAGAATGAAAGAATGAATGTGGTTGACTAATACGCTATAATGGAGTGTTGTGAACAAAGGCATATTAGACAGGGATTTCTCCATCAATATTATTTTTGTTTCATTATGTCAACATCTATCTATCTTACCAGCCACCACTATCTGACTTTATTATCATTGTGCCCTTGTCTGCCCTTTATCTATCAATTTGCCTATCTATTTAGTTATCATATAGTTATCCTTATCAGTCTAAACTTCTCTACAAGTCAAATTTTCCCAGAATGCAGCATGTTTATGACCTCTATAAGTGCAGATGAAGAAACTACAAAAACACTCATAAATTTACTTTGTGTTTTTTAATTAAAGAAACCATATTTTGCTTTGAGATGATGAGAAAGATTGAGTCAGAATCTTAAGTGATTTATGTCCCAAATTCTCATTTTTTTCTTTTTCATTATCTTCTTTTTAATTCCTTATCCTAAATACATTACATGATCTTTGTTTGCCCATGCTCTGGCAGTAAACTAACCAGGTTCTTTCATGGAGGAAAAAACTCGTTCATCCATTTTTAGGAATAGGTGGGAGATAGGGAAAAAAGACTCTTATTCACTTAGGGGAAATATGTCCTCAGCATTATAAAGCAAAGTTTGTGTCTTTCAGGTACGTCAGGGAAATGCCTTACTGAGATGTTTAAAAGAAGCTTCCTAGGGGAATGAAGAATGTCCATGGGAATGCTTTCTAATGAGAGATGTAAATATGCAGTGATAGATACATTAACAACTACTCTTTGCAACATATAAATTTATTTTCCAACTTTTATGCACTGACATTCAGACACAGTTTCAGGAACAAATTGTGTATAGAGGCTTTCTTAAAAATCACAAACAGGTTAGAACGCAACACAGCAAGCTAGCTGCAGCTGCTTCAGTGAGAGTTCGACCCCCAGCCCAGGTAATCCACATGGCAAGGCAGACCTCTCCTGACCTGCCTACTGATCCCCTCAACAGTATACTTCATAGATCTGCCTGTCCTGCTCCCCACTCAGTCCCTGATGAAGCCTCTCACCACCCCTGCACCTCTGGCTTGTACCCCAGTTCTGAATGCATAAATAAATAAATTTTTTAAAAGAAAGTTAAAATTAAAAACACACACACACACAAAGTCTTTTAAAAATACTTTGTATTTTCTTTGCCTACACACTTCTCTCCTTCTAGAATCAAGTACTATATATATGTCACAGTCCAAGGTATTTGTCATTTAATTTCATAGATTCAGTTTATCATAATCCAGCACAAAATGGGCAGCCATTCTAAAACTATGAGCACTTTTGTAGGGGCAGTGAGGAAGTATCCCCTTGCTCTTGGGCTCTCATATCCTATATAATCAGACAGATTAGTATGATAAAAATATCAATTTCATTACATACATAATAGAGAACGTCATGGCTATAAATTCTAAAGTAGATAGGACAAGCCATGGGTTTTTGAGCCTAACTTAAGAAGTGGAATAGGGAGCTGGAGCTTCAAGGAATAAGGAGGAGGACTGATATGACAACAAATCAGATGTTCTATAAGCAAGTTTTCCCTGCCATATAGATGCTTCTCAGATGTATATATATTAGGACTTAACCCTTATTTGGATAATGCCTCCAATCTTCATTCAACTAGAAAAGGCTTTTCTTAAAACTAACGGGAACTTAATTGATTTAGCATAAAATAATCCACAAACTGAGGTAGTGTAATTTAGGAAAGAATACCTGAACATCTTGGGGAAGCCTACCCTTCATACATTTTTAACCATTTTTGGCACTTAATAAATAGTTTATATAGTAATTAATAATCTTTGTGCCATCTCTATTCTAATGGCAGCTATTCAGAGGGTTTAGTAATTTTTCATTTTCCAGATGCCTTGTTCTTTATGTGGAAACAAATATCAAAGAGTAATTGACTATTGTAATACTTTTAGTAATTGAAGAGGACTAGTCAAATTAGATTACATATAGGATCTTTTTTACAATAAGAGGATGGCTGATTAGTTCTCACTAATGTCAACAGCAATTAATATATGTAAGTAAGATTAAAAAAACTAAACATAGACATACTCATGCATTTATGATCCCTTTAACTTTATATACCCAGATACTATAACAATATATGCTATACTGTACTATACTATACATATTATACTATACTGTACACAACACTATATATCATAGCATATTTCCTATATGTATTTTTTCCCTCAATGATCTGTAGTTGTTTATTTTCTGGGAATGTTAATTCCTTTCAAATTTCCAAAGATACTTTCACTTCATAGTCACTCCTTAGCACACACTGACACAGAAAATGTTAAAAGCTTTTTTCTCTTTTTTTTTAATCCCAGTTGAAAACATTACATCTACTCCATTTTCTTCTATACCTTCTTTTGTGTATGTCTAAGTATAATATATTGAGAAGATCTCATCATAGCTACATATTAGAAATAATTTTTAGAAGCATTCCTCTTTAAAAATAAGTCACCTTCTAAATTTTCTTCTCTATATCTATTGCTAGCATAGTGGAAAAACTTTGCTATTATGTTGATATTATGGGTAAGTATTATGTCAATATCAGGACTGCACACACACACATGCACATACACACATATACCCTGAAATGACCAGGAGTAATTCCATCAAATAAAAATGCTGAGACTTCTCCCATCTCCAACATCACATTCAAACTATGAGGTAAAGTGTTAAAAATAATAAATATGTAGAAAACTTGAGTTTGAAACTAATAATTTATGATTTGAGTTATTGAACTATTACATTGTATTCAACATACACTTAGTGTTATCTCTTAATCAATTATATACTTGCTCAATAGTTCATCTTCAATTTCTTGCTTTAAAACCCTTCAAGCTCTCTACTAATAAATAGAAAAATCTTATAATTGCTTAAATAAAGGAAAATGCCTGAAATTGTTCCCATCTGGGAAAAAATTATAAATTTTTCCATAGCTCTACTGGTTTTTAAATGTGTTGATATGAAGAGTTGAAAAAGTAAGGATAGTATATCACATGCTGTAAGATTTCCGCTCTGTGTATCAAATTTATAATCTGCAAAATGGATAAAATCATGCCCAGCTCAAATATTAAATTGTTCCATGCAAGGTGATGAAGATAGGGGAATAGGAGAATTACTGTTGGTATTCAGTTACTTTTAAAATTGGTTACCACTTTAAACATATGCTAACCATTAGAGGGTGTTTTCTCCATCACTTTCCTTTTTATTTCTTCTCCTTTATATCTCCTGTACAGTCATTCTTCAAAGACATTTTAAAGCAAAGGAAGAATGGAAAAATCAAGTGAAAGTTGGTCAGAGTTTGAAAGGGCAACCATTATCCTTATTCCCATAAATCCAATGAAAGTAGAGAAAGCTAAAATTTTGTGTTCTTTTACATAAGAAATCATTTAAAAACTGATTCTTTCTTCAAAACAATACGAGTATATTCATAATGTATTGTAGCATGTTCATAGATGCATGGAACCAAAAATGGGGTATTAATTATATAAACCATAGTGTGAGTATTCTGGCTCATGATCCAATTGCTCATCCACTTTTGCTTCATCCTAAAGAACCTTGATTTTATCTGGCTGCATGTGTTCCTCATGCAGAATCCATTCCACTCAGGGAAAATGAACCCCAAGGATGGTTCTTAGATGGCTTCAGCCAGTCAAATTTTGAATTACCATAACCAAAGTCACACGTTCACGGGTGGCATATGACAGAACCAACCTATTAAGTTAAAAAATGTTGAATGCTGAGTCTGAAATATTCTTTCTTTTACTTTCTCTGATAGTATTAGACATGAAATGAGACTTGAAACAGTGGCAGTTATTATCAATGACAAAGCCATTACACAGAGAAAAGCAGAGTCTTAGAATCACAGGAAATAGATTTGGAAGCTAACATTGCCTATCCCTCTGGGTTTTATGTTCTATGAAAGAATAAAGTTTCTCCTGTTAAAGCCATTTTTAATTATTATTTATATACAAAACTATTCTAGCTTAAATTTTTTCATGAAATGATAAAATTGAGGCTTGATTTAAGTAATAAGTCATGTCAGGCCTCATGGGTAGGTTGATTGTTACATAATTTTAGGTTATCCTCAGATCTCCTCATGTTATACCCTTTCTTACAATAAGCATCTTCCAGCAAAGCTCATAACAAGGAAATGTTATGAGGAACAATAGAGTTACAAGGAACAATAAGAGTCCCAGGGCTTTGGTAACCACTGTTCTATCCTAAAGAATAAGGAAAGAGACTGAGATTAACTTAATGTTCCAGTATTAACTTACAACAAGGAGAAAATGTCTGCTGTTCTTATACCTATGGACTTAATTATTGACCATCACCATTTCAGAATTTTATATATTGAATATATATTTTTATATATTGAAAAATTTCCAGCACGCTCTTCCCTTTCATTATCAGTCTTGAGTTTTGAAGTTTGTCTCAGAGATCATAGCTGGAGAGATACAATTTTGGATCTGTTTATGTCTTGTGGGGAAAACCAGCTGAAATTAGGAGAAATAAAGCCAAGGAGGCCAAGCAAGTAATTAAAGTTGGGTATAAGAAAATACTGGCCAACCTGAACGATTATTTAGCCTTCAAAACTACATTTTATAGGTGTTTCCTCAATTCTGTGAGTTAAACAAGTTCTTTGAGCCCACACAATTTCTTTTATTTTGCAACTAGCTGGAATTTTATTTTCAGAATCTATGAATGCAAAATATCTTAACCAATATCTTAAGCAAATGTTTTTGTGTAGAAAATAATGATGATGGTGTTAGTAGTAAAGTAATTTCCTAGACTAGGTACAAAATAGCCCATGTCGCAAAGGAGGTCACTTTATGTTGACCAAGAGCAAAATGAATAGACACAGTATACCTGCCAAGAAAGTTTTGGAAAGCATAATTCCATAGCAAAATATGTAAAGCACAAAATTATATGATATACAAAGGATAAATCAAGAGTATAGAGTAATTTTGCAGGAAATTTTATTATAATCACCTCACTATTTGGCCAAGTCAAGTATCTATCAAATAAGGGAAATCATAAAAACTTAGGTTTACATAATTTAGATATGTGCAATAAAAATACACAGAAATGGTAAATTCTTAAATATAACTCAGACAATGTTAGCTTAAATTATGCTCTAAGAAACATTTTTTAGGCTTACACACACACATATATATATATATATATATATATATGGAAGAAGAAAGATGAATGAATATGAATGATCTAGCTCTCCATCTCAAAAAGTTATGAACGAAAAAAAACTAGCAAGTTAAACAAAAAATGCAAAAATAAATAAATAAGGACAACAATCAATGAAACAGAATCAAACACACATGAGGATAGACTTAGAAAATATGTAACTTTCTGGCAAGTCTGATCAATGATTTCATTTTCCCTTAGAGAAGACTGTCTTTTGTTTATGGCCTGAAATACTTCTGGAAGGATATTAGCCTTAGTCCAAAGACAGACAAAGATGATTACATACTGGTTCTATTTATTCTGACAGCTAATCTATTTCTGGTTGATCCTCATTCCTTTGGGGCTCCCACCAGAAGCCTGGAGTTTTTACCAGAAGGCCTTCTCCTCAGATTTCTGACTTTTCTCCCAGAACTATGACATTTTTAAAAATGCTACTTGGTTTATTACCTTTTCTGTTACCAGTATTCCTTTTGGTACCAGCAATTGTTTAAGGGGAAATTGTCCTCAAGTTTTGAGTAAAATTCTCTCTTCTTAGTCCAATACAATCTCATTTGTTAATAATTTTCTGGGACTTCTAAAGCAATTTTTGCCTTTTTTTTTTTTTGAGGTAACATTAGCTTACATTACTGTATTTAATTTAAGGGTGTAGGTTCACATCTATTCAGAGGTATTTTACCAAACCACTCCCTCCACCAAAACATCGATAATCCTCTACCATAGCCTCTATGTTGTCTCAATGCTGTAATGATTTCTAGGCTTTGTTTGGTCCAGTTTTGTCTGTGACATTGCTTTTATTTTCTTATAATTTCCAAATGTGAATGGAATTATCTCATGTCTGTCTTTCTCCTTCTGACTTCACTTCATATACTCCCATTCAATTCCATTTATGTTGTCACAAATGGCAAATGTTTATCATTTTGTGTACAGCTGATCAATATTCCATTGTGTTTGTGTGTATTGATATCTATACACTCATCAGTCCTTGTACATTTAGATTGTCTCCATAACAGAAGTTCATATTACCCTTCTGTTAGTACTTTTGTAGTCTTCAGATAGATAACTTAGGATGTGGTTTCTTGACATTGTAGTAGATCTATTTTTAAAATTTTGAGAAACTTCCATACGCTTGCTACAGTTACTGGACTACTACACATTTCCACCAACAGTGGATGAGTGTTCTTTTTGCTACCCACTCTTCCCAATACTTGTTCCTTTTTCCTGTTTTCTTTTTTATAGGTCATTCTTAGAGGTATAAGATGGTATAGAGTAACTTAAACCTCGAAACCACTGGAAAATAGATGTTATCCACACAGTAGAGTTAAGAATAACAGGCTCAGAATGTTGCTATCTTTCCTAGGGTCATATAACAATGCAGGAAAGGTCCAAAATTGGAATCCCTTATTTTTCTTATGGGCTATTGAGTTGGTGTTTGATAAAAATGAGTTATAATAAATTAAAATTTGACACAAGGAATGAGAGATGAAATCAGATGTGACAAAGACACTTACCTATAATTAAATAAGTAAAACTACAACTCCTTCTTCCATGTACATTATTTTTCTCATAGTTTTAAGCACATGATCATGAATCTATCACTTTAACTTTTATTTATTAAAAAACAATATTAAACTATTACTGTATGTCCAGCATTTCATCTCGGATAGAGTGAAGGAATATTGAAGTCATTGTCTTTGTCTTTTGTATATCTATATTCAAGTAAGTAAAAGCAAGCAAGGAACAACTTAAATATAAAGAAGTCAAATTCCTTTACCTACAGTAGTCAAGGAATCCCTGTTTTATTTTTTATTATCATTATTATTATCTAAAATTAATGTTCAAACACTAAACCTACTAAATATGTTATTTAACTTCTATTATATATCTTTATCTTCTACAATATAATGTGTATTTGTGGAGGATAGTTTTATAAAATGCATGAAGTCTCAAATTTTCTCACAAAATATGCACAAGAATTGAAATGTAAAGTGAGCTCTATGTTTTGTCCTATCTCTTTGTGATAGTGCAGAAGTGGGATTCCTTAAAGTTAAAAGAATTGTTGGAAATTATAGTCAGAATAAGTATTACAAGTCAAGTGACATATATTCTGAACTAAAATTTTTCTATAATGCGACAAAGCCCTTATCCAAGGTCATCCGGCATTAGGGTTTTTTAAGTGGAATTTAGACTTCTGGACTAATAAAAGTCAAAGAAAATAATGGATTAAAATACTTTAAATTTTACTTTTTATGAATCCCTTTTGGTATTTCAGAAAAACTTTTTAAAGTTTTTATACTTCCCCAGCTCCTTGGAATTCTAAGAAATATTGTCTGTGATTCACTGTATCAGAAGAGGGAAGTTAGAGCCATCGAATTATAGAAGAGGTAGAAATTAATTTAAATTGGTATAATACATTGTACTCTCTTGTGTATATAAAAACATTAAGACCCAGAGAAGAATGAATGATCCACTAAAAATGTAGGCTAACTCTAAGAATTTTCTGAGGAAAGCATAGTTCACTGTTTGGTATAAATTGATACTTAGTGATTGTGGAAGAATGGATGTACTCTCTAATATTGTAATGATAAGAATTTCCCTGGAAGTTGTGCTTAAAAACAAAAACAAAAACAAAAAAAAAAACAACAAAGTTTTCATAAGTTACAACATCTGAGGTTCAAGGAATAAATTAGTAAATTTTATATAATTTTCCCTATTGTACTTTCTTTCATATTATTTTGCTTTCCTCAGGTCTATGTAAACCTTGTTCAGAGTAAGTTTTTACACAACTTGGATATATAATACATTAACATGTACATTTATCGATTCCTTACCCCAGATTCTATTCCAGTCAGTGCTATAATTATAGATTCTCCTTTGATAGTACTTTCTCTATGATGAACATGCAAATGAAGTGCAAGACTTCTAAACTTATGATTTACTTAGCATGTACATGAGGATTAATGAAATTCATTAACTGGAATGGAATTTAAAAAAAATAACCTCTATTTTATATCTTTCCAAATTAGAGACACACATACATAGAAACATCTATATGCACACATATGTGCTATAGATAAATTAACTTTATGTAGCTTTTGGATCATATGCATTTTCAAATGACTTAGTTTGAAAAAAATTGTGGCTAAGTGATGTCAGAAGTCTAAAATATATTTAAAAGAAGAGTACAATTAGAATATTGGATCCTGAAAATAAGTCTATTGAAAAAAAGTTGCACAAAGATATTTGATAGTTTTATATAGTATCTCCAAAGAAAATATTTTAGGATTAAATTTCCCAAATAAATTGTAATCCATAGTGTTTTATCCTATGTTGTTGCTAACCAAGTCAGAAATAGCAACAAAACATAAAATCAAACAAAAAGAATAAAATTCCTGGGATAGAACGCTCTCCTGACTGGTTTTTGTTTTCGAGTATGCAACCACACCAAAAAGAAGGTGTGAGGCACAGCTTAAGTTTAGTCAATAAAAGTTCAGATTGGGCCCTTCCTGGTGGGCTAGGACGCAGCACTGCGAGCCAGTTGCAGCCTCTTCAGGGCCAGTTCATCCCTGTGCTGGAGGTGACCTACGTGGTGCTGCAGACCTCTCCTGACCTGCCCCCTGTTCCCCTCAGCAGTGCACTTCTTTTGAACTGCCTTTTCTACTCCCCACTCTGGTGAATCCTCTGTATCTCTGTATCTCTGGCCTGTACCCCACTTTTGTATGTCTAAATAAATAAGTCTTTATTAAAAAGTTCAGGGCCCTCCCTGGTGGCGCAGTGGGTTAAAGCACAGCACTAAGAAGCTAAAGCATGAGTTCACCCCTGCCCACCCCGGAGGTGACCCACATGGCGCGGCAGACCTCTCCTGACCCGACCACTGCTCTCCTCAGAAGCATACTTCAGATCTTCCTATTCTGCTCCCCACTCTTGTCTCTGGTGAATCCTCTCACTGCTCCTGAACCTCTGGCCTGTACCCCAGTTCTGCATGCATAAATAAATAAATCTTAAAAAAAAAATCTTCAGACTGAAAATGACATGAAGAGATATCTCAGAAGTGGCTTTGTTTTTTAGTTCTTAGTGGATTTCCTTAGGAACAAAAACAAAGTCAAGGAGGTAACTGGCAAGATCATGGTGTGAACACTACCATCCAATAGAGACCTGAAGGTCTTACATTAGATGTAAAAGCATACACAGAAACTTCTCATAAATCAGAGAAATGAGTCTAGTGATACACAGGGAGTAAAAGCTTTAGGCATTGTGGCAAAAAGTTATCACGTGTAATAAAAAGTTATGGTAATTTAGTCTCCCCTCACTTCATCATTTATTAAGAAAAAAATTTATATATTCTGTTCCAGGGAAAGAAGTGTTTTGGAATCCATAAAAAAGGTGACATAAAAGTCCACTCATAGGGCCCTCCCTGGTTACGCAGTAGGTTAAAGCACAACACTAAGAAGTTAAGGCCACATCAGCATGAGTTCCATCCCCACCCGAGAGGTAACCCACATGGCACGACAGACATCTCTTGACAAGTCTGCTACTTCCCTCAGCAGTGTACTTCGTCAGTCTGCCTGTTCTGCTTCCCACTCTGTCTCTCTGGTGAATCCTCTCATCGCCCCTACAAATTTGGCCTGTACTCCAGCTTTGTATGCATAAATAAATAAATCTTAAAAAAAAAGTTAACTTATCAAGGGTCATTTTACAAATAATCATTATTTTAAAATAAAAAATTTAAAAAAAAGTTAGGCACTTCAATACCCTTACTAAAGCAAATTATTTTCTAATTCTAAAGCTGTGCTAAAATGCACAGTGTGGTAGGATGGAGTGTAAATGTTTGAGAATCTCATGACAGCTAACCCAGGTCGAGGGAATCTGATGAACTTCATAGAGATAAATGTGATCAAGGTAAAGAATATGTGATCACAAATCAGAGTAAACATATTACAGAAAAAGAGCACGATTTATTTTAGACATTTTAAGATCTTTAAGAATAGAGGATACTTTATCCAGGCATACTTACAAAAATGGGAAAAACATTTCTTTAGAATTTGAATAAGCTGTACCCAAAGAGTCTGTGTGTTTTATTTAATGTTGATAGGCAATTTAGGGTGGCTTTGATGTGGCATTTGAATAACACAGTCAAACAAGCTTTTGAACAACACAGTCAAACAAGCACGCATTAACAAATGTTGTAAAAATGAATCTATTACAGTTGAAAAATCTAAGGGAAAAGAAAAAAACGAACAACAAAAAAAGGATGTTGACCAACCCAGACCATGATTTCATGCTCTTGACAGCTCTTAGAACCTGTTAACATTGCTATTTTATCTTAGTTTTCTTCAGAGTTTGTATATTATATCAGCTATGTATTGTGGTCTGATGTTGAAAGCTGTGATAATTTGGGGGTCTCTTAAAACTTAAAGGATAAATATAATCTTTATTGTCTTATTTTCTAAGTCTATAACAAGTGGGGAAAAGCCATATGGAACTCCAAACCACAAGGGAAATTATACTTCTTTATATAAAGCATTCCCACTAGAAAAAAGGGCAACCCTGCTGTTTATCATTATATTTTATGAGGTAACTTCAATGAAATCATGGAAGTATTATCACATGAACAGCCAAGGATAAAATCTCTTTTGCCAGGGCCCTCAAAGGATAGGAAATTTGGGATATGACACAATTGGAGCTTATTTTCCACAGTGCAAATGAGGTTCAAAATGTGGTATGGGTGAGTGACAGAAGGTTTCTTGCCATCAAAGAAGATGGTCGACTTTTTCAGTACTTTTATGTGGGCTATGAGGGTGTATTTTACATGTCCAATTCAGGAAATAAAATGCACTTTTAATACAGTTTATGTTGATATTTTATGTGGTCAGAGTTTGTCTGGGTTGACTCAACTGTTCCAATGTGTGAGGGAAGTCCCAGCAAGCAAGCAGAGAACTCACTAAAAAAAGTATATGTAGTGATTTTTTTTTTTTAATTTGATGAATTCATGGCAAGGGTATTTGCCATATGAAAGAAAATACCCCTTCTGTCTATTCATTTTCTTTAGGAAATAGAAGGCCAAAGATTATCTTTTACAGTGTTTTCTTTCAAATATAGCAGTAATGTTTTGTGTGTGATAATAATTTGTTTCATCTTTTTTCCATATGCACTTTTATTTGTTCATCAAATATGTGCTGTGTGACAGACTGTATCATAATTAGAGTAACAGCAATAAGCATCTATATGCCCATTATTATGTCATTTAACAAGATAGTTCTGTATGTTACTCTACAAGCACCAGAAAACTCTGAGGGAAATGTTCACATGTTACTATGGAGGGAAGTGGAGATTTGTGATGTTTTAGAAACGATTTTCATGATGATTATGTAAATATTATTTAAATCTAGGACATTTGATTCCATAGCCCAAACCTGGATTGCTTTTCTAGCCTCAAATAATTCATGCCTCAATTGAGACAAAGAACATTATTCAGGCATCAAAAACATACAACATTTATAGACAATTCACAAAGAACGTGTTTCGGAATTCATCAAAAGGGATTATGAATTCACTAGTTAAGTATCACTTGATTAATAATCATTATTTTTTTTAAAGATTTATTTATGCATACAGAACTGGGATACAGGCCAGAGGTACAGGTACAGTGAGAGGATTCACCAGAGACAGAGTGGGGAGCAGAACAGGCAGATCGACGAAATACATTGCTGAGGGGAGCAGCGGGCGGGTCAGGAGAGGTCTGCCACACCATGTGGTCACCTCCAGGGCAGGCGGGAATCAAACTCATGCAGAAGCGGCTTTAGATTCTCAGTGCTGTGCTTTAACCCGCTGCGCCACCAGGGAGGGCCAATAATCATTATTTTTAATAATAAGTGGTATTAGATAATTCAATACACTTTAAAAAACAAATAATTTATTTTCTAGTTTGCGTTAAAGCTATGCTGAAATACACAAACTTCCTTTTGACTTGACCAGGACCTGTAAGTTTAGACAGAATATATCAGAGTATAAATATTTTATTTCTCCTGTGAAGGAAATAAAACTATGTGTATGCAAAATTTTCACTTATCTAGTAGTAAAGCTAGTCAGTTTTAAATATTAAATATAAAAAAGTAACTTTATTGAAAAAAAAAAACTGAAGATAAACTATATTTAAATGAGCTATCAAGCCATAAAAACAAACGTTATAATCTCATTCTTTTTTCATTTGATCATATTTAATCTCCCAGTTCTCTAGCAATGGGATATACTTATCTCCTTATGTCACTATTTAAACTCCTTAGTAAATCTTGTAGCTCTCCCTTAGGTCTTTTCCTTGCTTATTATGGTTGATCATGACATATTTTTCTTTGAAGCAATAATAAATGATTTTTTAAAAAATTATTTTGCTTCTTGCTCATTTCTTGTGTACAAAAAGTTCTCAGATTTGTGTACGCTGCTCTTGAATCTTGCCAATTTGCTGTATTCATTTATTATTTTTAATAGTTTATTTATGGTATCCTTAGGCTTTTTTTTTATGTAATGTCATCACTTCTTTTCTGACTTTGACTCCTTTCATTCCTGTGTTTTTCTGATAGCTCTGGCCAAAACCTCTACTACTAAGTTAAACAGAAGTTGTGGCAATGGACACCTTTGTCTTTTTCCCAGTATTAAGGAGAAAGCTTTCAGTTTCTCATCTTTGAAAGTTGTATGGACTACTGGTTTGTGAACTGAGGTAGGCACCTCTATCTTCTCCTATTCAGAGATTTTATCATCAGTGGATGCTGAATTTTATCAAATGCTATTCTCTGAATTTGCTGATATTATATGATTTTTATATTTACTTTTATTTATATATTGACATGACATTTTTTAAAGAAACATTTGTTTTTTTTTTAAGGTTTTTATTTATGCATGCATGCATTACTGGGGTACAGGATGGAGGTACAAGGGCAGTGGGAGGAATCACCAGACACAGAGCAGGGAGCAGAACAGGCAGATTGAGAAGTACACCGCTGAGGGGAGCAGTGGGTGAGACAGGAGAGGTCTGCTATGACATGTGGATCACCTCCAAGACCAGGGGTCAAACTCACACTGAAGCAGCAGTGGCGGGTACCTTACAGTGCTGTGTCCTAACCCGTTGTGATAACAGGGAGGACCATCACCTGATGTATTTACTACATATATTAAACCATGTTCAGATGCCTAGTATAAATCCCACATGGTATGTGATACTGTGATACACAGTTTAACTCACTATTCTAGTATTATGTTGAAGATATTATCAATATTTATCAAAGTACAGGTCCTAACTGGACCTCACAGGGTTTCAGGGTCTGGTTATATTTAAGATTCCGTAAACTGCAATCGGTTGGTACAACTAAACATCAGTTCTCCTGAACTGATTTACTTTTTTTAAAGAGATGTAGGTGTATAAGAATATGGAGGCTAATATTAGGAGTAATGGGAGGACAGAAACCAAAAACCTATAAAGGCTACCAGAAGTCCCTTGTATATATAATCGTCTGACTGACTTGTCACAGCTTTAGGCTCAAAGTTTTCATTTTGAATCTTCAGGGTCACTTTAGAAACTGTGTCCCTAGATTTTTGCATTTGCTTTCCCTTTTCTGGCAGACTCCAGCAAGAACACTCTCACATATCATAATAAATAGAAATTATTTGGGTGTCCATGAAGGCAACTTCAGTACAAGCCATTCCATGGAATTCAAAGATATTGATAATAGAGATAATATTCTGTGAAATTTGGGGGGACTGAAGGAAAATAGACTATTGTAAATTCAGTTATGGAATTTTTCATAGTAGTTTCAGTGACAAAGTAATTTTGTATATTAAAATGTTTCAAAAATGGCCCTCCCTGTTGGCACAGCGGGTTAAAGCACAGCACTGAGAATCTAAAGCCACTTCTGCATGAGTTCGATTCCCGCCTGCCCTGGAGGTGACCACTTGGCGCGGCAGACCTCTCCTGACCCGCCCGCTGCTCCCCTCAGCAGTGTACTTCATCGATCTTCCTGTTCTATTCTCCACTCTGTCTCTGGTGAAGCCTCTCACTGCCCCTGAGCCTCTGGCCTGTACCCCAGTTCTGTATGCACAAATAAATAAATCTTTCAAAAAAATGTTTCAAAAACAATTTGAAATCAAGCCTACTTCATTTGTTTTATTTAATAAAATCTAGATACTTAAAAAAATTAAGCTACTTTTTCAATATTGTAGATTTCCATTATTAATTAATTTTTCTTTCTTTAATCATGTATCCCAGTTTCTGCATTATCTAGTCTAGACATGAGAATAATGATTTTGCCTAGTCTTAAATATTTATAATTATGTAATCCAATTAGTCAAAATATTCTAAAAAGAAGATTCTAAATATGAGAAACTATGCTTTGTAGTTTTCATTTAAAAGTAAAAAAGTCAGAAAGGGCAAAGAGTTTTTAAACCAATGACCTTTATTTTAATGAATCTTTACTGAATTCCAAACAGAACATGCTGGTTGAAAGACAAAGAATGACTGTCAGTGAAACACAGGATTCATCAAGTTATAATGTCAACTTAGTAATGAAAATGCTTTCCTACAGTCTTGTCAATTGACAGACTGTCATCATATATTAGAAACTGACAAGTCACTGATGAATTAGATTATTTTTAAAAAAAGCAAAGAGTATAATCATCAGTTACATATATCACTTCTTGACTTTTTAATCATTTTAAAGTAAAAAAAAAAGATTTAGATGAACTTGTAGACTTCTGAGTAGCTACAGAAAATAGTTCTACATTATCAAATTATTGTAAGGAACTTAAATACCAAGAACTTAAATTGAATGCATGTACTGAACACTAGTGATGAGGAAAAACATATAGTATTCACTTTCAAAATAGAAAAACTGTATTATTTGCAAAACACTATAGAAAATTCAAAGCACAAAATATTGGATAGTTTAAAATTCAACAGTTTATTGTTATTGATTTGATAGGAAATATTATAGAAGAAATTACTGCACCATTTTGATGCTTATATCCTGATTTCTGTAACTGATACCCACTTTCTTCATTTACATGCTTACAACGATAGAACACAGCTTCACCTCACTGCTCAAGAATTGATTCATGTATAGTATTGTTAATATATACATGCTTAAAAATGACTATTTAATGGCTCATTATCCAAGACTGCCCATACAAGAATTTCTAGTTTTCTTTCCCCTTTTCCTACAAATCTGCCCTTTTAAAATGTAAATAATAATATATAAATAAGTAAAAAAAATATTTCACCCTTATACTTGATAAAGGGTTAATCCAAGTAAAAATAAGTTCCCCTTAAAATTCTACGACATGACTGTAATGTCTGGTACCTCAGCGGGTGAGACAGGAGAAGTCTGCCAAGCCATGTAGATCACCTTCCAGGCCAGGGATCAAACTCACACTGAAGCAGCTGCATCTAGCTTGCAGTGCTGCGTCATAACCCATTGTACCACCACGGAGGGTCCCTTTATTCTACTGTTAAAAATCATTATAGTGGGGCCCTCCCTGGTGGCACAGCAGGTTAAAGCACAGCCCTAAGAAGCTAAAGCCACTTCTGCATGAGCTTGATCCCCGCCCAGAGGTGACCCTCATGGATGTGGCAGACCTCTCCTGACCCACCCACTGCTCCCCTCAGCAGTGTACTTCATCACTCGGTCTGTTATGCTCCCTGTTCTGTGTCTTGTGAATCCTCTCACCGCCCCTACACCTCTGGCCTGTACCCCAGTTCTGTATGCATAAATAATCTTAAAAAAAAGTCATTATAGTGTATGGCTGTGTGTACATATTTCACTTCAAATAATGGACTCGCAGTTTACTATATTGTTACTTTCAGTAGATTCTATCTGTTTCCTGGGTAGAACTTCCTTGTGTGGATATGCTAAAATGTTTTATTTATTCATCAGGTGATGTACTTTTTTAAAAAAAAGATGTATTATTTATGCATGCAGAACTGGGGTAAGGGCCAGAGGTGCGGGGGTGGTGAGAGGATTCACCAGAGGCAGAGTGGGGAGCAGAGCAGGCAGATCAACGAAGTGCACTGCTGAGGGGAACAGCGGGCCAATCAAGAGAGGTCTGCTGTGCCATGTAATCACCTCCCAGGGCTGGGATGGAACTCATGCTGAAGTGGCTTTACCTTCTTAGTGCTACATTAACCTGCTGAGCCACCAGGGAGGGCCAGCTGATGTACATTTTGATTATTTCTGGTTTAGAGAAATTATGCACAGAACTGCTACAGATTTTAAATAAATCTTTTCTGTGAACATATATCATTAATCTTGGGTAAATACCCAGGAGTAGGTATGATAAGTATGACAAGCCTAAATTTGACTTTGTGAGAAACTGCCACATGATTTTTGAAAATTCAGCTCAACAAATTAGCATCTTCAACAGCAGTGTGTAAGAACTGACCCTCTTATTCCACGTTTGTCAGCTTTTCATACTTTCATTTTTCTTATTTTTTAATTTTATCTTTTTCATATTTACTTTTAGGGGTTACATAGAGATCTCATGTGGTCCTTTAGTTTTTGTTTATCTTGATGATTAACAGCATTGAGAATCTTACCTTTCTTCTCTGCATATAACCACACACTTCTGGGTAAGATACCATAATATCACACCTACAGCCAGTCCTCTGTCCTTTTGGCGTCTTTTAGTACTCGCTCTCTCTCCATTCTCTGTCTCTGTAGTCGCAATTCTAAACTCAGATTTCTCACAAAACAGAAAGCTATTTTGTTTCTCTATTGTCCACATGTAAGTGAGTTCGTCCATTTTTGTCTTTCTCCTTATAACTTACTTTGCTTAGCATAATCCTCTCCAGTTTGATCAATACAATGCAAAAAAGCCAACAATTTATCTTTTTATACATGAATCTTTTTCTATTATGTAGATATACTGCATCTTCCTAATCCATTCAATTTTAAAATTAACTGATTTCCTCTTTGACTTATAGGATATTTAAAGCTTAGTTGTTTTATTTCTAAATGTTTGGACATTTCAAGCTATCCTTCAATAGTTGACTTATAATTTCATCTAGTGGAGATGAGGCATATAACTTCAGTTATTTTAACTTTGTCAGATATATTCTTATGACACATAGTTAATCTTTCTGGAAAGTAATAAATCAAATGAATATTCTGCTTCTTGGGCAGTGTTTTGTGAACATCAATGCCAAGTTTATAATATTTTAGTCTTACATAGCCTTATTATTTTCTGTCTACTTAATTTAGTGATTCCTCAGAGAGGTATGTTGAAGTTTCCAACTATAATTGCAGATTTGTCGTTTTTTCCTGTCTGGCTACCAGTTTCCACCTCATGAAATTTAAAAACTTATTGCCAGGAACACATGCATTTAACATCACTGTGCTTTTTTGGTGTATTGATAGCATTAGCATAATATAATGTTCCTCTTTATTCCTTATAGTACTCATTATTCTGATTTGTTAGCATTATAATTTTATCTCTATTATTACACAAGTCTATTGTATACTTTATTAGTTTTGCTGCAAATGGATAAAATACCTGAAAATGTACTTGCCTTCCAACAGCATGCCATCGACTCATGGAAGTCAGACTCTGAAATGCATCTTAATAGTAATAGACTGCCAACAGTTAGTAGTATACTATTCATCCTGCTTAGAAAAGAAAAAAACAGAGAAGTCAGTACACATTGATAATATTGGGTTAGACTAAGTACAGGAGCTATTCTATTCCAGACAAGGAAAAATAAATATAAATGGAGAAATAACCAGGTGATTAATACAGTTTTCTAAGTAGTAATGTTCATAGTGAAATGGCATGGAATCATTAAGTATATCTGAAGTAGTTAAATTTGGTGAGCCAAACATTCAAAGGAATTTTTAATCATTCTTAAATATGTACATACACATAATTATATTCATAAAATTATAAATAATTATATTCATATGTATCTATTATATAACAGTATAGGAATTGAGTTTCATTATGCTTTATTAAATCACCTCTACATTCATATGTTTAATGTAACCTTACACTCTACTTGATATATCCTTACATTGGGCAGACACCACGATGAAAATGTAAAAAGTGTTACTCTGTGGGACCTCCCTGGTGGCGCAGCGGATTAAAGCACAGCACTGAGAAACTAAAGCCACTTCCGCATGAGTTCGATTCCCGCCAGCCCCGGAGGTGACCACATGGTGTGGCAGACCTCTCCTGGCCCGCTCGCTGCTCCCTTCAGCAGTGTACTTCGTCAATCTGCCTGTTCTGCTCCCCGCTCTGTCTCTGGTAAATCCTCTCACCTCCACATCTATGGCCTGTACCCCAGTTCTGTATGAATAAATAAATAAATATTTAAAAAAAGTGTTACTCTGTAGTTACTGATGTTTACAAATTTTAAATATAAAGGTCATAAATATCAGTTTTACGATATACTGTTAATATGTAGACACAACCTCCACATAGCATACTCTTTGTAGAAAATAATAAATGTAGGTGGGAAAAACAATGAAAGGCATTTATAAATATGGTGAGTTATATAATAACCTTCTTTTAGAATGGGGCTACAGTAATTTGTGGGTTTGTTTATTTGTGCAAATTATTAAAAATGAGTCATTGGAAAGTGCTTTCTTGAGCTATTAGAAAAAGGAACCTAAACAAAAGTCTTTTACTGAAAGCTTTTTAAAAATGTCCTTAAACAGGGTCCTCCCTGGTGGCGCAGCAGGTTAAAGCACTGAGAATCTAAAGCCACTTCCGCATGAATTCAATCCCCACCTGCCCCGGAGGTGACCCAAATGGCACGGCAGACCTCTCCTGACCCGTCCACTGCTTCCCCGAGCAGTGTACTTCGTCTATCTGCCTGTTCTGCTCACCACTCTGTCTCTGGTGAAGCCTCTCACCGCCCCTGAGCCTCTGGCCTGTACCCCAGTTCTGTATACACAAATAAATAAATCTTTAAAAGAAAAAGTCCTTAAACATTAACTAACTAACGATGAATGTAGTTTTTAAATTAATTGAAATTTGAATTTTTTAAAAAAAGATTTATTTATTTTGTGCATACTGAACTGGGGTCCAGGCCAGAGGCTCAGGGGAGGCAAGAGGCTTCACCAGAGACAGAGTGGGGAGCAGAACAGGCAGATAGACGAAGTACACTGCTGAGGGAAGCAGTGGACGGGTCAGGAGAGGTCTGCCGTGCCATTTGGGTCACCTCCGGGGCAGGTGGGGATTGAATTCATGCGGAAGCGGCTTTAGATTCTCAGTGCTGTGCTTTAACCTGCTATGCCACCAGGGAGGGCCCAAAATTTGAATTCTTAATAAAAGCATGTGTTTGTGGTTTTCTTTGTGGGTAGCAAGGCTGCTCTGCCTTTCAACTATGCTCATCTCCACCTCTTGCTAAGGTATGTTACCTTATCTCTGGGATACTGGAAAGCAGAGAGCTCTATTTCCACAGAACTGTTACTGTTTTATTTAAATGGCTCCAAAACAATTGGAGTCCTCAAATTCAGAGGCTTATGTAAAATCATTTTATAAAATGATATTGTTCCCTAGAGATACTAAACCCTAATGACATTAATAAATTAAGGTTTTAAAAAGTATAAGGTTATATGTGTGTGTGTATTTCCATTCATAAAATTAACCTGCTTTTAAATATTATATTTTCTTAAACTCCCCATTGAAACATATTTCCTTAAATCCTTTGACTATGTCTAGTGTATCATTTCTAAAACACTAAAACTAAGTATGTCCTCTTAAGTTTTTTCTTAAATGTAAGTAATTATTATTCACAGAATCTCAAAATTCATCAGTTCAACACATTATATTATATGATTAAACAAATATTAACCATTATGCATGCTCATTAAATATTAGAAGGAACTGAATTATTTTGGACACAAACATATTCTAAATTAACATATCTAAAGTAATAACATCATGCATATTTGCATAGTAAAAGAAAAGCAATATTACCTGTCAGTATTTCTGAACAGTGGTTCACACAATGATTTGGGACTACCCAGACACAGCAGTAAATGATACTGACTCTCATATTGGGAAAGTTAATATATTTTCAAATTTCAATCAATCCTATTTTATATAAAAGGACCAATTTCAGTGTGTTGTTATTAATGTCTTTAATGCTTATAGACCTCAGGTAACTTTTGGTTTCCTTTTTTAGTGGTAACAGAGAAGTAGAAACAACTGAATAAATTGTCCAGGGTCAAACAACCAATAAATGATATTGAATGTAATTGAGACAGGATCTGTCTTATTTCAAAATTAAAATTACTTTTTAAAATTATTTTTAAGTTCATGACTACTTCTAATGTGTGGCTAATATTCTAATTCAGTCAGGACTGATGGGAAATTACTATAAATCTTTAAGTAAAATTGCTTGCCAATTAGAGAAAATATATTAATGATAGAGTAGAAGGA
Organism: Condylura cristata; assembly: GCF_000260355.1. Taxonomy (NCBI): domain Eukaryota; kingdom Metazoa; phylum Chordata; class Mammalia; order Eulipotyphla; family Talpidae; genus Condylura; species Condylura cristata. Next base: position 22,583,351 of record NW_004567105.1, read on the forward strand.
TCGTCTTTGATGTCATCATGCCCTTTACCTTTTATTCCCATTCTTCTTTGTGTTAAAATAGGCAAAGCCTTTATACCTCTGTGCCCCAAGTTTTAATGTCAATAGGACTCTGAGTGGCTCTGATGAATGAGAATTCTTGATAAGTGAATGACACAGGAAAGAAAGAGATAAAACAGAAAACTTATTTCCATTTTCTCTGCATAAGTTAATATATATGTTATTATTTGTATCTTTCCTTCCTCACAGATCAAATCCACCTTGATCTGAATTTCTTTAGATCACATTCATACTGGCCCTTGGAACTGGTAACAAGACCTTTTTTCTTGCTGGCATCTGCAATGATTACTACTTTGTACTTTTGCTCATCTCTGAATAGACATCTCATCCCTGGAGATTTACATTTCCCCTATATTTTTTTTTAAGATTTATTTATTTGTACACACAGAACTGGGGTACAGGCCAGAGGCTCAGGGGCGGTGAGAGGCTCCACCAGAGACAGAGTCGGGAGCAGAGCAGGCAGATCCACGAAGCACACTGCAGCGGGCGGGTCAGGAGAGGTCTGCCACGCCATGTAGTCACCTCCGGGGCAGGCAGGAATCAAAATCCTGCGAAAGTGGCTTAACTTCTCAGTGTAGCGCTTTAACCCGCTGCGCCACCAGGGAGGGCCCTCCCCTATATTGTTTTTTAATGTTATTTTCTTTATTTAAATAACAAAATGGCAGCCAGTATGATAGTGGTTGCTATTTAGGAGACCCTGTCTTAGTTGTTAGCCTAAACTCTGATAAAAGTGAACTCAGTATCCATTTTTGGCTTTTCTATTTCCAATACTGTATGATTACTTGGAAGTTATTAAATATGATTAAGTTTTGCTTTCTTGTTCGGTAAAATAATAATAATAGTAACTCTCTTCCAAATGAGTTGTAATTTTTAAAGACAGGTAAATGTATACAGTCTTTGATTATTGTTTTTGTTTGTTGCTGTCACTACTGAGGTCTCTGAAAGCATGATTTAGGAACTTCCTTGAGTATGTTTTCCCAAAATGGAGTCTTATTATTCAAATTTTATAACAGAAGTAAAATAAATAAATAAATAAATAAATAAATAAAGATTTTCTAAATATATTTCAAGTAAATAGTAACTAGCATAGAGCGTGTATTTTGAGCTAACTGCTGTTCTAAATGTTGAAGAGTGGCAGAATATGCCACCCCAAAATAGGCCACTTTGGCATATGGTTTATTTTGAGTTAAAAGCGCTGAATAAAACAACAGATGCAAGAAGGCATTCTAATCTCCCCCTTTTCTTGCTGAAAGCAGGAAAATGTGAAAAATATCCTAATGTACTCAGAGAATATGGACATTATGAGAATCAAAGCAGGATTTCTTTAAAACATACCTTGTTAACTTCACCATATATTTTTAGTACTTTTCCACAAGTGTTTCTCTTTGTTCAATCTAGTATATACATGGATGATTTTGATCCTCTCTAGGTCTTCTTTCTAGTATAAGTTCTATTATGTTATATAAAATATACCAATTTATATGACTTTCCATTTTTATTGAAATTATTAAAACTGCCTTATGTCAGTTTAATTCTTAGGCATGTCTGCAAAGTTCTAAGTAGTAGAGGTAAAAATTGGGCTCCCCTACAGTGCTTCGTGAATTTGCTCCATTTTATCATCACTATATTGTGAAGAGAGCAGGTACAGTAGAATCGTCGTGAACCCTATTTTGCACAGTAGGAATATAGACGTGATTGTAATTAAATACCTCAAAAATTATTCAGTAAGTAGCAGGGGATGATCTTAAACAATGCATCTTGAAATCTAGCTCCAGAATCTGTGCAGTAACATTCTCTTCATTGCACTAATTCACATCATTGAACCCCAAATGCTATGTAGTGATTTTATTGTCATATAATATCAGAAAATACAAAATTTAACAGGCAACTATAAATTTAACAGTCAACTATAAATCAAGGACATTCTGCAAGGGTGGGAGAGGGGGAGGTATCGAAACAAGGGAAAGAAGAGCACAAGAGACTGGTGATAGACGAAGGGCGACTTAGTGGTGGGAACTCTATGACGGTTACACATGAGAAAAAAAGTGAACTGTACAAAAATGAACAATGATGCAAAATATATGTAAATAATATAAAAAAAGAAAATACCATTATTTTATGAAAAGGAACTCATTCAAATCTCTGCCAAATTTCATCAGGAAATTCTATAAAATAATCTTGAATACATTTATAAAATTATCATTAATGGTATTTTTTTCTCTTAATATTATGTAGAATGTTGTTAAATCCCCTTAAAGATTAAAACTGACATATACATATTCTTTCAATGGACAGCAATGGATGATTTAAATAAAATCATCCTCTTTCTAAGCTAAGATTATTTCATTCATGAAATCCATCTTCATGAAAGATGAAGTGATAAGAAATCTCCTCCTTTGTTTTTATGACCTCAATATCCTGACCCACCCCCTACTCCCATTAGCAGTGTACTTCGTCAGTGGGCCTGTTCTGCTCCCCAATCAGTATCTGGTGAATACTCTCACTGCCCCAAAAACTTCCAAGATGTAATGAAAGCAAGTAAATTCAACTCCTGATTTTACTTAATAAGTTTAGTGTGTGAGAGTGTGCATCATTGATTATAACTTCCTCTTCAGTTTAACCTCTAAAAAGCAAAATTAAACCAAAATTTAACTATGAGAATGTATGCTATAAATAAATTTATAGTTCAATGGTAGATTGAGCAATCAATTGCTAGATGATAGATAAAATAAATAAATAAATAAATTTAATTAATAAGGAACAGAGTGGAAAATGCATACAGCATTAATAGAAATTCTCCAATAGGCCAGTCATAGACTGATCACTATTCTTGTCTATGAATATCAGGTCCATTTTTCTTTTACTGATAACAAACTGGGAACGATCGAATCATAATTTCAGCTTAAATACCCAATAAATAGAGGATAAGTAAGAATCTGAATATATCTGACTTCAAGGCTCACACTCTTTCTACCACATTAAGTTTATTAGATTACATCTTTGTTTCAGTGCACAATTATTGTAAGTAAACTAAACTTGTTCAGTACTATAAACTAAATTTTCTTGTTTTAAAAAATAAATGATCTGTTTCATTGGATCATTTGAATGAATCTACCAAAAGATTTGACCAAGATGGATGGCCATACATTTCTAATGTCAATACAACTAGTTTAAAGGAAAAAAAAAATCAAAGTAAAATTAGGATTTTCTTTGTTCTACATTACTGAAATAAACAGTTTGTTTTACTGTTTCTAAATAAGCAGGAAGAATTTTTCATTAAAAACTTAAATGGAGTTTATTTCAATTTATACTGAATTTCAAGTTGTTTTCCACACTGCAAAGTGTATGCTTACTGTATGTCTGGGGTATACTTTCTTTTTTTATAGCAAATATATATGTTTTAAGTTTAAAAAAAAAGACATCCTTATTCTACTGTTAACATTTTCTTCTATTACTTAAATATCCTATGTCCTTTGTTCTATATACACCTTATTTAAATAGTATATAATTCCTTTGTCTTCAAGAAGACAATTTAAAAACAAAACTCTTTTCTCTACCATCCCAATTTGTTTCTCTTGGTCCCTCTGTTGACTCTTTCTGCTCTCGTTTTTTTACTTTCATTGAATTAACATTTTAACCCTTAGCAAATAAATTTTTCTATCTATCTGTTGGCCTAAACTAGAAAAACAAACATTTAATAAGGATACAGAATTAAATGTTTGCCAGTCAAGGGAATGGAACTGTGTTGAAAGGCAAAGATGAGCTTGAGAACTTCCTATATTTTTACTATTTGATTTTTCTTACATTGTTTATACATTTTTGCCTTGATTTTTTCAGACCAGAACTGCAGAAAGTTTACCAAAAGATAATTCCAAAATGTTTACAAATACAGGTGGAAGTATTTTAAAAATGCTCATTTTCCCTATTACCCCCCCCCCCCGGTCTTGGTTCTAAAAGCATACATGTAATTTACACGGCAGTTGATTCACAGACAAATAATCTAGATTGATAAAATGTCGCTCTGCATATCAAAGTGTTTTATCCATCACATGACTTCCTTGGGTTCTGGCAGAGATTTTTTTAGAACTGTGTTGGCCTTTGTGTGACCCCTTGTTTTTATTAAGTAAATGATGAATTCATACTGCATGTGATATGGGAAGACTAGAATAGTGTAGAGATGAAAACAAGGAGATGTGCCTTTATTTGAGCTTTATCAAATCTTGGTATATCTGTGGGCCTCAGTTCCTCATCCACAAATTAAAGCAGTAGACTAGAGTGAGATGATTTTAGGCCCCTTACCAGTCAGTGGAAACATTTTGAAAACAGGCAATGATTTTGCAATATCTCTACCTGATTACTTTGGAATGTGTTCTTTCTCTAGTAAAGCCCAGTTATTATGAGTAATAAATAGTAAGGCACTTGGGAAAAACCGAAGGTCAGTCCAATAGTATAAAATTGATTATTATTCCTTTTTATCTTGATAACAGAAGATAATTATTATTTTTATTTCCTATTGAAATCCCAGAATTGTATTGTAGGGATGTTCCAAATTAGTGCCATGAGACTATAAATGTAATATTTCATTATCTAACTTGAACTTTATAAGTGCCCCCATTCCTCCCACACATTAAGAAAAGGTGGAGTATTCATTAATTACATAGAACACCTTTCTTTAAAAAAAAGTGAATTCTCAGATATCAATGACTATACTTATAATTTTTAAAATTTTACTTATTTAATAATTGCAGCATAAACAATATGTTGACAGAGACAATATAACGAATCAGGGGAAGCCAATGCAGCAGAAAAATGTAAAATTATATGTCTAAAAAAATTACAACAGCTTTATAGCTATTTTACCCATGTTCTAAACTATTTTTTATTGCTATGCTACAATTGTAGTAAATTTTACCGTAAAATGTACAATATCAGATTTGAAGGTCACTTTGGTAATTGGAAGTGAGAGCCTCCCAAAGAGAAGGCAATTGGAAAGCACAACATTTTACTTTCATGAATGCTGTGATTTAGTTCTTTGACCTCTAGTTGGTTAAACATGATATATAATAGAACTTTTCACTCTGATATATGCACGTGAAAGCCTGACAAGGATTAAAGGCAAAGTGCAAATTCAAACTATCAGTGTTCTGAATAATTGCTAAAGTAACTTTGTTATACTTTGAGAACAAAAAAGAAAGTAAGAATTAAAAGGAGGGAGGAAAGAGTATGCAAAAAAGAACTCAGAAAGAAAAGAGAAGAAAGAAGGGAGGAAGAGAGGGGAGAAGATGGAGGAAAAAAGCAGTTGATTTGCTTATTTTCCTCTGTGCAAATGGCATCTTAAAGAAAAAAAATGTTTAAAAACCTTTAATGTAGACATGAGCAGCTGTTTTATACATTGTAATGTGCATGTTTGAAAGACACATCATGAAAAAAAAAATTATGCTGAAATGTCAATTTTATAGCTGTAAGAGAGAGGTCCTAAGGTTTGGAAGTTAAAAGTAAGTTAACTCCTTGCTTATTCGAACATTAAACTGTCAGCATGGAAGTAAGTTTAAAACTTATGATGGTCTGAAAATGTGGTGCTAAATGAAGTCTGAAGACCTATTAACCTGCCTGAGATGTAAACCAGGAACTATTACACTCTGCTGTTCAGCATGCATTCAAGTTCTTTATAGGAGCTTGCAAAGCTATTAAGAGGTGAACAGTGAAGCTGAAAAGTTTCTCTTATTTTCCCTAAATGTAATGATAATATTAGCTATTTTCAGTTTCATTTAGGAATTGCATGCATATAGGAAATGCAACTTGCCTGGAAATGGTATATTTACTGGAAATTATTTCTTCGATTTGTTTTTTGAGGTAGTGCTGTAGAACTGACAACCCTTTACCAATTGACTGATAGTCAATTTTCTCTTTGTTTTAAAGCCTGACAATGATTA
>NW_004567105.1:22589440-22590531 GCF_000260355.1 Condylura cristata
CATATTTTCACACAGTTGGTAAGCACTTTTTAAGTGAACATTTGACATATTATTTCTGTGTCAATAAAATACTTTAAAAAATTGGCTCCTTAAAGTTTTTAGACTTAGTAAACTCAGTATAAAATAAAAATAAATTACTTAGGTAAGGAATATAATCATCTTTCCTTTTGCAAAAAAGCCATAATTTTTACTTATCCAATATTGTGATGTCAAATAAACATACTTAAGGTATCAATTATTTAAATTGAAAAAAAACATCAATTAGATGTATAACTAGTTCACATTCGAAAAGACAGAAATAGACTAAATCCAAATTAGCCTAGTGTAAATTGAAAATAAATGAAGAGATAAGCCTCCTTTCTGACAGAAAACAAACTGTCATGAAAATAGCCTTTTCTTCACTCTCCCTGTTTACAGGCTTTTAAGTTCAAACGAGGAATATCATAGACATTTTTACTCCACAAAACCTGTTAAAAACATTTTTTAAAAGGATTAAACCACAATATTTTTATATTATTTATTACTATAGTTGCCAAAGAGCATATTCATTATTCTCCTCACTTAGCAGGAAGACAGGCATCGCTTTGCTGTCTGGTGCCCCGCACCACGACACACCTGTTCCTCGCTGAGCTCACGATCAACTAGTGTAAAAAAGAATAAAAACAAGAAAAAGTTGAAAAGTATAATAGTATTGGGTGCCAAAGGAAATAATACATAAGGAAATATGAAAAAAAAAAAAAAAGATCAATTAGGCCTTAGTAATAGGACCTAAGTTAGACTTTATGAAAATGACATGTAATGCCAGATATATTAATGCTAAGGACTTTGTGGGTCGAGTGGTTTTTAGCAGCAAAATGGAAGTAAAACTCAATGTTGGCCCTCCATGGTGGCGCAGCGGGTTAATGCGCTGCACAAAGAAGCTTAAGCCACTTCCGCATGAGTTGGATCCCCCCTTGCCCTGGAGGAGATCGCGAGGCAGACCTCTCCTGACCCTCCCGCTGCTCCCCTCAGCAGTGTACTTCGTCAATCTGCCTGTTCTGCTCCCCACTCTGTCTCTGGTTAAAGCACAGCACTAAAAAGCTAAAGCTACT
>NW_004567105.1:22590631-22594683 GCF_000260355.1 Condylura cristata
ACTCTGTCTCTGGTGAATCCTCTCACCCTCCGCACCCTGGCCTGTACCCCAGTTCTGTACGAATAAATAAATCTAAAAAAAAAAATAACAAAAAACTCAATGTTGATAAATAAGAAAGAGTAAAAAGGTTAGAGAAGTTTCAAATATGAAACAAAAACTTCATATGATTTAAGTGTAACATCTATGTGACTATGAAAGAATCTTCTTAAGAAAGACTGTCATGAAATTTAGTATTCTTATGTGGTATGAGACGGGCACAGTGAACTACGGAAAAATCTAAATGTTCTGTTTTTATTATTTTAACAGCAAGATTTTGAGGATAGAGTCTGTTGTGGTTCCTATGGCTTGTAACAATTTCCTTCTAGTCTCATGTACCTTTCTTTTTTAGGTTAAGTTGCTTCAGGCAAATCACTTTCTTTCAATTCCTTGGAATACATGCACTTTATGACCACAGGGTCTATGTATATGCTATGTTTTTACCTTCTGAAAAGACCGCATAACCATTTTCATTGCATACCTCCTGCTCAATCTCCAGATTTCATCTCCGTCATCACGCAGAAAAATCTAGTCAGGCTTCATTTTCACTGAACTTTATCTTATTGTGCATTATTTCTACTCAGTTTCCTGCCTCATGCGGTTTTATGAGAACTAAGCACTTATCACCTAAACTTGTAACAAATAGCAGTCATTTCACATAGAAAATGATCCATAAATATTAAGTTTTTTAACATTTTTTCCATTTCTTAGATCAGGTACTAAATGCTTAATAGATGCCTAAATCCACAGCTCTTCCTATATGAGAATAGGCTTCCCAAAGCAGTCATTCAAATTCATTCCAAATTTCTTAATGTGCATTATTAAGTAGGTTTCATTTCCCTGAAGCAAGTATATCTAGTCATTTATTACCTCTTGCTTCTTCATAGATTTTTTTACTAACTACTAAGACTCTGGGTCTTTCATTATTTCTCTAATCCGTGTCCTTTATTTGCTTTAAAAGTTTGATGCTTTATTTTGCTGCTGTGTCTTGTCTTCATCTACCGTCTTTTCTGTATCTTCTGCTTTCTCCAACTCTCTTTCTCTTCTTTACCTTCATATGTTGCAAAACAATGAAAATGAGTATCCCAGTTGTTATCAGATTTAGGAATACATTTTAGTTTGATTGTGAATTTTATAAAAAAATGGGTTATACATTACAAATACATATTGAATTCAAGACTTTTTCATGCAATACTATTTAATAATTTTCTTAGTTATATTACATTTTACTTTGTCTCTCAATAGTACTTTAAAATGTAGAAAATGGCTATTATAGCTAATTTTACACTATCAGAAAAAAATAGTTGTTTTTAGATTCTTCAAGATGTATAATATACATAGCTACAATAGTGTTCTCTTAGTTTATCTTTCTTTTTTGCAAACTATCGTAAAACCTTTTTTTTTTCAAACTATAGTAAAACCTGTATTTTAAAAGTAAAATTCTGGGTTTAGAAGATTCCATTTACAATTACATTAAATTTCTAGTCATCAAAGTGATAATTATTAAAATAATGAATTAGGTTTAACTTTTCCATTATGCACCTAAAAATTGTTGATTAATTAGATAAATGCAGACTTTTGTGTTATGATATTTTATCAGTAGTAATCATTTTTATAGATATGTTACTTACTTGAATATGAGCTATAATTTATTCTTTGCAAGTTATTACAATATTTCACCACATCACCAAAACCAACTTAGTATCTCACTGACTGGTTATCCCATTCTCCATCCACTTTCTATATCTAAGTTTAAAAAGGTATTTCAAGCAGTCACATTTCTAATGGTAATAACACATTCACTTGAATTGCCATTTATTCGATTATCTTCGAATAAGCGAATGAAGCATCTATTGCAGAGGTAAAGTCTGTGCCAGGTAGAAATTTGAAACTCTTGCCATCATTTAAAAGGGAATAGTTGATGATGCTTTCTGTACTTTCTACAGGAGTTCAGCCAGAATTTTACCAGCGATAGCGAGCCGGGGAATGCCATCAAATTTGCTATATTCAGCTCTCCAGCTTTTTATGTGATAAAATATATATCACAACACTGCTCTCAATCTGTCACACAACTCTGAGTATTATGGGAATCAGATCTTGGTTTGGCATTCCAACTTTCATCTCAGCTTTACACATATATGGAACAAGATCTTGCCAACGGAATATTGTACGTAAGTACAGAAAACTGTCAGTAACTCTGCCGTTTATAGGTGTTAAAGCACTACATAAAGTGTCAGATTTCACAGTAGGAAGTTTATACACCTGGAAAGAGCTGATCTATGTGCTGCAGTTGCAGTCATAAAAGTTGAGCTGAGACTACTGTTATTATTTTGATATATAAATGTCCTACGACTTTCTTGGAAGAAATCACATATTCAGATATTCAGAACCTACACTCATAACCAACTGTCCTTTAGAATAGACTGTATATTTTTATAATTTATTCTATTTATATGATTCCTTATTTTCTCCATGAAAAAGGGATCACCTGCCTGTAAATCGCACCTTATTTGCATTAGTAAATCATATTGGCAACAGTTTTTGTTTTTGTACTTAAATTTTATTCTCTATAGAGGCACAGGAATGAAAGCTAACTCTAAAAACACCTAGGAAACAACTACCAGTGGAGAGAAGTTGTAAAAATAATTTTTGAGCACGACATTCATTTAAGCAAAAATCAAGGCAATTAGACTGTTTCAGGTGAAGTACTAGACCTGCAACAATGCCTGCTTTCACGGATTCTCCTAACACATATTCAAACACATAGTACATAGGAGTGAGGGTGGAGAGAGCTCTTATAATTCTGCTACAAAGTCAATTTCTAATTATCAATAATGAAATGTAATCAAATTGAATTTTTTCTTTGTATTATTAGCTATGTGAATTATGTTATACATTGCATGGGAAATACTACACAACAGTATCACTATTCTCTCAGCTCTTAACCACACCCTCACACACACACAAAACATGTAGCCTTTCAACCCAGGATGAGAAGTTAACTCAATCTTTACTTAATTTAAATTAGTTTCTTAAAAATAAAGAGGGTCATTAATTCATCGCTGGAATGTTAAATTTAAAATATTGCATTTCCTCTTTCAGCAAGTAATCAAAGTATAAGCTTAGAATGAGCAATAGTGTTCTTGAGTCCTAAATTATTGATGCATTTAATGATATATAAACAGACAAACAAGCTATTTTAAAAGTGCAAAGAAATGTCAGTAATTTCTTGTTTCATTCCAAAAATCTCCTCTGCAGTTTGTACAATGTCCATTTCACAGGAACTATTGATCAGTATAAACCATATTTTTTAAAGAATAATTATACATATCTACTATGCTGATGAGAGAATCAGCAGCATATACAATATTAGCACAATGAATAAAATATACATATATAAAATGCATACAGTAATTTTATATAGCATATGATATATTTCTAGGAGCACAAAACATAGGTATGATATTTTTCATAACATTAAGTAGTCATTCCGTTGTGCTTGCTCAATCATTGTAAGTTTAAAGTCTTCATATCAGTGCTTCTGAAAGTGTCATCCCCAAATCTGCAGCATCACATCACCTGGGAACTTGTTAAAAATTCAGCACAGATGATTTGAATCAGAAATGCCTGGAGTTCCAAAGTTCAGCAGTCCCTCCAGGTGATTGCAGTGCACGATAAAACCTGAAAGAATATCTTCATTCCAAGCTTGTAGAGACATAGGATCAGCAGTCATTAATTGGAGAAGTTTTTTTTTTTTTTTTTTATTATGTTGCTTTCTTTGCAAGGTGTGTTTTTAAAATATCTTGAGTTACTTTGACTTCTGACATACAATTTATCTTCTTTAATTCTGTAAGAGGTATGATGTTCCAAAATTATGAAACATTGCAGATGGTGAAATGCTTTCATTTTTCAGGTTCAAGTAGGCAACACAAACTTAAATGCTGTTACTATTCTCATTATTCCCATTTCCTCCTTTCTCCTTTATACACACTCACATACACACACACACACACACA
>NW_004567105.1:22594783-22662043 GCF_000260355.1 Condylura cristata
TGTGTGTATACATATATATATATATATATATATATATATATATATATATATACAGATATGTATATATAGATAGATATATACACACAGGCATATCTACATATAAAACAGTGCTCTTAAAATCCCATTAATATCTAGAAAATATATTCATAATTCCCATTCTATACATTCATATTTATGTGACTATTTTACATCATATTCAGAAAAAAATCTTAAATTTGGTTAGTATTTTCCCTTACACACATTATCATGCTTATTAATGAGTTTGAGGATTCAGTTGCACTAGCTCCATCCTCATCTAAGAGCAAGCAGAAAGTTTAAAGAAATTACATGACTTATTTAAAATAGTACAGTAAGTGGAACAGTCTAGATTAATATTTAACATTTTTGAATACAAATCTAAGCATTGCAATGGCAAGGGAATACAAATAATTAAAATAAAAGTTCACTTTCAAAACTAATGTCACTGATGCTGGTGTTGCAAAGAAAGATTCTTATAAAGAACACCTGAGACAGTGTTTGATCCCCTGAATGTCTTACAGATAGGCTGAAAAACAGCTGAAAGTTCTTGAGTAATTAGCTTCAGGGTATATATACAACAGGAGGAAGGGGAGGATTTTAGAGCTACTTGAGAGAGAGGAGAAATGATGCTGTTTGGTAAATATACTTTATGTTCTAGATTATCATCATTCTCTTAGTGAGACCAGTGGTTACATATCTGTTATTCCATTACATTGACTGGCTGGAAGTTACATCATGTAAATCTGCTTCAAGATATATCAAGGTTAGAGCAAATTTGTGTATTTTTTCCTGTTTCAATTGATATTAAGTGGTGGGAAAATAACACTCAATGGAAGAATGCCAATTAACCATGACATTTAGAAAGTGTTATGATTTTCTTTATTTTTTTAACAGGCACATTTTCTGATTTAATGATATTCTACAAGAACATTATATTACTGTTTCTTTGGATTTTGCCCTCAGATCTACAAATATCTACTCTCTTCTCCCACTGAGACCTTGTGAAAACAGGTAAGAGACACCGCCTACAGATATTGAACATTATTTGAAATGTTTAAAACATTTTCAATAGGAATGTGAAATAACTGTTGTAATATAATTGGAGTCAGTCTCCCAATGCACCTACCACTCATAAACTAAGTCAGAATTAAAATTATATTTTATTTAGGAAATGAGGTTATGGTTGTTTGCCTCAATTTTTTAAATGTGACCTTTCTCATTGCCTAAAGTGTAATGCAGTCAACTTCAGGGAGCATGGCTCTCCCAAAGCACCCATAGCCCCTACTAAATGTGTGCAGGTAATCTTTACTACCTAGCCTTCAGCTTTGTGGCAAGTTACTCTTCCCTTGACTCATTCATATGCGGAATTAGCTTTGTATGTTTTTATTTCTGTCCCCTTTATAAATATGTTGGCACTAATGAATCCCATTGTGACCCAGTTGAATGGAGTCAGCTACCTTGTGCCCAGTGTAATAACTTTGGGGAGGAAACTATGAACTGTTTTATTTCTTTCACCAGGGAGCTGGTTACTTCCTCTTATCTCTGAATTCACAGGAAAAAGATAGATAGATGCTTGTCGCCAACACTAATTACAAAAGCAGCATTTTAACTGGAGATGGGGGAAAAAAAAAAAAACTTAGATGGTCTCAAATTTAAGTATAAAAATGTGAAAAGGTGGTGTTAAAATAGCTGGTAGCAGCAGTTTTTGTGAAGCTTGCTTTCATCCTCCCCACCCCCAAAAATGCTTTGAGTCCATTTTGGGTAGAGTTTGGATTCCCGCAATTACTATGAGTTTGCTAAGCAATGCTACAGTGCTCTTTATAAAAAGTTAATGAGAATTTTGGTGCTGGGTCAAACCATGTGAGGTGAAAAGCTGAAAGCAAAAGAGGTCACCAATATACACTGAAGAAGCTGAAGTTTTCCACAACCAAGTAAGTGAGAACATTGTTATAATATTCCATGTTAATTTATCTATTTCGCTGCAAGATAGTATTCTTAAGTATGAATGACTCAAGGAAATAGGGCTTATATTTCAGTGATTCCCTAAGTGTGTGTGAAACAAGGCATCAACAGGGGACTTGTTAGAAATGGAAATTATTAGGCTCTAACACAGAACTACTGAGTCAGAAATCTACAGGTAGAGTTCAGCAGTGTGTGTTTACAGGAACTGTCCAGGTGTTTCTGACACAAACTAATGGGTAGGAATTGTCTTTCCATATATCTTTGTGTAGAGCAGCAAGGGGGGAAGTTAAAGGAGTCGAGATGCTGCCGAAATTAGAATTGTGCTGAATAGGCATTTGTTGATAAATCTGTCCTAGATTAAGATGGCATGAATGTTTTCTGGTTCTTAGGAAAGACACAGCATATTACTCTGGTATATAATGAAAACCTTTATAAGCAACTATCATCTAACTTTTGAGAGGCTGACCTTTACTTGAGGTAAAGCTTTTAATAGAAAGTTGTGCACATTCAATTCTAATCCTTTATTTTGTATATGCCACACTGGGGAACATACCATGTTGGGGAAATTTCTATTAGCACTATATAGTTCTATCAATAAGGTATTTGAAAAATATCTCAGATCTTATATTGTCTACTGTAGCAAGCTGGAAACAACTTTTGAGAAAATATTTTCATTTTTTTCAATGTCTTAAGATCCACTTTTTACCTTTGTTGAAGCAATAGGCAATACATTTTAAAACTGCTAAAGTCACTTTAAAGATATTAATGACATGTGGTTGAGACAGATATAAAGAATTTGGGGAGCATGCATAACATTGCTCATATCTATTGATCATATCTATTTCACCTGGAGGGAGAAAAATTGCACGGACAGGGTGGAGCAGCCTCCTGAAGGCCAGTCAGTATTTCAGAGGATGCAGAGGGTTAGTTAATTCTGTGAGTCAGGGAAATGGATGAAAAGTATTTTTCTATTGACATTTGTCATTAAAATTTTTGATTTATATTTTTAAAAGGCTCTTGAGTGAAGGCCATTACTTTTAAGTTGCTTAGATTATTTAAACAAATTGGATATAAATAACGGCATTTTATTTACTCTAATTTGTAAATTCCTTTGAAATTGCATTGAGTCTGTGTTTAAGTGGAGAATGGCTGTTAGGCAGGGTGACAGTCTTCTGAGAAATCCTGTGCTGCATGTGGTAAGTTACAAATGTTCTGAGCCCTGTGTGTCACATGACCTGAGTAGACAGGAAGTCTGGAGAGCAATCTCAATACATTAATTGTGTCTGGTTTATTGTAAGTAACTGTTCCAAAATATAGCAATGTTGGTATGGAATAATTGTTGAATAAGAAAAAAAAATTTAGAAATTGTGTAAATGATTTTTTACTTATTACCCTTTCTCATATTTTCCCCTCATTTCTCCCCTTTTTCTATAAGTCATCTTAAACTTACTGTAATAATCCTTTCTTCAAATCTAACCATGAAATAGTCATTTCATATTGTTCTATTGTTCAGGATAAAAATAAGAGGGAGATTATTTGTTGGCTTGTTGATTAAAAATAGAAAAATGACACTTTGTATGAACTTGGATTTATAAAATGTTCTTCATATCCCATTGCTTGCTTTGTGGTCCATAACATAGGAAGCATACTTCTTGGAAAATAATATATTCTATAATGTAACTCCCAGTATTTACAGACTTAGAAAAAAACTTAAGTAAAAGAACTTATTTAATGTTATTTGACTTTAGAGTGAGGGTTCAGAAGCAATTTATAAGATATCAAACATTAATTGACTTCTGGGTACTAAAAACACACTAGTCAGTCACAGAGACTAATACAGAGGTATCTGTCCAAGTATTAAAATGTTCTCTTTGAAACATTATTTACATGTTTGTAAATAGTCCTATTTTAAAACTATACTTACCTTTATATTTTTAGCATCATTTATCTGGCCTCTTAACATGTTTACAAACCCCACAAGTAGACTACACATGTGACATCTATTTCTACATCATAGGTTTCTGCAATCCTTTAAAATCCACTTCTATTAATCTTGATGCATATTAGTTTTATTTAATGTGAATAACATGTAACATTTTATAAGCTATATATTTTAAGAATTATCGATATAATTGAGATACTGATAATTTGATGTATTATGCCACAAATAACCAGATCAACTGAAAAAAAAATCACATGCATATGTAATCTAGTGGTCTAGAACTACAAAGACTCTGGCTAGAGACCTTGCTAATGTAATATAACCTGGAAATTACATTTAGGAGCCCAAGGTAGAGAAAACTAAATTCTTTTTATTTTCTACTGAAAACATGTGCATTGAGGTTGTTTGATAATTCTTCCTGCTTTTCTATGTATATTCACATAATTCATGCTAGTTCATTCCCTACCTAACTTGGGAGTCAAAACTGGACACGTAAATGCAAAAAGAAGTGCAAGGTAAAAATACCAGCCCCTTACTCAATAAGGAGGAAAAATTCTGCAGTTAAAGGCACTAACACATCAAGTTTTTTTTCTTTTAAAAACATGCCATAATCTGTAAAACTTAATAGCAGTATAATAGGGTGTCATAAATAACAATATAAAGCTACAAATGACCACCCTACACTTTGGTAAGTTTATTCAGTACACTGTCTGCCTGTTACTTGGAATCTTTACTGGGTTTTTTTACATTCTTGTCTCTCTATTTTATAAACAGAAATATATTTCAGTTTGTTCTTTCAAAGTCAGTTTTCAAGGAGAACTTATTTTTCCCTTTCATTAAACTGTTAGAATTAGGACAATGTTCACATAGATAGTTACTGTTCCAAACAGTATGATGGTCTCTATAAAGTTAGTGCCTATTGTTTTTGTTCTTCCCTCTCTTACTGAACACTTGGTCTAATACATCTTACATATTTTTATTATGCCTTGCATAGCAAATATGTTGACTGGAAGCTCTAATATACTTGATGGAGAATGTTACTCTTCATGAGACTGCTCACCAAGGGAACAAATAAAACCACCTTTATTTGATCCCATAGAATGGGGGGGGGCGGGAAATTTAAGATCACTTTCTTTTAACTGTGTGAAGTAGGAAACAGAGCTAAAAGAGTAAGGTACATTATTTAACCTTTTTACATAAATAGAAATGAATATTAGCTTAACTAATCCCCAGAGACAGATAGCACATTACTGGCATTAGGTTGGCGAACATGCTGAGAAGAGAGAAATGTATGGTAGTGGTCAGTTACTGGCACGAAGATAAAGGGAAATTATTACTGAATTCCACAGCCACTGTGTTGGAAAAGAGTTTTCAGTTGACTTTAAAAGCAAAATCTAATATCATCGGCAAATGGAGATATGAAGAAATCAAGTAGCCAGGAGAAATGCTAGAAATTTAAAATAACATCACAAAATAATAAATTGATGGTATTGAATTCACCTTTGCTTATAAAAGTTTGAAGTTTTTTTAAAAATGGATTACTTGGTTTATACCAGTCTTTTAAAAATTAGAGGCAGTCTATTATAAAGAATAGCAATGGAATAGCAATGGAACTATACAAAAATTATTTTTTTAGATATATTGCCTCTTTTGATATATTTCCATTTCTGCCTCTGCTTTGCCCCCTTGGTTTTTTTTTTTTTTTAAGATTTGTTTATTCATACAAGAACTGGGGTATAAGCCAGATGTGCAGGGGCAGTGAGAGGTTTCACCAGAGACAGAGTGGGGAGCAGAACAGGCAGATCTATGAATTATACTGCTGAGGGAAGCAGTGGAAGGGTCAGGAGAGGTGGGTCCTCCTTGGCCTGGGATCCAACTGGCACTGATGTGGCTGTGCCTATCTTCACAGTGCTGTGCTTTAAACCTAGGTGTTGTAGACACTTTCAGTAAAGTTACAGCTGCCTTTTAGTTATTTCGTTAAATTTCAGCACAGCTCTGGGACTGAACAAAAGAAATCTCAACCTCATAAACCTATACTTTCTTACCAAGTGATGAGAACAATAAAAAGGATTACTTCCTGGATCTAATTAAAGATATTGGATAGCCTGTAGCTTTCTTTTCTGAGTGCTCACAGTAATAAATTATGTTAAGTAACTAGAACCTTCTAATTCTTGACTTTTTTCTAATTCCTCTATTGTCTGTTTGCAAATGATACTTATTTCTTAGTTTTACAGATTTGAATTTTTACTTAAAAGGATCACTTACAGCTTTGCTACTTTTATATTTAATTTTGGATTTTTGTATGCCATTTGGTGATAATGGCATTTGGAGTTAGGTTCTATTTTAAGTTTTTAATATTTTGTATTTCTAATTTAACTTTACTAGTCTCAGTTTTTCAGCCTTCAATAACATCAAATTCTAGCATTTGAACTGGTCTTCCTACTAAAACCATAAATTACCTATCCATTAGAGAAGAATATTCACATTATACCTACCCTCCATAAAAGCTAATTTATATTTTTCTAAAATTAAGTGGCTAAATACTGTCATGTCTTAATCCCTGCGTCACAAGATTGAAAGGAATTTAAAAGTTTGGGTGATTGGACTTTTTTTTTTGCTTGAGACATATTTCAGATTATTGTAATTGCATCATAATTATACCTCCATTAACTATCTTTCACTTTCTAAATTTAAATTATTTAACTTTGTCTCCACCTGGACATCATTTCTTACCTTTTTCTACATGTCAGAAAGTTATATATATGTTATATTTATATAAAACTTTTGCTTGAAAAACTCTAGAGTTAGAAACTGTTACAGAGTAGCCTGCCTTCCTTATGTAGCTCTATTTGCAGGTATTTATTATATTGAATTTGTGTTAAGTTAACATCTGTGAGGTTTAATTTTAAAATAAGTTATTTTAAAGAGTGAGTAGGGACTTCTGGTTTTTTGAGATTCTAAAAGTCACTCCTTAAATCTGTTAGCTTTTTACTAGTTAGAACAAACAACAGATCGTTAGATCTAGAAAAGGAGTGAGATCCAAAAGAATTGACACAGGGGAAAATATTCCCCCCAAGATTATAGCAGAGAATCACAGATTACTGGAGCAGAGACTCAAAATTGAAAATGACCTTGGGAATCATGCTGAGAAAAGGAAACCTCAACTGTTGCCTATGAACCTCTGGAGGTTCAGTGCAGACAACTCAGAGAATTGAAAACTCTAGGGGGTCCAGTCATAGAGTCCACAAAGTGAAATTTACCTCCAGGAGCTCAACCATATTCCCACAGTAAATATCAAAGAAACAATCCCCCAGGCTTTTAACAGGGAGAGAAGAAAAGAATCATTTTGAAATATGTCAGAGAAAGCCGATCTTCATAATGAGATCTGCTGACAAAGAAAACTAGCTAACACTCAACAGGTCATGCTCTAGTTATCAGGAGGGAAATACCTGAAGCCCTTCTACTATATTCATTCTGTCCCATAAAGGAGAGGGGGAAAAAAAATTAAGATGCTCTAGTAAAATGTGGAGCCCAAGGTATATGCTCCCTAAAAGGCTAACACCAAATGAAAGGGCTATAAAGATAGTGCCCCTCACCATCCCATATCTTGCCACCCATCACTAAAGGTTTATTTGTAGCAGCTCTTTGTATCTAGACCAACAAGGTCAGCAATCAAGAAAAAGTTACAAAGTAGACTGAAGGACAAAAGCACAATTTTAAGGAGACAGATTAAATATCAGAACAAGATATGATAGGAATGTCACGTTTTTAGACCAGGAATTTAAACCAACTATGATTAATAGGCTACAGGGTTTCTAGATAAAGCATACATGCATGGGTAGTGTAAGTTGAAAGATGGGGATCTGAGAAAGAAATAGAATGGTAGAGAGTTAAAAAAAAAAACTGAAAATATGAAGATGCATATAAATGCATTTGATGAGTTTATTAACAGAATGGGCATGAACTAAAGAAGATGAAATTGAGGATACATCATCAGAATCCCCAAACCAGGCCCTCCCTGGTGGTGCAGTGGGTTAGAACACAGCACTACAAGCTGGCTGCAGCCACTTCAGTGCCAGTTTGCCAGTGTGAGCCCACATCCAGGCAGTGATGTACATGGCGTGGCAGACCTCTCCTGTCTCGCCCACTACTCCCCTCAGCAGTGTCCTTGGCCAAGCTGCACCTCTGGCCTGTACCACAGCTCTATAAATAAATCTTAAAAAATAAATAAGTAACGAGAATACTGGGGGGGGGGAGTTAGAACAAAATATCTAGGACTACAGAATAACTATAAAAAATTCAATGTGCATATAATGGGACTATCAGAAGGATAAAAGAAGCAAGGAATATTTGAAACTAATGTTTGAAAATTCTTCCAATTATAGTGCTTTTTTTACATTTCTCTAGAGCTAAACATGGTTGCTTATATATCTTATATGTAAAAGATGATGAATATATGTATATTCTACTCAGTATGAACATGTTTGAGATTTAAAATATATATATAATTCATACCTCATTCTGCTCTACCACCCAGATAATAGTATGTTATTGGGAAAGATAAAGCAAAGCAAATACAAGTATGCAGCCTTAGTGGGATTTCTCCAAAACCATAGTCTAGAACTCTGGAACTTGTGTAGTTAATATTATTCCTCATCTGAAGCCTTTCTAATGTCTTTCATCACCTTAAGAAAAATACTCAGTCTTTATTGTAATCACCTCTAGCACCTTATTTTCAAGCTGTCAACTCTTCAGTCATCCTTCTCCCACACACTGACCACCATGCTGTTCTTCAGAAACAGTATTGTCTTTTCTACGACAGTACCTCCTGCTGCGTCTTCAGACCAAGAATGCTTTTGCTCCAGCTATTTCTCTAGCTTTCTCCCTTCATTCAGGGGATGCACCTTTTCAGTAGAGTTATCTCTCATCATGAGAGCTAAGTTCTTCTGGCTTTGTTTTCTTTTTCCCTTCTTAACAGTTATCACTAGCTGGTATTTTATTAATCTGCTCCTTGTCTTCCTAGTAGAGTAAACACCATTGGAATCTTTATTTTATTTCATTGCAGTACACTCAATAGTATTTGGCACATAGGTAGCACTTAGTGACTGTTGACAACAAAAAGCACCTGTTTATGGTACCTGCTTTATGAATTTTGCTTTATTTGTTGTGAAATTAATAGGCTTTCAGTAGAACATGGTGAGATTAGCTCAGGCAATGAGCGATGGCCACAAACTTCAATTGCCAGTTAGCATTTGTGACCTAAGTGTATTATTGTCAATTTACTGTGAGTTTATTGGGAATTAATACTGTAGCCATATAAAAAGATATGAACATATACCTTTAAATCCTATAGTTATAGAAGCCATTGTTAACTCAATAGAAATTTAAATTGAAGGCGTACGACAGTAAAAATACTGAAGACCAAAAAAGTCAAGGAATATCTACACATATAAATATTGATTTTAATGCAATCTTATATGATCTTTCTTTTCACCTTTAACCAAGACTAATGTATAAATATATATTATTTATAGTAGCTAGTAATTTGGGTTGTTGACACATCAAAGCAGAAATGATTATAGTAAAAAAGTAAGAAAGTGTTGAGTGTTATCTATAAAAACAAGACAGATGGTGAGCCAACCTTACTACAAACTTTGAAAATTCCCCTCTGTGATCTTTTTTATTCCAGGTGTCTCTCTTTAAACTTTATTCAAATGAAATCCAAACATTTATTTAGTCAATCAATAATACCTTTCAGGAGAAATAAGTAAGACATACCTAATTAAAAAGACAAATTTGGTTTACTACCTTCTGTCTTTCAGAAGTCTTCAAAGAACTTCTGCAGTTTCTGCATATAGATTTTAGTGTATTTTTCTAAAAGTTTTGATTTCTTGAAATGAAAATAATTATTCCATGTTTCATCATAAACTAGGCTTTTTGCTTGCATTTCTGTTCCCCTGTTTTTATCCCTTTGTTCTACATCATAGATTTTTTTTTTTTGCCTTATCCATGAGTACATGCATTTTGTCACTTTGTCCCAACAGTACGTGGTTGAGATGGAAACAAGAGGGCCTGAACTATATGGGTGAAAATATATATTGTACATCTTGTTAATTTTTTATTTGACTTTTTCTTGGTGAAATTACTTAAACTGTTCTTTGGATTCCTACAAGATGGAAGTGAAAGTTATTGGAAGGAGTATAAAGTTTAATATTTTCCTACTTAACAGAGTTGTCACACCAAGGAATCCAAAATACTGAGTTTCTTAGCAAGTAGCTTTGTACAGATCTGATTCAGAACCTACATTTTTAGAATATCTCCAGTTAATATTTATTGATATAAATGAAAGCTTGAAAAGTACTGTTAGTGCTTGTGAAACATGATTGCATTTTTTATATACTGTCTCACTAAATTCTGTTACTGTTCTAATTATACTAAAACAAATATGGGTAAAATAAAAATGTGCATTTCTAGAAATTTGTTAAAATTTACTTATCCACTAACTTTTCTTACATTAAATTAGAGAGCTTAGGATTTTTTCTTTTATGGTTGTGCATGTGTATATTTGAAAGAAGGAAGAGAGGCAAAAGAAAGATAGGGAAAGTAACATTCACTTTTGAGACTTTAGAGTTGGTAAGGAGAAAAAATATTATTTTGACTCCAGTTGTTCTCTTTATAAAAAGGATTAGTGAATAGGAATGTTTTTAATTACCCTTTAATATTTTATCTACAATGCTTTTAAAAGAATTTTATCACTTCTCTTTTTTCACATGTGTGGAATCCAAAATTTTGTCTTCTTGACTCTGGTGTGGATGAATAACTTAAAGTATTCACACTTTGTTTATGTTTGAATAGAATTGAGGAAAACACACACACTTTTGTTTGAAAGTTTAAGATTGAAAATTGTCTCGGGGCTGTATAGATTTTAATAGGAAACATGCCTACTTTTGCCATAAAAAGGTGTTTATTTTGTTCTTTGAAAAAAGCAAAAATAGGGCTTAAAGTATACATTTTAAATTAATCTTATAGTGTTTATATGCACTCTACCACAGAATGAATGGAAGGAAACATCCATTTTTTACATTAAACTTGGAGGAACACTGGGAATACTGCTCACAAAGGTTACAACATCAATTAACAACCTTTACAAACTGTGACAAAGGAGAATGATAAATAACTCATTTTCTACTTTCCACTGGCACCCAAGATGTAAATATAGCTAATCATGGTCCCCTAAATACAATTATCAATCAATATTGTAGCAACATGTTATTTGTGCTCAGATGTATGCAAATGTTCAGGTTTCTCTCAGGGAGGAATGTGTGGGACTATAGTGATGATGGACTGAGATTGTAAAATAAACAATAATGTAAATAGATATATAAAGAAAAAAGTTAGACAGTCATTTAAGCTGAAGCAAGTGATCTGCATATCCTTCCCTCAGTTCAGCGAAAGGGAAAAGCAAATAAAACCAGCATCCTACAACTCCAAATTAATTAATGTTTTTGATGTACTAAAAAGTTTAAGAAAATTCAAAAGGCAGAAATATCTGCAGTTTCAAAAGATGGGTCATGAAATGAAATACTTACACTGCAATAGTACTCATTCAATAAAACTTTAATCCTTCTCATTTACCAGATTACACAAATCTAGTAATGATAAGCAGTCTTACTTGGGTAGTATGGATAGAAAATACATGTATTTTCATCTTTTATTTTGAATTTTCTTTGGATTCAAAGTATTTAAATAATTTTATTACCATTTATAATTTCAAAGGAAAAAAAAAAAGGTCCTGTCATAGATATTTTAGGTAAAATATATACAAATAATCAGAAAAGCCCTACTTATGATTCAGCTTTTCATAACAAACAAACAAAAAAATAATAAAGTCAGTTACACAGATCTTTCCATTGAAGATAATTAGGCTTTGTTTTTCGAATGTTCATCTTTTTCTTTTCCAAACTTAATTGGAGTAAAAAATATTTAAATTTTGTGAGGTATAAACAGAAAAAGGCCTATTTTGAAGGTTGTAGGTATATACATGCATTTACTGTTTTCTTAACTCTACTGTTATAATAAATGTCTAATCTCAATCTATAATTTTCTACTCGTTACCTAAATTATGTAAGTTTTAAATAATTCAAAGAGGAAAATCTATGCCTCTTAAACCCCATGAAACTAGAGGTTGTCATTTATTCTTTTAACCTTTCAATAACAGTGGATAAAGTAATACTTACTAGTACGTAATTTCAAATCCACCTCTCATCTTGAACATCATAAGCTGGTTTCATTTATCTTACTTTCAGCATTTTCTTTTTAGCTGTGAAAGTTTTAGAGAAGTTAAGCAATTTGAAGTTGAAAGACTATAAAGGCAGAGAACTAAATCACCTCACTTCTTTGGTTCTGATTATATATTTGATATATAATGAATTTATATTCATTTTAACCATGGGGCACTTTATGTAAATAATAAAAGCTATTAATAAGAAAAAAAGTGTGTGATTTTCTGTATCACAGGTGAGGAAGCTAATGTACACAGATGGTTTAAAGATAAAGGTAACTTAAGGGCCTTGATCACATTCCATGAGTTTAACATTTATAAGTATGTTTACCTTTTTACTCAGTCAACAATATTTAATTTAATATATGGATTATATAAAATTATTTTTAGCTTGAGTTTGTCTCTTCTAGAATATAATGGATTACTTGCTACATCTAAATATCCATTTCCATTTTCCAGACTTATAAACTCATAATCAAATGAAATCAGTTTGGAACCATGAACTAGTTAATGAATTAAAAGTGAAATTTCAATGTTAGTGTATATCATACTGGTTAGTAGTTTTAGTATAACAATTTAGAGTTGATAATCATAAAAAAGCAGGCTAATTTTTGCCCCTTTTTTGTAGAATCATTAACTTTTAAGAATAATAGGCTTCCTTTGTGCTAAGTACTATATAAAATTTATTTAATTTTCAGTTATTTTTAACACTTTCTGATGCCTTATATCATTATTGTGATTGTATAGGTGAATGCAGATATCTGAATGTTTTTAGACCAAAAATAAATCTGACTATTTGATTACTTGGGTCTAGATGCTCTCACAACTGTATTTCTACTACTAACCTTCCCAGGCATATCTGCTGATAATAGGAAAGAAATAGCTAGTCTTAAAATATCTTTATAAGAAAATGTAGACTTTTAAGGGATATGTCATAGTACATTTAGTTACATAATTGGCAATATTGCAAGTTCTCTCTTAAACTCTGTAAGAGTGTAGGTTTTGGTTTATCTAAAGATTACTGGAGATATATGTAACACATGTATTACATATTCAATGCATACATATTTATACATACTTATAATACACATATACTTCTCAAATATAAAACTCAGTATATCTATTGATATTTATCCTATCTATCTACCTCTCTCTCTCTCTTTCTCTCTCTCTCTCTATATATATATACCTATAGGCATAGGTGTATATATTTATAAGTATCTGGAATTTGCTCAAAGAAATTGCTGTCTGTTATGAAAGTGATATGATGAATTAGTCACATATCCTCTGAGGAGGATGCAGCATGTATAAATTCTAAATTTTTTGTAAATTGCTGTTCCTAATTAGAGGTAGAAATATTTATGGATATTTGGTTAAGTAAATTTTTTTTAAAGATTGATCTATTTATGCATACAAGAACTGGGGTGCAGGACAGAGATGTGGTGGTGAGAGGATTCAACAGAGATAGAGTAGGAAGCAAAACAGGCAGACAAACTGAAATATACTGGTCAGGAGAGATCTGCCACACCATGTGGGTCACCTCCCTGGCTGGAGATTGAACTCATGCTGCAATGGCTTCAGATAGCATCATTGTTTTGTACTTTAACCCATTGTGCCACCAGGGACAGCCCAAGTCAATTATTTAAGAGATTCATAAACTGTCAGATTTAGCACCACAATGTCCATTCACAAATAACTTAATGTGCTATTAATCTCAACAGGTGGATCATTTGAACCATGTTTAGTTTCTAGTAACTAAAGAAGTTTTTACTAATTTATTTGACTTGAAGTGTTTTCATGTTCCTTGAAGAGGGAAATGAGCAATATTCAAGTTACTAATTTCTATGGTTCCTGAAACATCCATCAGTCTCAGCACTTAGCCATTCATATTTCAATCTCTTGTACCCAGACCGGATATTTGGAGGACAGGAACTCTCAACTATATATTTTAGCACATATTATATCGACTGACACAAACAATCTCAGTATTTAAACACTAAGTACATTAATAACAAAAAGTCCAGATATCAAATTGTGATGCTTCTACCCTCATCATAAGACTACCACCTTCTGTTAGTCATTGTTAATCATTGTTCATAGAATATGAGTTAAGTCCCTTCTACTTGAATTTGTTTGGTTGTTTATCTGTGCTCACGTTTAAATTTTGTCTTGACAATGTGCTTCTTTAAATGATAGGTCTCAGGTTACTGAATCTTCTGTCAAGTTCCAATTGTGGTCTCATGTCAAGAGGATCAAACCCCTTTGGTGTCACTTTTAAATGATATGGTTGCCTATCCAGCTCTCTTTCACTGGCCATAATAGATGATGGTAACACTTGCCCTCATATATATCATACTGAAGTCTTCTGGTCTGAAATAGATGCTGTTTTTCTGATCATCCCTTAGTTCATCATATTTTCTCCAAATACCTTATCTCTGATTTACAATTGCAAGGAAAATATTATCAGGAAGATAATTGTCTTACAAAATACTATTTTTTGTTTTAATAGTGATTCTTTTCTCATAATCTTATTATATGTGACATTAACTCAACTATGTGATTGGCTAAACAGTGTATCACCCCCACCCCAATTCATATGTTAAAGTCCTAAACCTCAGAATCTTAGAATATGACCTTATTTGTAAGCAGGATCAAACCTGGCATTACATATGACTATGATAAGTACCTATACCAATGTGATTGGTGGTCTGATTTTTGAAAAAAGGCAATTTGCACACAGACATGCATAGGGAAAATGTCATGTAAAAATAAAAGACAGAAATATGATGATGAGTCAAAAGCCAAGGAATGTCAGTGAATCACATGAAACTATGACAGAGACATAGAAAGATTCTCCTTCACAGTGCTTAAAAGGAAACCTCCTTTTATTACCTTGACCTCAGGCTTCCAGATTTATTTTTCAGGTCACCCACTTGTGCTACTTTGTTATGGGAGTGCTCATAAAGACTGTGAACAGATATAAAGCTGTTTATTCTTTAAAAAAAAAATTAAGAACTCAACATTTTACCTAATTTTTTAACCTCATTTTATATACAGGCTTTTTTGTGAATCTAAATGGTATAAGAAATTCTCATTTTGGCTGATATTTCATCAGTCAATCAAATGATAAATTGTTACCTAGCTCCAGATGAAATAGCCAGTCCTAAAAATGGCATAATTTATGACCTTGAAAATATCAAATTCTGTTACATAATAGGTACTCAAGGTTTTTTTTGTCTGTTCACTTTATACATTTAAGTTGATTTTGGGCTGGCATAATTATTGCTTTGGTTTAAACTGTATAATTCTAATGCCAGCTTATTATGTCTCCATATTTTTATACCTTTTTAACTACATGAATTTTGAATATAACTATTTTTTAATTCTACATGACATATTAAATAATTTATTGAAGAGAGAATGTACAAAATAGTAAATTTCCTGCTACATTATTTTTTGTTTAGTAAATTTGTATCAACACTTTACTATTTCTAGTTCTCTACCTATCTATCAACATATAATTGGTAGTTATCTTCAAGATTAAGCATGGATTATATTACAAGGTGAAATTCCATATTCCAAACCTAATGTATGGCCTGAGCCCTGTTCTTATTGCTAAATTAATGGGCTTCTATAGGTACAGACTTTTCACCAGATACTTCTCCATGATGAAGTTAGATCTAAAATAAATGTGTGTGTGCCTGTATTTTGCTATCTTTCTGAATGAGAAGCAAGTACTCAGTGTGCTAAATTACTATCTTATTTGTTTTGCATGAACAGCTCTATTAATTATCAATGCATATAAAAGAAAGTTTAACACATAATATATATTATAGTTGAGTAGTCTGACATCTAATTTAGGATTCTCACCTAAAGTTATTACAGATGTTTACTTGTGATATGAAGGCTAATTATCAGAGTTGATTATAAGTAAAGGGCAAGAAAGGTATATATTATTGTCATTAGCAACTGTAAAGTGGAAAATAGATAATAGAAAGTCATACCACAATCCTAGACCCCATAGCATTCTAATATTTTTATTGAAGTACCATTAGTTTATACTTGAGACTTTTCTAGTACATATGTTCATCAACTATCTACCAAAGAGCCATAGACATTTTAGAATTTCTATTTGAGTCAAAGAAAAAGTGGTCAATGAGAGATTGAGATTATTAGCTCCCAAGACCTTTAATAGCAGCATCTCAAATTCTATCTACTTATTTTGCTTTTTGCTCTGTACTAAGATTTCATTTGAAAGATGTTATCTGATGCTAAAGTCCTTGGAAATCAATGTTCTTGTTATTATGTAAAATAGCAAAAAGGTTAGGTGTTAAAATTATACAAAAAGCTCACATTTCCCAGATTCCATGTTAATTTATGAACTTTGAAGATAAATAGGATCACAGGGATTACTAAGATTGAATACAAATAAATATCTACTTGTGGAGAAAACAGAAGATCTAAAATCTTGGTTAAGGTTTACAGCATTAATTATGACAAACTATGAATTAGGACACAAGTTTTCTGATGATTTTTCCCAAATGCATTGTTTCCTTCTATGGATTCACAGGTTAATAAATAAACTGTCTATCCCTTTCCGTGTTGACTTTTAGAGAAATTATTTTATAAACAAAACATCAGAGATTGAGTTTCTTTACTTTGACTTCATAGAAGCAAATGTGTTTTAGATGTTTCCTATGGTGCACCTAGAATAAAAATAAGCAGTCTTCTACTGTACAGAAATATTCCCTTTACACATGTTCTCTGGTATTAAAGTTTTACAAATGACCAGTCCCCTCATTCTGAGAAACAGACTTACATAATTTCTAATCTAATTCATCAGTTTTTTTGGCAGAGCTAAAAACTGAGATTTACATAGATTTTCCAGAAAAGATGCTCTTCAGCCGCCAAATACCTTAACAGAATATTCTTGACCAAATTCTTGTTAGAGCCATTTGAAGTCAAAATGTAGACAGTATGCAGTTATTTAGAGCTTAATTCAATGAATATTTCAGCAGTCAGGTCTGGGAAAAGGGGAAAAATGACCAAATTAAATGGAAAATAACTAAGGGAATTGGAAAAAAAAAATAAAGTCCATAAAATTTAAATAAAATTGTCAAATGATTTTTAAAGTTTTGTCTGTACATTGCATCCTGCTTAATATTTAAATAATCTAAGCCTAATAAAACAATGGCTTATTGAGTGTAGCTTTCAAAATTTTTGGACTTGTCTTCTCGTGTGTATTATACAAACTTTTTGCCAAGTGGCATTTCATTTGGTATCATAGCCTTTGCTTGAAGAGGAGAATTATTACAAGTTCAAATTATAGCAGGGGGTAAGCAGTAATACTGTTGTAACATCTGTGATGTTACTTGTATTTGATTATATGTAAATCTCAGAATTCTAATAAGCGTTTTGAAATTTCACTAGTTTTTGGCTAAAGTAACATTTTCTGACAAATTGATTTATATTCTCCAGTTTCAATGAAGTAGAGGAGCAATCAGTTACAGGTTAAATTTGAATATTTTCTTTGAAAATTGTGAATTCATTTTAATTTTTAATTTGGAAATTAAAAAAAATAAATTAAAAAATATGGAGTGTATTGCTAAATACTCTCCATATTTTCAAATCAGAATGTCAAACATCTTCCCCACTCACTTCTGGTGAATTGACATACTGTAAATCTCCTATCCACTTTAATGTATGCATGCAATAAGTATATAAAGTGCACAAATCATAAAAAAATAGTATATCTCCAAAAAATACTAGTGTAATCAGCCATATTAAGAAATATAATTAGGCTGCTTCATAGAAGTCCAGCTACTCCGTTCTGGGCACTACTCTTCCCACAGTTTACCACTAGGCAGACTTAATCACCAGTTGTCTTGTTTCAAAGCTATATTATCTAAATGGAGCTGTAAAATAGGCATTATCTTGAATCTTGCTGTTACTTGTTTGTAAGATTCACTCTTGTACTTTGCTAAACTTAATTAGGATTATTTTGAAATCTTTATTTCCTAGATCTCCTTTTCTATAGGGAAACTAGAACTTTACTAGTTTCCTTTAGTAGTGTCATGTTTACCTGGTTTTTCCTTATCTTTGATCCCTTACAGTATACCTGTACAATTCCTTAAGCAGTTACCTCTAACAGGTTTTAAAGTTTCATTGTAGCAAAGTCAATTCAAGAATGGAGTTCTGGACATTTCAGCCAGTGGCACATTAGGGCAGGCACAGTTTGCTATCCAGGTCATTTGTTGAACAAGTCATTGCCGATACAGGAGATTATGGGAAGGATGCTGCTTCTAAGAACAACTGAATAGAAATACTGATTGCTTATCTAAGTATGGCTGTTGAATGGGCTCCATGGTTACCTGTTTTCTCTTTTAGGTTCTTAGTGCAGTTGGTTCTTTTATTAAAAAAAAAAAATTATTGATACATACAAGGGTTGGGATACAAGCCAGAGATGTGTGTGTGGGTGTGTGTGTGAGAGAGGATTCACCAGAGATAGAGTAGGGAGAAGAACAGGCAGAGGGACTGAAATACAGCAGCAGGTGAGACAGAAGAGGTCTGCTGAACCATGAGGGTCACCTCACTGGCCTGGAATCAAGCTCATGCCACGATGACTTCAGAGTGTTGTGTGTTAGACTTTTGCGCCCCTAGGGAGTCCCCCACAATTGGTTCTTGATTGTATACTCAATAACATTCTGAGCTAGGAGTTAATTTCCCACCCTTAATGGGACAACAGAACAAGCCCCCAAACTTTTTTTTTTTTTTTTTAAAGATTTATTTAATCTGGAGTACAGGCCAGAGGTGCAGGGGCAGTGAGAGGCTTCACCAGAGACAGAGTGGGGAGCAGAACAGGCAGATCAATGAAATAACACTGCTGAGGGGAGCAGCGGGCAGATCTGGAGAGGTCTGCCTCGCCATATGTATCACCTCCAGGGCAGGTGGGGGGATCGAACTCATGCTGAAGTTGCCTAAGCTTCTTAGTGCAGTGTTTTAACCCACTGAGCCAGCAGGGAGGGCCGAGCCCCCAAACTTTAATAGCTCATTGCTTCGAGATACAAATGAGGCAGAAAAACTCATAATTCCCTGGCCAGATGGGTTAACAGGTTTTGCTCTGCAGGTAGGAAACACACTGACTATACTCACTCCACAAATACCAATACAAGCAGAGCTATGCCACATATCTTCCTTACACACTGTTAGATCCTGTGGTGAGCAGGCTGAAGTCTGCATTTAGCAGTGAGATGGCTATGAATTGGTTTCCCTGCCTTACTGGAACAGCTGGGCAGAGTGGTAAAAATTTTTGGAAATGAAATCAGACAGAACTATATACCAAATTCCCTAGTGTTCCATGCCACCACAGTGCCTTTTATATGGGCAGAGAGCTTAAGCACTGCTGTGATTAGATTTGCATGATGGGCTACACAGGTCCCCAAGAACTCTGGTTAAGGTTTCTGTCAGACAAAGTTAGGCTATATTCCACCTGGGTGTTGCTACATGTTACCTCCCCTGTCCAATTAAAGCTACAAAACAAGCCCCTAGGGCCAGCTAAAATTTTGTTTGGGGGACCAAATCAGGAAGAACTAAACTCCCTAGCCAAACTGGACCACTGGCCTAGTTCTTCAGTGGGCAGTACTGCTGACCAAGTGTTCAGCTCAGTACTGTTGTGGTAAATGGTTTCCCTTGTTCTAAGGTCAGACTTCTAGTCAGACTGAGCTGGGAGCTACTAGTAAGCAAACCCTCCCATCCCCACCGAGATGGAAGGTATAACAGACTTCAATAAGCAAAGCTCTTTGTTTTGGGCCTTCTCTCAGACAGGCCATGCCCTATGTTCTCTAGACAAATGGGGTTATAGTCTTGGATATGATGATTAACAGTGACAGCTGCTGTCTGGGATCTTAGATCTCTCTCCTGAAAGGCCAGGAAACCTTCCGTTTTCGGAAGCAAGACTTGGAAGACCAAGAGTTGACTTTCTTTGCCTGGGGAGTAGATGGAGGATCAGAGGAATGAAGAATTGACTGAAGGTCGTTAGTGGAGCTGGGCTTCTATCCATGTACAGGCTAGTGGTCATCCTTTCAGTGTGCAGATGAATCATGGACAAGGGTTAGACCTACATTGCTAGTTTTCAGAACTGCTTGGAAAGAACAAGGTAGCAAAGTACATTATAAGTCATTTGAAAAACTAACAAACAACAAGCAATTAGATTTGATTAAGAGCTGAATTACAGGCAGAAAATGTAGATCTTATTTCTAGTTAAGTGTCAGAGTTGAGGGTTACTCTCATCTTTACAAAATATTTTGTTCGATTATGTTCATGTGGTAGTTTATTTTCATTATGCATGATATTATATATAACATGCCACAATTTACTTAACAGTTCTACTGATGTTGGTCGTTTCAAATTGGGAATAATTGTAAGTAAGAGTGTTACTAACAAATTTGTAAGTACCACATATTTGCGTTGCAGATACAAATAGAAATAAAATTTCTAAGTTAGAATATGCATAAATCTAGAAGTAGGCAAATAAAGGTTCCAAGAGTGTTAGTATAAATATACTTTTACTAGCATTCTATAAATTTCAGTTTTACCATATTTTAACTTTTTCACTTTAGTCCGTGTAGTGTGTTTTATAGCAGTTCTACTTTCTCTAGCTTCATCTACTATGTTGATCCTAGTTCTTAGTTGTTTGCTTTCTGTCATTATATCTTTATATTCCATTACTGTTCATTGGTTAAATTTTTTTTAATACTACTTATTGCAGTAATGGCAGTTAAATATATGTGTAAAATCTATTTTTAACTAAAAATCCAAATAAACAAAAGAAAAGATGTAATAAAAGTGCACTTAGCTAAAATATGTATCAATCTCAAATGGAGTACTTTTTCAAATGAAGTATTTACCATAAAATAGATTTTCCTTTTTTTTTTTTTCTAGCCAAGTCATTACATTAGGTACAATTTTAACTTTATATCTAAGTACTCTCTATTTTAAATTTACTTTACTATATGTGGGATTTTCATCTCATGTTTATTACAATTGTAACAATATTTACAACTTCAGAATTCTAGAAGTTGGTAATATCATGTTTTGTTCTTGTTGCTAATTTTAATATACCTAGAATTCTTAAATGCATTAAACTTCTTTAGATTCACTCCTCTAATCTAATTCTTTAGGGTCTTCACAAACTTTTCTGTATGGGGTCTTTGTTGGTATCTCTTTGGAGGAGATCATCAGCTATATTGGATAAAAACCACCAAAGTAACCCCTTTTAAGTTTAGTTATTTCTTCAGTGGATGCATGCAATTGATGGAGTAGGTCATATTCTTTTGTAAGTAAATTACTCTGAAAACATAATCTAATAAAATTTCTTCCAGTAATCTTAAATTGTGGAGTTGAACAAATGATTAAGAACACAATTCCTGTACAGTTGAACTAAAAGTATATTTTTAAACTTAAACAGAACACTTTAATGCATAGTAAATGTTAATATCTAATTTTTGTTTATAATGAAATGGAGAAAAAAATAATAGAAAATTCAAGATGGCATAGTAAATATCTTATGCTAAAATCTATTTAAAATATCTGCCTAGATATTCTACAGGTATGTTAGACTCATCATTCTCTACTGGTATTACTATTTCCTTTAGTATTCAGTTTGAGGATTAGCATCATAACTCCATGCTTCATGTATGACAGAAGCTTAGGAACCATTGTTAATAATTCTATTCACCAAATATTTTAAATTCTATTTCAGAAAAATAAAAGAGGAAAAATGTTGAGTAGGTTGAGGCGTGTTC
Organism: Condylura cristata; assembly: GCF_000260355.1. NCBI lineage: Eukaryota > Metazoa > Chordata > Mammalia > Eulipotyphla > Talpidae > Condylura > Condylura cristata. The sequence goes on from NW_004567105.1 coordinate 22,616,790, forward strand.
ATGAATTGGCAGCCTGCTTGAATTGAGCAAATATTATCATCAATGTATGGTTAATAAAGTCTTTATGGGTTCTTAACTATTTCAGTTTTCTATTGGCACATCACTTAAAGAACTTCTATTTATAACTCTCACAATTCTGTGAAATTATCATTGAGCCAATGATAATGTTTAGCTGGACTAGTCATATTTTCTCTATGTGGAGTGTCTGGATTGATTCCATGTTGTCTTCATCAGGACTAGAATGTTCAAATAGCTCATTAATGTAACTCAGAATGGATGCTGGCTTTTGGCTATGGGTTCTGATAGGGTTTTTGAGGGAGATTTGACTCATAGTAGAAGGAAATAAGTAGATGAGAAATCTAATTTAAAGACTTAGGATATAGTATGTTTCAGTGTCATGTTTAGGAATTTGACTTACATGATCATTAGAAGGCGATATAAAATATTGAGAAAGAAATTAACTTTTTTAAAATGACTTTTTTGTATTAAAGACTTAGGATATAGTATGTTTCAGTGTCATGTTTAGGAATTTGACTTACATGATCATTAGAAGGTGATATAAAATATTGAACAAGAAATTAACTTTTTAAATGACTTTTTTGTATTGTATGGAGTTATTTTAATGACTAGGTAAAAAAATTACTTGAGGGTAGGAAAGGACTACTTTGGATACTACAGTCTTGTACTAATTGGGAATCTACAAAGGAAATAGAAATCAATATTAGAGAAGGAAAACACATATTTTAAGGATATTTACTATATAAAATTAATAGAACCCAAATCTATTTCCATGAATATGGAGATAGAAAAGAGAAAGGTTTAGACTTCAGGGGGAGACAGTTATTTTATATCTAAGCTGGCTTTGGGACAGCCAGCTACTTTGAGATATGACTTTCAGCATACGAGAGAAAGAAGGAATAGGAATACAGATTTTTCAGTCTGTCAAGGATATACTTTTGAAAATAGCATTATTCAGAAAGAGGTTGCCACTGCTATGTATTATTGTAAGAGTTTAGATAGGCTCAATGATATTTTCAAAGATATTAAGTAGCATGAAAAATATTCCCATTAGAATAGGGGGTAAGGGATATACCATGCTGGATATAACATTTTCAAAAACTGTCTTTAAATTAACTGTATACAGATAATATATATTTTTTTCCTCCTTACTGTTTTCTTTTGAGCTAAATAAAATATAGATGGTCAGAATGGATAATGAAAATTTGCTTGATGACTAAGCTATATAGTCCTTCACATCTGTTTATTTTCCAATTGCTCATTCACTAGATCTAATATAAGGCTAACAGCAGATTTATTTTTTTTCATTCCAAGTATCAGCGTAACCATTTAAAGAAAAAAATCAGTTTTGATCCCTTCATGTTGGAAATAGAAATTTGATGATTGATTCAAGGGTTAGTAATAGGAAACCTAACACTGCAGAAAAACTTTAAGTATTGCTTCCTCAAAAATGGCAATATAATAGCCTACAGTATTTATACAAGTGGGGGGGGGGGCGAGAAACTTTCTAAAATTCCAGTTAGTATCTACCTTGAAACTAGATTTTGATTATGATACCAATATAAACCTCAAGATAGTGATACCAATATAAACCTCAAGATAGAAGCCACAAAGGAAGTATAGAGAATGTAAACTAAATAATATGAATACATTTTCTTTCTCTTATGCTGAAAGAGATGAAATTTTAAAATTCAAAGAACTATTTTGTACAAAATAGAAATATTACTTTAAAATTACAGGGAAAAAAAAATACTACTCATCCAAATAAAAGAAAAAAAACACTTCTGTAAAGATTTAAGAATATAAGTGTATATTAACATATCATACCCTTGTGCAGTATATATTTGTATAGCCTTGTGTAGCATATATTTTATAATAAAATTTACCAATGAACTAGAAATTACCATAGAGAAATACAGTAATTCATTTATCTTCAGTGAATTTATAACTTTACTATCATCTTTCATATAATCAGAAAGTACAATTTTAAATTATTAGATGGCAGGCAGTTATACAGCAGTATACATACAGCAGTTAAAGAAATACTCTCTGGAACTGAATGAACAAAGATACTGAAATTAACGTGAGAATAAAATGCTTGTAGAACATTTGTATGAAATGGCTGTGTGCAAGTGATTAGTTAAGGCTGGTGGAAGGATGAAGAATGGGTGGAGGGAGTTAGATAAGAAAGGACTTTGAAAGTCACACTTAGGAGTTCAAGTGTTATCGGAAGGGCATATTTATGTACCCAGGTATACTTAATATTATCAGTGTTTTTGAAAGGTTAATCTAGTGACCATATGTTGTGGGAGAGGAGTGAAGAAAGACTGAAGACAAGTATATCTTTAAAAGAGGTTCTGTATCAAAACTAATAAGGGATGAAAAGGGTATTCAAAACTAGAAAAAGGCAGATTTAGAGAAATATTTTTGGATAACAAAAACACAACTAAGTCACTGTGATTGGAAAAGAAAAAATAAATACTACATGAAGTTTCGACAGGAAATTTGCATGACAAAGCCAACTCAAAAAGTTCTGAGTATGTAAAAGCAAGTTTACACTTAATCACCTGCTATATTGGAAACTTAAGCAAGAATAAGTTATCCAAGATAAAAGAATAGAAGTGAGTGAGAGTTTGACAAGTACTTGAGGGAATAACCACAGTTCAGAAGGCAAGAAGAGGGACTATAACCAGGGTGAAAAGAAAATTAAGCCAGAAGCAGCTAGATTCAGGCAACAATATAAAATCTGTAAAAAAAAAAAAAAAAAATGAGAACTAGGAAGACCTTTAGATTGATGAAGAGTTACTAGTTGATTTCTAGAAGGCAATTTCTAGCAACATATGGGAGACAAGAGTCAATACTAGATTAAGGATAATAATGAAATTCAGTAGACATCTTCACTCAGCTTAAAAAAGTAACTATTTAAAAAGGAAAAGAAGACAGCTGTTGTATAATTCAATAGGAGAGAGTTGGTTTTTTTAAAGGGATGTAATGAATAAATTTGAAAACAGAGAAATTAGCCAAAAGAAAAACCTTTCTTATCAACTCACTGTTTTGATTTATCTGCAAAGAAATCTGGAGCCCAGATGGAGTTGATTAAGTTTTTGATTCTTTTGTCATCTCCAGAAAAAAAATGGAAACCAGAACTCAGAGTTATGCAATAGTTAGTAGAGGGAGAAGCAGTGATGTTCACACTGTCTCAAGGAAATTCACATTTGTATGTCCCACCCTCTAGGAAGTATCTAATCTTTCTTTTTTTGGTCCCCTATGGCCTCTCCAATTTCTGCACTTCACTTTTGCAAATGGATATGGAACACACCAACATTTAGATAACATCCTTTATTGCATGTGCTTTTTAAACTAGGGCATGAGGTACTTTTTAATTGAGGTGTAATTGGCATATAACAAGAGTAGTTCATGGTATAAAACAGCCATTTAATATTTGTGTATATTTTAAATGGTCATCACAATAAACCTAGCTGACATTTGTCTTCACATGTAGTTAATTTTTTGTTGTTGTTTTTGGTTGTGATGAGCACTTTTAAGATTGATTTTCTTGGCAACATTCCAATATTCAGTACAGAATAAAGTATAGTCACAATGCTGTATATTACATCCTGTCTAATTCTTTTTTTTTTTTCTACTATATTACCTTTTGACCTCCTTAATCCAATTTTCCACCTCCCACCTAATACCCCAAACTCTGGCAGACCCAATCTATTTCCTGTGTCTGTGAAAATGTTTTGTGTGCTTCCTTTCTTTCTTGTTTTTTTTTTTCACATATCACTTAAAGGTAAAATCATATTTGTCATCTCTGATTTATTTCACTTAGCAAAATGTTGTCAAGGTTCATTATGTAGTAGCAAATGGCAGAATTTCTTCTATTTTTTTTAATGGCTGAATAGTGTATGTATGTGTGTGGTTTTTTGATGTGTATTTTCTTATTCATCAGTGGAAGTGAAGGTTGTTTCCATGTTTTAACTATTGTAAACATCACAATGAGTAAAGTGGCATGCATATCTTTTCAATTGGTGTTCTTGTTTTCCTTGAACAAATATCTAAAAAGTAACTATTTTTAATTTTTTGAATACCCACCAAACTGTTTTCCAATTTATTTTTCTACCAGCAGTGTACAAAGAATCCCTTTTTTCCATATTCTTGATAAGTTATTTATTGTCTCTTACATAATAACCATTCAAATGTGTGAGGTGATACCTCCATGTGGTTGATTTGTTTCCCTGGTAATTAGTGTGACATTCAACACCTTTCTATTTTTCCATGTGTCTTTGAAATATGTCTATTCAAATCCTTTGCTCATTATTAAATACATTTTTTTTTTCTATCTTGCTATTGAGTTTTATGAGCTCACTATATATTTTGGGTATAAATCTCATGTGAGATATTTGGTTTACAAATACTGCTTTCTGTAAAGTAAGTATCTTTTCATTATGGAGATGATGTCATCTGTTTACTGAAGCTTTTTACCTTGAAATAGTCCCACTTCTTTGTTTTTGGAGTCAAAATAAAAAATGCATAGCTAAAACCAAGTGAAGGAGATCACTGCCTATGTTTTCTTTCCTAAGTTTTGGGTTCAGGTTTTGTATTCACGACTTTCATCCATTTTGTGTTAGCTTTTGTGTCGGTGTAAAATAGTGGCCCAGTTTTTTAATTTTTTTTCAAGTAAATATCCATATTTCCCCAGTGCCATTTATAGAAGAGGCTGTTCCTTCCCCATTGAGTATTCCAGGAGTTGTCATAAATTAACTGTATTTGTGTGTCTATATGCATATGAGTGTGTGTGTGTGTGTGTGTGTGTGTATATATAATATATATGAAATGGTATATGTGTGTGGTGGGGAGCTTATTTTTGGGCTCTCCATTTGGTTCCATTAATATATGTTTTTATGTCAACACCATACTGTTCTAAGCTTCTTGATTTAAAAGAAAACATGTTAAACCTAACCAAAGGTGTTGTAATAAAGAACACATGGATTTAGCTTGAAATAAGTCCAGTGTAAACCAGTAACTGCCACTTAGTATTTCACTCTCAATATTGACTTTCAAACTCTACTACTATTTTCAAGCCTATATCTTTTCATCATGGCTTGCTGTCTTCCTACTTTACCTAAGACTTATTAGGCCTCTTTCCAATTTATAATATGTAAATTTTCCCTATGATAATAAGTTAGAAGCTTTCACCTCAGAAGTTTCAAAGTTTTTTTCCAGTATATGTAGTAATTGACTATTTCAAGTTTTTTCATATATTAAGAACTTTGACTTGCATTTCCCTGATTATAAGGGATGTTTAACATTTTTCATAAGCCAGTGGCCATTCACAATTCCTCTTTGGATAAGTGTCTTTTAAATTCTTTAGCACATTTCTTGATTGGCTTGTTTGCTTTGTTTTTATTGATTCATGTGTGCTCTTTGTATATCTTTGTGATCAGTCCCTTATCCAGTGTATGGAGTACAAAGATTTTTTTCCCAGTCAATAGTATTTTTTTTGCCTTGGTTAGTGTCTCTTTTACTGGCAGAAGCTTTTCAATTTGATGTAGTCCCATGTGGTTCTTTTCCCTCATTTTTTTTTTTTTTTTTTGCTTTGGGTAAAGAGTCTTTAAGGGGAGAGGAACAGAGAGGCCAGAAGAAGGGAGTAATGTGGGGGTGATGATGGGTGGGCTAAATGGGAGAGGGAAGAACTAAATATTGTTTTAAAATGATGTAAATAGATATGTAAACAACGTTACATTAAGTGCCATTGTTTTTACAATCTTGTTAATATTTTGACAGTGTAATATTTTCTTATCAGGTATAGTCACCATATCTTTGAAAAAATCCATTGTCTTCCTACTAGTCCATTATACCCTACTTTTCTCTCCCCTCCCACTTCCCTACTGGATGTCTCAGAACTGTGATCAGCTTTCAGGTGTTAGTTAAAAAATTTATTTTTATCCTTTGCTTAGTTTCTCTATATCCCACAAATAAGTGACATATCCAATATTTCCTTTCTCCTTTCTGGTTTATTTCACATGATATAAGCCTTTCCTTTCACATTACTGCAAATGGCATGAGTTTATCATTTTTGACTTTTGAGTACTATTCCACTGTGTGTGCAATATACCACATATACCACATCTCCGTCCACTGTCTGTTTTGGGACATTTAGTTTGTTTCTATAGCTTGGCTATTGTAAATAGTGCTACAATAAACAAAGGAGTGCAGGCTTCCTTTCAAATCATCTGTTTGAGTTTTACTGAAACTAGTCCATAGACCATTGCACATAAACCTGTGGTCAAAAACTGATTAACCCATTGATTTCCAATCTTTTTTCATATAAAATCATGTAGAAAATCTTTAAAATACTGATTCCTGGTTTCTACTGCACATATCATACTTTGTATGTAGTGAGGCTTCCATCAGAATACTTTTGAACACTATTATGTTTCTAATATGCAGCAAAATTTATAAACCACAGGACTAGCCTTTTGGCTCTATGGCTTATAGATCATACAATTGTCTCTGTGAATCAGTTGATGTCACCTGATTTCCACTCCACTGGAACCCTCTGATTTTTCTTGAGATCAGGTAACCCATTTTATTTAAGCATTCCTGATGCCACCTTAGGTTGTACAACAGAACTAGCATAAAGTGCTTCAAATATTTTAGAATCTCTACTCCCAACTCAAGATATCTTTTTAATGATTTGGGGAAGGAAATATTTTCTGGGCCTTTTTAGGATTTGGAGGAGCAGGTTATTCCTTAAAGGCTACATTATACTAGTCTATGAACATCTTTCACCATCCTATGATTTTGAAGTTGTTGCATTTCAACTTCATTGGTTGTAAACAGTTGAGGAGTCCAGGCTCTCCTTAATCTAATATGCTATTAATAACAACACTGATACCAGGTACTGAAGCCAACACATTAACACTCTAATCCTTGGCAAGTCTACCCTTGTTAATGAATTCAGCCTGATCTTGTATAATGTGTGCTCATTTTACATGATTAGATCACGTACTTTTTCTGTTCAGCCCTTCTAGATTGTAATCCATAATGACCCCTGTTTCCTCCAGACACAGATGCTTAGATCTTAGCTTTTATGCCATAAATATATATATTTATGGCATATTTAAAAATATATATATTGAGGTAAGCTCAATATCTGTTTGATTAAACAGGACTCTAATTCTACATTAAGAACTGATTGCAGTATTCTAAAGAGAGTGTATTCTGAGAATTGTCATTGACTTATGAAATAAATCCCTTGGAGAAAATTGTGGAATGCCACTTACACAAAGACAGCTCCTTCTAGGGGAAGTGATGAGACTGTCTTCATCAGATCAAGGGAATTTGGAAGTTTAAATGTGCTAGATTCTTTCATGTATGCCCAAACATCAGTAGGCCATATTTCAGTGTCCATTACTTCATTACTTTATTTTTCCTGCTCCTATTTAGTGTGGATACAAAATTAGCATTTCCACCCCCACAATCTAACCTAAATTTCAGTCAGGTTCACTCATATTACTGGAGATTAGGTGTTCCATGTAGGTGTTCTGCTTTTAAAATTATGTAATGTTAAGATTTTTTTTAAGTTCTTTATATAACTCTCTAGAGTCATAGGAAATCCAACTTGCTCATCAGTCTTTATAGTCACTACTATTGGTACCGATAGGAAAATGTTCTCTCAATGCATTTTCTTGTAGCTATAACTCAACCCTTGCCATAACAGATAATAATTTGATTAGACCTGATGTCACTGATTGACATACATTACCCATGTTTTTTGATTTTTTAACCTATACCACTCTCCAATTGCAATGAATTTATCCTAAGACCTATTTACTCTTTAACAAATTCAGTCCCAGAACCTACACTCTTTTCTTATGATCAGGTCCATATCCATGTAGTTATTACTGTAATAATGAAGACCTGATGAGTACATGGTTGGTATATTTGAACCAGGGTAATTTTATGATGACTTTGTACAAATATCAAAGTTGACATGTAATGGAACCATAAGGTAAAATGCTGGAGCATTTTCTGCTGCAGCAGCCAACCTCTTAACAGTACTTGAACCAATAGGAAAAAAGAATGGCAGTGGCTACTGAACACAGAAGAAAATGATTAATAAAAATAATCAAATAACTCAGAATTAACCTAAGGAAGGAGGTGAGGGAGCTGATATGGAAAGAATTATTAGGCCTAGTTAAAGGATTTAATTACAAACACAAGAAAGATGGAAAAACATCTCAAGATCATGGATTGGGGGAATTAGTATAATCAAGATGATCATCCTATTATAAATGACATGTAAATTTAACACATTCCCAATCAAAATACCAGCAATATTTTTCAAACAAAAAGTATCTTAAATTTATATAGAATCACAAAAGCAATTCTAAGAAATCAAAGTATCACATTACCTGACTTTAAAACAATATGGTATTAGCATAAAAGTAAACCCATAGATCAATGGAACAGAATAAAAATTCCGGAAATAATACAAGTACACAGCAGAACCTACTCTATCATCAAGAAGGCATGAGCATGCATTGAGGACAGGAGCATCTATTCAATAGGTAGTGCTAGGAAAACTAGAAGCCACAATAGAATAAGGTAGACCATTCTCTAGTTCCATGCACAAAAGTAAATTCCAAGTGGATCAAAGATTTAGATATATGACCTGCAACTGTAAAATACATAGAAATAAAGATTGGTAATATATCTATAACATCAATGCTACAGATGTTTTTAAAGGGGTTAATGTCTAAGATATATATGGATAGCTATTACATATATATATATTTTTTTTGTATTTATATGTAATAAAAGCTTATCTAACAGTAGAAAAATTAAAGTGGTAGCCAATCTGAGTAGCTTACCAAAGAGAATATCCAGAAAGGCAATAGTTGCATGAAAATATGTTCATTACTGCTCCTAGTAAATGATATGCAGGTTAAAAACGCAATGAAATATCTCACATCCATGAGAAAGAGAAACCTATTATATTGGTGGTGGAATTTAAGAATGATGCAGCCATTGTAGAAATCAACCTGGATTTTCCTTAAAAAGCTAAAAAAGGGAAATACAACATGATGGGATAATCCCAATTTTGGGCATCTCTCTAAAGAAATTGAAGCTATCATTTCAAATAAATCTACATGTCCTGCAACATATAGCACTATTTACAGTAAATAGAATATGTAAGCAACCTATATGTCCATTAATAAAATATTGTGTCAGTATGTAGAATACCACCACTATGGAATAATATTTGGTCATAAAGATTAAATATTGCTTTTGCAGGAAACAAAAGGAGTTTGAGGGATTTGTATATAGCAAAGAAACATAGGAAATGTACACAGTGATTAGACAAAGTAAAATTACTACAAAAACTAGCAAACAGTAAATGAAGTGAGGATTCTGATGTTATGAGTGAGAACTGGGGAGGGAGAAAGGTTAAGAGGATATAAGAAATAATTGTAGGTGGAAAACTAGCTAAAAACCTTTTAGAATATTTGTATTCAGCTAAGTGCTAACACCAACAGTGTTCAAATACAATATATCACAATGCTGATTATTTTTGGTTTTCCAATTTTGCTGAATCTGGTTACATTCACAAAGTTCAGGATGAGAGAAAAAAATAATGAACATCGCTCTCGTATATTCTTCCTTAATTGGATAATACACATTTCATACTACCCCAATATTCTATGTCCATTTTAGCATGGATATTTCATTGGTAACGATGGTCACATGACCCCATCAGATCAGACACAGGATATAATCCTAAGCAATGAGGACTAAGGAGATATCTCCCAGGAGATTGTGAGAAAAGTTTGTATGCTTCTAAAGAGGAGACACTAAAAAGATACACACATCTTCATGTAGACACTAACAAAGATGTTAAGCTTGGAGGTTCATGTCAAACTCAATAAAATGGCAACTAAAAAGAAATACTACAAACGGAATAAACTCCCTAGTCTCATTCATGACCATTACTTGTATATTTGAGTTTATGAATTTTCTTATTTCTTAAACCTACTATAGTAGACTTTTCTTATAAAATGGGTACCTATCCAAAGCATTCACAAGCTTAGGCAGACTAAGACTGTCATCATAGATAATGCATTACAGGAAATAATTCAGTGTTCTTAACTGTGCTCAAAGATCATATGCAGTACCCATACCTGTCCTCTGACTCTTCAGTCCACACATTCTGTAATCCCTGTCACTACTCAAAACTATTAGTTTGCTTTTTATTTGACCTACACAATCTCTCCTAAAAAATGAACAAAAATGCTCCCTTATCATATGCAGTTCTTAGGGAATGTGGACAAATGTCTTTAACTACCACTACAGCATTTGCACATCATCTATTAAGAAAATGGCAGTATATCGGGGAGGTTAAAGGGCACAAAGACCTTTAATGCTGTGTGGAAGACCTGGGCACATAGACAAAACATAGAAGGAAAGGCAATTACAGACTGCAACAGTATATACACGTGTGTAAATAGGTAAATAGAATCCCTCACCCCGGTCCCTCCCAAAAATAAACACACACACACAAATCTCCAAGAATGATAAAACCTGTACTGGGAACAAGTAAAATAAAAATTCTAAACTTAATTACTGTTTATTATTTGAACCACAGTGATTATTTTTTTAATTATCTCGTGAGTTTGGAGATAATGAATGGAAGTTACTTTAATAATGCAACAAATATTGTTCTATAGCATTGGTATTTTATATTTCAATACTATTTGTGTTTATAGCGTTCTAAAGTGATTAAAAATTGAGTTGCTCTCATTTGCTCTTAGTTTGATTGAATTGTTCTGACCATCATTGCGATATATAGATTAAGCTGCAATTCAATTCATAACTAGCAAACAAAGATGACTTTTTATAACATAGAATGTGTAATAAAAGAGGTTATTTTGCTTCTTCCACTGTTTCATTTTATTTTCATCAAATTCAAATAGCTAACCATGGTTTTTCTATTAATAAAGTCCATTTTGAAGACATTTTACAATTTGTTAAATAGATAGCATTAGCTTACTAAGGGCAATTTTACTTTAGTGAAATTAGCAAAGAAATAACTTCAAGGAGGTCCTAAAATAATGCCTAATACTTGAATAATATAAGGAAAATTTTCTAATAGACAAGTATAGTGAACAATTATCTAAATGATTCTTCATAAAACACAACTAGGAACACACTCAAAACAGACATGTAAACATTACTAAAGACACTGTTGCAAATAGATTGAATTTTACTATAGATTAATATAGGTTTCCTGTAGCTCTTCCATTCTCTGTCATTTATTAAACTCAGAATTATACTTTCTTATAAACATTCATTTTTTAGTTCTACCTCTCAGAATCTGAATATTCTTAGAATAACATTTAATTGATTTTTTTATTTTTTTAGTAAAATACAGGATTAGAAAGATCTTGAATTCTTTTTCTGCCTTCTGTTGAGGAAACAGCAGTAATTTTATAAGTATTAAGCACACACAAACACACACAAAAAACATTTTTTTTTTAGTTTATTTGATTACATCCAGTTAAGTAGTATAGTAAGTGTTACAGGAGATTTAAGCAGAAGAAAATTCTAATTCATATTAAGTAAATCAGGGAAAGTTTCTAGAAGTGACTCTGATGAGATTAAGAGGATAGAGAAGAAATAATTAGAAAAAATACAGACTAGTTGAAGCATAGAGAATGCTGGATACAATTTTACCTATGTCCAAGGATTTGAATCATGAAGAACAGGAACAAAGGGAGACAAGTGGAATGTAGAGTTAGGCTAGAAATATGCTATGGAAACCTTTGATGTCGTAATAATTACGTCAGTACATTTCTCGCTATTAAGTTCTTTCTGGGGAGCAAGAGAAAAAAATTCAAAATAGTGAAATGCAATGTCTTGATTTGGGTCTTAGAAAATTCATGTGAGGGGCCTGAGGGGCCCTCTCAGGTGGCACAGCAGGTTAAAATGTTAAAGGTTAGCCCAGAGTGAGCTTGGGCACCCTGTCTGTGGGTCCTCACCAGCACTTAAAATGTAATTTTCTGCAGACGCACACAAAAAGGGTAATGGGTTTAGTTACAAAAGGTGAGAGGAAAAGGAACAGCCTAGGGAAAGAGAGAGGAATACAAAACTGGAATATCTTACCAGTTCCTTAACTTGGAGCTCTAGTCACAAATTCATTGCTAGCCCCTAGTCACACGTTCTGCGAGCTGTTGCTCCAGAGAGAGCCATTGCCTCTCCAGAGCGGCAGTTGGAAAACTGCTCTCTAGTTAGCCTGCAAAGTCCCAAAATGCCTGCTTAGTTCTGCCCTTGGGTTCTCACAGTTCTCTCCTTTGTACTGCTGGGAGTTGTAGTTTGCTATTCACTGGAGTAGGGGTGGAATCCATAAAACTCTGCAGAATTTCTTTAGGAAATCCTTCCCCTTAACAAAAGCACAGCACTAAGGAGCTAAAGCCTCTTCAGGACAAGTCATCCCCACTAGGAGGTGATCACATAGCAGGGCAGACCTTTCCTGACCCGCCACTGCTCCCCTCAGCAGTGTACTTCTTAGATCTGCCTGTTCTGCTCCCCACTCTGTCTCTGGTGAAGCCTCTCATGACCCCTGCACCTCTGGCCTGTACCCCAGTTCTGTATGCATAAATAAATAAATCTTAAAAAAAAATCATGTGAATCAAATGTTACAGGTAAATTAGAAAGTATTAAAACTAACTTAACTTTTAGGCAGTGTGCTGGGCAAGAAAATTAAAATGAAGAATGTGATAGAAATGATAAAAGTTAAGTTGAATAAAATTATAGAACTGTTAAGTAAATAGACTATAAAGTTGATCCTCTGAGAGAGGTAGGTGAGTAGTAAGGCGGGGGATATAAATGATACTGAGATCTAAAGATAGAGATAATGGATATATGATGATATTTCCTTTGGTGATTTTTAAGTAAATTTCAGATCATTTCAAAAACCAATGTAGAACCCTCTAAGTTTTCAAACATTATTAGTGATAAATGATAACACTAAATTTCAGGAAGATATTTTACTCAATTATTCATAAATAATATAGTCAATGAAATACAAGTTACCATTTAAAGAATCCCTTTAAGGTTAGAGCCTGAAATTGTCTTGTTAAGCAAAGCTTATCATAGAATTTGCATTCCTGAAACCTAGCATTTCCCTAACCACCGTCAGTTACTGCTATCTAATGAAAAGCCACATTCACTAAGCTTATTTGTCTTAAAAATGACACATAGATTCCTGTTTGAAGTCAGTCTTTTGTGGTGAATATCAGGATTTCTGAAGAAGCTTTAACTCTCTCCCAAGGCCATTTTGTGGCCTTCCTTTGCTTTGAGATGCTGCCTGCAATTGGTGATGTTCCACCATGGCAGTCTTTCCACACAGGAATCACCTTTTCAGAACTGATCCATCATTGCTCTCAAAGTGTTCTTTGATGCTGGGGGTGGGTTGGGGGAATAGCTTTTAGCTAAAGCATATCTCATTTGATCTTCTGGAGCTGTAGCAAAAGTCACCAATTTTAGGGGGCAGGAAAAAAGAGAAAAGACACTCGTAAGATGTTTATAATGTTGTTTCCTTTAAAAAACAAAATTCAAAGACCTTTTCATATCCATCATCTCTGTTGGATATCTTCTGGTGGTCTGATTACAACAATGTACAATTTTTCAACCCTTCCTATATTCACACACATTTTCCAAAGTGTCTTGGCACTTCCATCCATTATGAGCTGGGCTTTATTTCTCTAGTATTTAAGTCTAGCCTATGATTTGTTTTTGCCAGTAAAATGTGGCACAAGTGACAATGTATCAGTTCAGAGCCTCAGGATTGAATCCTTTCATACATTTACCTTCCTCATGCTCTCCCGTTTTTGCTGTAGACATAGATTGGGCTAGCCTCTTAAATGATAAGAGAGCATTTGAAGAGTAACTGGTATGTCACAGTCAATGGTAGACTGACCCCTTGTATGTGAATGAGTCTAGACAGAAGTAACATTCTGTATCTGTTCCACACCTCTCACAGATGCATGAGAAAGCTCAAGTAAGCTATTGAGAACTATCAACTATGGTGCAGATGTGTAAACAATAGAATAGATACTATTTAAGCCTTCAGTATTTGGGATGTTTTGTTGATGCAGCAATAGCTGACTAATGAATTTCATTATGTACCATAAGTACATAGGTATTATTTTAGTACCAACATGAAGGTAGATGAGATTACTCTGACGTTATAGTTTGGTTATATCCTGCTAATGGCTCCTATTCCATGAATCATAACTTAGTTTATTTGGTCATTCTTATTCAGTCTTCATAGTGAACTCTCTTTTTCTACTGCCTGGCCAATTTTTTTTTTCTTTAAGATTTATTTATTTATGTATACAGAACCGGGGTACGAGCCAAATGCATAGTGGGTAAGAGGATTCACCAGAGACAGAGTGGGGAGCAGAATAGGCAGATCTAAGTGCATGCTGAGAGGAGCAGTAGGCGGGTCAGAAGAGTTCTGCCATGCCATGTGAGTCACATCCCTGTCCGGGAATGGAACTTGTGCTGCAGTGGCTGTGATAGCCTCATGGTGTTGTGCTTTAACCCAGTTGTACCACCGGGGAGGTGACTATACAAATTTGATGGGTTCGTAATTATAAGCTATTTATATGTGTTACAATGATCATGTTCTTCTTTGCTTTCATCCTTAGTGGGACAATATTAAATGAATTTATATATACTTCAGAAAAAGATTATTTCAAATCTACCCCAAGTTTTCCTTCCTCTATCTTATCCAACAAAGTAGTTTCTTTTGTGGAATAAACCAAACTACCTAATTGTAATAGTTTTTTTTTTTTTAATGATTTATTCAAATAGAACTGAAGTACAGGCCAGAGGTGCAGGGGGTGAGAGGATTCACTAGAGTGGGGAGCAGAGCAGGCAGATGTACTGAAATGCACTGCTGAGTGGGCAGCAGGTAGGTCAGGAGAGGTCTGCCACGCCATGTGGATCACCCCCTTGCCAAGATTGCACTCATGCTTCAGTGGCTGTGGCAGCTTCATAGCTCTGTGCTTTAACCCATTGCACCACCAGGGAGGGCCTTTTTTTAAAAAAAATTAATAATTATGAGGTATATGTATATACCTGACATCATAGGTTCATAACGTTTTGCATAGATAACTTCAAATAATGCATTTTCCTATATTTGAAAATGTATATTTAGCAGTTAAATATACTTCCTATCACTCCTTATCTTTTTTATTAAAAAAGCATTTTGCAGTCATCAATTTAGGCAAGCCATGAATGTATCTTTTCCTTATTAAAAAAAAAAGTGAATTTTCCTATTTAACTTCACCAACCACGTTTGTGTTTTTCTAACAACCAGGTAGACATGGTCAAGGATAAAAGGGGGACAAAGTATGAGGAAGGATAGAGGGGAAAGAGAGAGAAGAAGAAAAATGATCTAAAAGGCAAAGAGGAAAGTGTTCCAAACCTCTCACTTCCAGATGAAGCTTGTCTGCAGATGTGTTTTGTTTGTCACACAGTGTTTAAGGCAAACTTGAATTTAGTGCCACATTTACAAATGGGAGGATTTTTCCAAAATGGAAAAAAAAAAAAAAAAAAAACAACAATTTAGAAAGTACATCCACACTAGGCCCATATGCCTGAGTAATAAAAATCTACAGAATACCAACTGCCTCTCTGATGGGGGATGAATCCTTCAGATTCATCAATGTCAAGTGTTCTATTGTTTACAGCATTTTACTAAGACAAAAGAAAATTTAAAATTTCTTTTAAAAAAAAAACAGAATATGTTCCTACCTAGAGACAAAGTCTGGCAGGCTTTGGGAAATAAGGGAGTTAAAGGGGTAACAGCTATTTATACGGCTTGGTTAACACATTTGCTTAGCAGATTCCTTTGGGTTTTTCATTTTTAATGCCTGAGTTAAGGCATAGAAAGACTGAGAGAGCAATATTGTTGGGTCAAAGATGGAAGAATCCAACTTACATTTCTGTAAAGAGTGGGGAGTTACTAGTTCACATTATTTGTACCAGGGGTACAGCACAATGTCACCAAGAAACTACCTCAATGCCTTTGTTATGCTCAATTGGCCTTTAGGCTGGCTCTGTGGGGTAACACAGGTCCTCCTGGCTTCCATAGTCTCTAAATCTCATAAAGGAAGAGAAACTAATTTTCCAGCAATTTCAATGCAACACCTTGCAGGACTTTCCTTGTTCTGTGTCAGGTCACTTGTGCAACTAGGTAGTCACAGTTTCTGTGGAGAGTGAATGTCTGTTTTCTGGGTTATCTGCTCACCTTGTGACAGGATCAGGAAGAGTTCACTCAATTTAAAAATCATGGAATAATAGGACCCTAGTAATGATTAGTTTTGTTAATGGAAGGAGAGGACACAGATTAGGCCAGGCAAAATGACAGTTACCCAAGTCAACTACAAATTAAGGTACAGCATTAGGGCACCTTATAGTTTAGAGGCTGTTGTTGCTATCCCACTGAGGAGAATGCTGACTGCTATGGGGAACATAGGATACTCAGAGCCACAAGAAGGTGAAACAGAAGTCTGGTGTCTATTTATTAGGATGACCGATGAGTATATATAGGACATGCCTTGTACGTGGAGAAAGACAGGAAATGTACCCGATGCGGGGGTGGAGTGCATGTCTGTGCAGGGCCTGCTGGCTTCTTGCAGTTTCTGCTAAAAACAAGGTAGTGGGCTTCAGCTGCTTGCAGGACAAAGTGCACTGTGCTCTGCTGGCTTGTTTGTTGGCCTTAACTGGGGAGTGTGCTCACCCATGCACAACATCAGCCAGGGCGGACAGGTACAGTTGAAGTCCTATTGTGTTAGCCACAACAGACGTTGCATATTTGAATGGCTAAAACAAAAATAAAATGTTACAATTATTTTCCAGTAAATCTATGAGGTGTTTATATAAAAAAAAATCTGTACAAATGAGGAATAAAGAATAAAAAAATGAGTTATTAAATTAAACAAGTTATACTATGAGAAAATATAACTAGTACAAGGCAGCAGTTGTAACTTACTGCTTATGTTGCATTAAGTGTCATTTGTCCTCTTTGGGTGTGAAGTTTCATATTTATTTTTAAATATTTTATTTATGCATACAGAACTGGGGTACAGGCCAGATGTGTATAGACAGTGAGAGGATTCACCAGAATTAGAGTGGGGAACAGAACAGGCAGATCAAGGAAGTACATTGCTGAGGGGAGCAGCAGGCGGACATGAGAGGTCTGCCACGCCATGTGGGTCACCTCCAGGGCAGGGATTTAGCTCCTATCCACGCAGCCATGCCAGCTTCGCAGTGCTGTTGTGCTTTAACCCATTGCGCCACCAGGGTGCCTTCATATTTGTTTTTGAATTTATACACATACACACACACACACACAGAGGAATATACAAATAATAGAGCCAAACTTTAATGAAAAATAATAAAGTGAACCTCTGTGTTATCACCACTTAAGAAGGAAAATACTGCCATCTACTTAGAGCCCTTGAGATGTTCTTCTTTTATTGCATCTCTTTCCCTTTTTTCCTAGTACAATCGCCTCTTGAATTTTGTTACTACCTTATTATTCCACCTGTGTAACTATCCCTCAAAATGTAATTTATTTTTCTACACTTTTAAATTTGTAAATTTGGAAGCATAGTATAGATTTATTTAAGGTTATGTATGTCAGATACACTAGTAGTGATACACACAACTATTATTAGGTAGCATAAATCTCATACTGAAATTTGTTCACAAATCAAATTTTTATCAAATAAATCTTCTACTAATGTTTTACTTTAAATTTTATTTTCTAAGTGAAATCTACTGTAGCTCCAATTTCATTTGTTTAGAATTGCCTTGACACTTCTATTTACATTTTTATATTCTATATTCATTTTCTTAAATATGTAAACAGCATGTACATGTTTGTAAAATCAATCTCAACATCTTTGTTCTTTTTCTAGCTAGAAAACTTGGTCATTTTTAGAGAGATTTTTGGTGTAATTTGAATCATTTTTTATGCATATGTTGTCCTGATTCTAAGACCCTTTCTCATTTTTGCCACTTTTTGGAATGTCCTCATGATAGTCTCCTGCTACTAATTGAGAAATGTACACGTCTAATAGCATAGGGTCACCATGGAAATTATACACTTCCTTCATCAAAGAAACATTGGTTTACAACACTATGTATGAGTCAGAGGTATATGTTCACATCTTTCCAAATGTATGTTCCCAACCACACACACACTACAAGGGCACCCTTATTTCTCCATCATAGTCCATTGGCCCCTATACACACAGATCTGCAACTTCTCACCTCTGCAACAGGTAGCCTCAATTTGACAGACTTATAGGGTTTGTTACTGCTTTAGTTCTATACAATCATTTTGTTTTGCTCTATTCCACCTAGAAGTAAAAACAGCTGGTATTTGTATTTCTACTTCTGAATTATTTGGATGGCATCATCCCCTCCAGTCCTATCCATGTGGTTTTCTGTGGCAAGAGTTCGTAATTTTTTTTATAACTAAGTAGTATTCTGTCATGTCTATGGGCTACATCTTAAATCTACTTATTTGCCCTTGGGGACATAGATTGTTTCCATAAGTAGGTTATTGTAAATCATGTTGCAGTGAACACAGGACTGCATCTATATTCCTTGAAGTAGTGTTTTAGCAGTCTTTACCCAGACACCTAGAAGTGGAATTGCTGGATCGTATATCTATTTTTAGTACTTTGATAAACTGAGATAGCATTTTCAGTAAGGACTGAATTAGTCTACTTCCACAAACAGGGAAATTATACACACTCTTATTGAATTTTAAATTTAGTGCCATCGCTTTCTTTTTCAGACAACCTAAGTCCCACAGAACGCTTTACACTGATTTGACAAGTTATTTCTGATCTATATTTTCATCCTGTATATTTAATCCCATTAAAAAATATGTGTCTGATTAAAAATAATTAATCATTTGGATTTACCCACATTTTAATCAATTTCTACACTCTTCTTTCTTTTCATCACTTCATCTAGCATATCTTTCTTTGTATATAATACTAAATTTTGTAAACTTCAATTCACAAATTGTGATAAACTCCCATTTTTGTCTGAAACAACATTTTCTTCATGATTGAAAAAAGATTTCTTTTGATAGACTTCAAAGGTTGTCACTTACTTCCTCTCAGTGTATTAATATTTTCTTTCCACTTCATTCTGACTTTTGTTATTGTTGAGACATGAACTATCCATCACTATTTTGAAGGTTACATTTTTTCAGTTCTTTTTTCTTTTTTTTATTTTATGTCTTTGCTATTGGTTTTCTGCAACGATGATTTGTCTAGGTTTGAAATTCTTTATTTTTCCTATGTTGGATTATTTGAACTTTATATCTTTCATCAGCTTTAGAATGTTCTCAAACTTAATGGTCTCATGTTAACCCCATTCCCTCCTCTCCTAATAGAGCTCTGATTATACATGATTTATGTGATTCCACTTGTATTTCCTTGTCTCTATTGGCTAATTTGTTATGACATTTTCTTATTACTTTTTGTCTTCTCTGTCCCATCCATTGAGTTTTAAAATTCATTATGCTTTAATTTCAGAAATTTCTCTTTGTTCTCTTTCCAGATTCGAATAATTATTACTGCAATTGAATAATTTTTGTAGTTTCTAATTTCCTGCAGATATTGGTTAATCTTATTTGTTTAAATGGTTTAATGTTACTACTTTATAATCTGGACTTGGAATCAGTTTCTCCATTCTGTGGTATAAATTGATTATAGAGCATGCTGTTGCATTTCCTTTTTAGCTAAGTTTGTTTTGAATGGGAGCTTTTTATTTACTTAGAAATTGGTGGTAATTCTCTGTGACTAGGGATAAAGTTAAAAATTTCTAGAAAAGATTTATCTGTGTTCCTTTTAAATTCCTAGGGGCAATTGAAGTTCATAGCTTTTTTTTTTTCTTTGCTTTTTTTTTTTAAGCATTTTGGTGATTGAACTTGGACTAAAAGGCTTAAATGTGATGGTTTTAGCTTCTAAAGTATGTTTTTAGTTCTGTTAACTCTAGAAGTAACAAGCAAAGCCTTTTGTTGATACCCTAGCTTGACAGCTTAGAGATACCCATAATCAGTCATTTTAGGAATTCCTATACTTCTGGGGCTTTTCCCTATACATAAAATATGTGACAAAATACAGGTATGTAACAAAATATAGGTCGTATTTGTATTTCTCATTTTAAGAATAACCTCAAAAGTCTATTCTTAAAATGAGAAATACAGCACCAACAAAATTCAAAATATTTTTCTATTTTTGCTTGTTTCATTTATTAATTATGCATGTTGTAATTTTGGGATATTTAATCCCCACTCCTGAGAAGGAGTTATACATGTTAACTATAACATTAATTTTTGATAATTGTAGAAGTTTGCATGTGCATGTGTTTGCTTTATTATAGATGGCAGTATAAATACTAACCAACTTCAAATAAAGTTCATTTGGTATATATTATGAAGCTGTCTCTGCTTTTGAATACATGAGGCAGTAATATATACTAATATGAAATTTGTTTTGAATGAATGTTCTGTACTATAATATTAAACTCGATTTGATACTTTTTTCTGCAACAACATCTGATATTTTGTAACTTAAGTAAACTGTAGATTCATTCCTTCATGGCATGTCTGTGCCTCTACGAGGTGCTGACTGCATTCCAAATTCAGTGTCAGATGTAGGTCTGCTCCAATCTGTCCTCTCAAATTCCAGTAGAATTGCCGCACCCTATTCTGGGATTCCTCCCATCCACAAACATCCCACCTGGCTGATATCTTTGACAACAGTATACATTTGTTATCAGGTTTTCTGTATAAATCATGTCATACACGATAGATTTGTTGTATTTATGGAGAGAAATGAGTTTAGGGTCGTCCTGCTCTACTCTCTTGAACTAGAACCCTTCTCAAGTCTTTTTGGATTTCAGCATTGTACTTAAGTGTGTGCTTGCTCGTATACAAGTACACAGATGTGACAGTTACTGGGTTTGGTTTCTTTTACAAATGTCAATTTGTATTCATTTTCTGTTATACAGTATTCCCTGTTTCTGTGTCCAGCAATTTTGCTGAACTAAAGTTTTCATTCTCTATTTTTTATTTGCTTACATTATCCCAAGTTAAGATTATTTTTATTTTCTTATTATTTTCATTTCTCTTGACATGCTACAGTAAAAGTATTGCCTTTATCCTTAATTTATAAATGTTACTAAGTAGGATGATTAGTGTACATTTGGGAAAGATAAATTTATCAGATTATAGACATTGCCTGTGTACACAAAATGCAAAGACTCATTTCTAAATCCATAAATATGGATTTTGAATTATTAGATTTGGGGGGCGCAAAGGCCTTTTTTGGATATAGTTTTTCTCCTTTGTTAATATGTTTATTCACATTTTCCAACTACTCTTGGACCCTGCTTCACTGTAGTCATTTTAATCAGTTGCTACTAGATTAAGTTTCTTAAGAGTTCTTATTTTTTTCATACACTTTCAAGTGGAATATTCAAGATGGTATAAAAAGCTTACAAAGTTGACTGACTTGTTTTGGGTCATAAATAGGGGTCACAGAACATATTTGAAAATAGATTTTTTTGATATTTGTTACTTTATTTAGATTTCTATTTTGAAACAACAGTGTTTTGAATCTACTTTATTCATACTTTTAAAATGTTATATATTTTGTCTAGTGATCTATATTTGCATGTTCCTTATAATTTTTATATAAGCCCCTTTTCATTCCTAATGCTGTTTTTAGCCCACTTTCCCCCAGTTAATTGTTTGTTTTTCAGTCTGAGTTTGTATCTCTCATGTTTCTTTTTTCACCATAAATGCAATTGTTGGCACTGAATTATAAAGTTTTGTTTTTTGTTTTTTTTTTTTAATTTTAGATTGTTTTTTTATCATTGCTATTTCTTTTAATTTTAGTAATTTTTTCTTCCTTTTAATAGGTTTTTGTGTAAAGCATGCATTATTATGTGCATTTAAGTCTATACATCTTGACAATTAAAAGCCTTTTAATCCTGCAAGTTTTTACATGAAAATATATTAGTCTTATTTTAGAAATTTAGCTGTAATTTTCTCTCTAATCTCTTAAGAATATGTTTTGCTCTCCCAAACTCATGGGGTTATTTCTGATTAAGTATTAATTCACTGTACAATCTTGTATATTCATCTCATTCTTACGATATGTAATTTTATGAATTATACCATATTGTAATTTTACAATGATAATTAGTGCCAAAGTTATACTTCACTCACCTTTCAAATAGTTGTGAATATTTATTTTCAAATACTAATCATGATCCAAACATCTACTCCTCAGAGAACTTAGCCTGTTCTTGAAAAAGCATCACAAAGAATTGGTCTTAAAAATAGGTCACAAGGGCCCTCCCTGGTGGCGCAGCGGGTTAAAGCACTGCACTGAGAAGCTAAAGCCACTTCCTCATGAGTTCAATCCCTGCCTGCCCGGAGGTGACCACATGGCACGGCAGACCTCTCCTGACCCGCCCGCTGCTCCCCTCAGCAGTGTACTTCATCTATCTGTCTGTTCTGCTCCCCACTCTGTCTCTGGTGAAGCCTCTCGCCACCCTTGAGCCTCTGGCCTGTACCCCCGTTCTGTATGCACAAATAAATAAATCTTTAAAAAAATAAAAAAAATAGGTCACAAAAAATTGAAATGAACATATTTGAAGGACAGAAGATAAAGACCACTGTTAGCAGTGTTCCAAGGTTGCAGTAAGGTAGTGAGGACAAGTACAGACATTGTAGTTCAGCAATTTAAGTGAGCTCACCATAGGCACTTCAGCACTCCAAGGTAATCAGATGGAAGAAATAATGTAGTAGGGAGAACTTAAGAAATTAAAAAAGTTTTCTCTAGATATGTCATTTTTTTAAAAATGATTTTTAAAGTTAGTTCCAGCTGGCTAATTGTTCTTGAAATCAAGTGGTGGGAGGTACTCTGGGTTAGCAAATATCTGAGGTCAGGGGTATGCCTCCAGGATTATGTGCAATTTTATAACATCAGTCAGAAGCCTGGGGAATGGAAAGAGGATCACGGAAGTTAGACATTATAGTCTTGCCATATACAAAGGTAAGGAGACCAAGATTTAGAATGTCAGCAAAAGTGCGCCTACAGTGTTGAATTTAAATGTCAAGGAGAAAAAATAAAGATGCCAGAGGGAAGAAGAGAAAGAAGATAATTATTTGCATTGCTGTTTCCTAGACATGATTTGGTGAGATTAGTTTTGTTTTTTGTTGTTCTTGTTTTTGTTGTTTTTGCTACCCATCCACAATACTTTCTCTGACTTAAGTAGGATTCAGTAAGTGACTGTTGAGTTGAATTTAATTTATATTAGGATGTTTGCTTCAAAACAGGGCAAATGAAAACTCTCACAGTTCATAAACGGTATCTTATGACACCGAAAATGGCCATAGTATCCAGATTACCATTCATTATCAGATATTTGTGCGATAGTGAAAACTGGTTTCTGAAATGAGTCACAGTGGTTTTTATTTGTGAGCAGAAGCCCACTGACAATCTAGAATTTCTCACCTGGTTCTCTACAAAACACTTTTAAACTGCTTCTGGAGATTTTTGAATAAAGGCAACACAAGTAAAAGACTAACATAAAAAAGAACAGCATGACACATTGTGTTGAGCTCTTTCATGTGTGAACTGTCATAAAGGTAGGGAAAAAAATGTCACCGACTATATTAAAGAAAACCAAAAGAGAAACGTTAGCGTAGGTACAGTTTAAATTCCTAAATATAAAAACAAAGTAATAGCCCATTACAAAGTTAAGTTTTTCTCTGTTCTGTTCGGCTTTCAAATACTGCATGTGATGTGTTGTTCTGTAAAACACAAGCCTTTAAAGAAGTATAATGCTTGAAGCGAGTCTTTAGACTGTACACCGTGAAGAGATACGACTTTGCTATATTTTTTCTGAGTACATTTTCAAAATGTCTTACAAAACAGTGAAAGTTTCCCTTATGTGCTAAAAGCAAATTGTTTTATCAAGAGGAATTATTTTATATAATTAGTAGAGAATTTTGTAATGAAAACTCAATTACATTCCACTTCAGTCTGTTGATTATGGTGTTAAAGGAATTATTATGCTTCTTTTATTTAAGATTAAAATTAACATTGAACGCTGACATTTTATAATTGTAAAGTTAAATATATTTCCATATAGCGGTTAAAAGGTAAAAACATATATAGCATATTTTTTCTCAAAAATATTTTTTATTTCTTTTAGGAAATAAAGCTTTGCTTCAAAATGTGCCAGGAATTTATCAAAAATCACTACTACATTCAAATACTAATTATAAATTGTTATATGTAGGTATATATAGTGTACATTTTGTTTAAGATAGATTTTATACAATCATTAGGTAGTAAAATATATGAATTCTTACATTTATTCAAATATTTTGGCTAATGAAACAGAAAAAATTAATAGATTTTATTTTTAAGCTATATTTGCACACATTATCAGTGGATTTAAATTATTCTGAGGCAAAGCTGGTTCTAAAAGAGCAAAATACACATATACTAAAAATTTGAAAAATACAAAATAACAGTCTCCTATCAGTGTAATAGAAGAAATAATATTGCATTGAGTCTGAACAGTTTGGTGTTTCCAGTGAGTTAAGTCTGCATCAAAAGGTTGTTTTGAATAATAGTGTCATTAATCTCACCATCCCGGATTAGTGCTCATTACTTTTTAAAAAAATATTTCTAATTTAATTGGGGAAGTTGATATTAACCATCGCTGACTTTCCAGGGAGTCAATTTATGCCAGGCTGAATCTTCAACTCCGTAAGGGAAGGTGTAGCATAACTTTTGGGGGATTTGTGATCATATGGACAAAAGCTGCTTCCCCTACCTTCCTTTGCTGTCCCAGTCTAGGCATATTTGTGAAACTTTTTAAACTCAATTTTAATTTTTTTAAAGGTTGATTTATTTATGCATACAGAGCTGGGGTATAGGCCAGAGGTGGGGGGTGAGAGGATTCATCGGCGACAGAGTGGAGAGCAGAGCAGGCAGATCTGAAATACACTGCTGAGGGGAGCAGCGGGTGGGTCAGCTCCCTGGCCTGGGTATCCAACTTGTGCTGCAGTGGTTTCTGGGAGCTTCATAATGCAGTGCTTTAATCCATTCCACCACAAGGGAGGGCCCAATTTTTAATTTTTTTATTGAAGTAATTTTTTATTTTTTATTTGGCTTACATCACTGTTAACGTCTTGGAAGAAGCCACCATAGGGCTCCCACCCAAAGCACCCAAAGTCCACCACTGTGGTCTCTCCCCATTTGAGCTTCCCCTCTCCTTCCCCTTTTGAATGCCTCAATTCTCTGTTCACCTTTCAAGCATTAGTTTCTCAATTTTCTTTATCTGAATCTTTTTTTTTTTTTTTTGGTTTGTTAAAAGAGAGATGGTAAAGGGAAGGGAAGAGAAGGGCACAGCTCATAAAGTATCTGCTCACCACTAGCTTCTTTGAAGTACTTTGAGTCAGGTGAAATGGGGATTGGGTATTTTAACAGCAAGCTAGTAAAGCATTTGTGTTAGGGCAGAAGCTCAGGCCCATGGACACACAGCATACTTATGCATACTAACCAGCACTATTCTGAAGCATGGAAGAATTGAGCTACAGGGACCCTCAATTACAGTAATTGGAGCTTAGATATCACAGTTCTCTTGATGGCTTCTTATGGTAATGAAGATTCTTTAGAACATTTCTCATACAACGTATATGAATCACGATGCAGCACATTAGGACAAGATGCGAGATGGGACATTAGGCACCAGGGACGTGTGTGTCTGTGTGTGTGGCATCTGCGTGTCTTCAAAATCAAATCTGATTTATTCCAATTCAGTGGAATCTGTCTCTGCTCCAAGTCCTGATTGGATGTATGGTCAAAAGCCTGCCTTTCAGCACATCATACATGTTAATATTCTCCATTCAACAGGAATGTTAGCATCTGGACAGCAGATTCTTTTTTTATGCTTTCATAGCCCCTGATATCAAGGAAAGGAGAGAAAGTTATATAATTGATATATAAAGACGAATACATCTTATGGTGACAATGATGAGATCGTGTATTTTAATAGAAGTGATACAGTGGCCAAAGTCATACTTTAAGCATTAGGTTATTATTATTTTATTAACCTGGGAGTTCAATGAGGTGATATAGGAAGGTGTCTGTGAAGAAAACAACGATATTGTGCTACAATCTAAAATCAAAAAGTAATTATTTGCCTGACTCAATCTGGTTGAAATTTAGCTTGGAAATAGTGTAAGAAAAATAAAGACCTTAACAGAGATGTTTAATGTGAAAATGAAAATATTTCTGAAAGATGACTAGGTCAATATTTGAGCTCTGCATTTATTGGTCTCAGATTCTTGCTTTTCTTCAAAGTAAGATTTTCTTTGCATTTGTAATTCACTTTAAATGTGAATTATAATTAGCTCTGACATGGATAGTGGACAGTGGTTGATAACCAAATTGATTTCAATCAATCTGGTCAAATAGCTCAACTGATATTTTGATGGTTACTTAAATTTTGTTACACGATTAACACAGGAAAAGCTGCTTCTCTGGAGAAAAAAAAAAAAAAACAAAAAAACTGCACTTTGTAACTTTGGTTACAAAGTGACCAAACTATACCTAAGATAATTGATAAAAAATAAAAAATAGTTAATGATTGACAAAAGATAATAAGTAGAGGGTAAGAAGATTTTGAAATTGTTCATGTTCTAATGGAGAATAAAATTATTTTGACTACTTTTAATGCTCTTCTGAATTAAAAGTTAGTAAAAGCAAATGTATTGCTGCAATACAAATTTCTTTCAAGTTTCTCCATCAGATTCTTGATGCATCACTATATTTCTGTTCATCTTTCTGCATTTCCACCATTTTGAAAACATGAATATAAAGTATATTTAAGTGTATTTAGAATTATGAATTTGTTTTGATATACTTCTTTGATGCTATCTAAATACATTTTAGAAAACATACAGGGTATCATTAGTATAGTTTAGAGCCTCCAGTGCACCTAGCATTGTACTTGGCATTGAATAATGCTTTTGAATGAGTGAGTAAATGTTAGAAAGCAGAAAGATGAGTTGAGCTCATTTATAGCATATGTTAATTATATCTTGCAACAACAGGCATCTTTATAATGCTTAAGCAAGTTGTGGCCTAGTATATTTAGAAGATGACCTAATATGTTTAGAAAATAACAGTAATTAGCTAACATGCATGATAGATTTTTTTCCCTAGTTTGATGCTGAGGTAAGCAATTCTAACAAGAATATGGGAGAAACCTGGAGTTATCTTGTCAAAACATTGCTGGAAGCCAATGCTTTATGTAACTTACCTGCTATTCTAGAACTAAGAGCAGTGCAAAGAGTAGGAACTCTGTCCTCTTTTCCAGGGTTCTTTTCACTAACCAAAATCATAAATAAAACTAGAAAGCTCTTGTTTCTGCCCTGATTCCAGCTGATTTTCTGTTTCACTCATTTTTTTTCTCCATGTAAGTGAGCATCATGGAAAGACAGTTGAGGCTAGAGAAGTTACTGTAGCTAATCTTAAGTCAGGAGCACATAACTATCATTTTGCTTACTAAGTGCCTGCTGTGTGTAGGTCTACTTCATAAAGACTTTTCTCTTATACTTTTACTTGTTCCTCACTCTAACCCTGTGGCCCTGTTCTATATTATTATTTTTATTTTGGCTGAAAGAAAATGAGAGTGACGTGGTGTGTGGGGTCAGGGTAGGGCTTAGGGGCTGGTGGTGTGAGTTAAATGTTTTGTCCAAAGTCCCAGTGAAGCACTCAGATATGATTAGCAAAGCCAGTTACTTCAAACAAAGTTTGAGTCCTTCCTTTGTGTAGTTTGCTTGGACATCAAGCCACAAACCAGATGTTTCACACCCTCAGTTGATCTCAGCTGGCTCCTTCCATTCTGTTCCAACCCAGCCTTGCATAGGGGAAGCTTGGGTGGCAGCTAATACCTTATTATTGAGATCTATTTGGGAATGAGATGTAACTTTTATACAGTTTGATTACAATGAATGTTACATAATATTAGCTTTTAAGGCAAACTCATAGTTTTTATTATTTTATATAAAATTTGTTCACCTGGTTCAATGTAAGGGAAATTTCAAACACTTTATAAACTTGTTATTGACTTCTTGGACCTCACAGAGCTCTTACAAACACCATTTACATAAACTAAGTGTAAATATACTGGAAACATATGAGCTAAATTTTCCTTGAAATTCACTGGGTTTCAAAATTGAGAGGAAAAGTGCTTGGCCAAGGCATTTTATGTTTTGCCAAACCCCAAATGTCTGAAAAAATAGTTTTAAAACATTTTATTGAATCAAAATGCTACTGCGTATACACATTTCTTAAAAATCTGTGTTTTCTCATGGAATCATAAGCCATATTATATTGGTACAAATTAAATGATTGTGGGGTAATGTGTCAGACTATTTAGAGTATCATTGTACATTGTTTGATAATTTAGAAGCGGTCAGAGATTGACAGTTAAAACACAATAGCCTCTACTCAAGCTAATAACCATGAAAAAATAAAACCATACAGTTATATTTTCAATGAAAGAAGTAACATTGATAACAAGTTTGTTTTCTAAAATAATTATCAAACACAGGGACTATTAATAAGTTTAGTGAGTTTGAATTGATGCAGGGGAAAGAACAATTTTAAGACTGTGATGCAGTCACCACAAAACTGATCACTGTGGGTGGCGTAATCTACTCAAGTCAGAACCACATTTTTCAAAAATAATCCAACATTCTCTACTTCCTTCAGTATATAAATCTCAATTTATACAGATGGACGGGGACGATTTATAAAACAAGCTTCAGTAACAGTGGATGGGCGTGATTTACCAAACTCATTTGCCGCGCCTGCCCAGTGATCCCTTAGAACTTCACTCCTTTTCATCTTAATGAATTTGTGGTCTCCTTGTGTCCACTTTTAGAACAGAAATACCTAATGCTACCTAGGTTGTTTTTTCCTTAGTGAAAAATTTTGAAAACTGTTGGTGGTTGGAATGACTGCTGGCAGGAAACAAGGATTTGTGGGAGCAAGGGGTAGTGGCATAAGCATCAGATGGTAGATACCTAAGACATTTGAAAACTCCCACGTGAATGATCTGCGGTATGAAAATTCTTGCCCAGGCCAGTTCATCAGACATCTATCAAAATGTTTGCCATATGTAATTCCTGACTCTGCAGGGGAAAAGTATATTCCTATGACTACATAAGGGTACACTTTAGAATGCTCTGTTTTCTAATTCTGCTTTTAGCTATGAACATCATTCTTCTTTCACCTGTTACAGTAAATGTTACCTCCCAGAGAAATAGTTTTGACTAAATTATTTCTCGATGGTCCCAGCTAGCTTCAGTTTTAGCCTTCCCCACACCTTTTTTTTTCTTTTTAATGATATTTTTAATTTGTTTTATTTATGCATACAAGAACTGGGGTGTTGTTCAGTGGTGCAATAGAGATAGAATAGGGAGAACAGGTGGCTTGACTGAAATCCACTGCTGAGGGGAGCAGCAGGTGACACAGGAGAGGTCTGCTGCACCATGTGGATTAGCTCCCTGGTCAGGAATCAAACTGGTGCTGCAGTGGCTGTGGATAGCTCCATAGTGCTGAGACTTAACCCCCTGCACACACACTTAACCCCCTTCCCCACACCTTTAATTTCACTTGTTAGAAATTGTGAATCATTATACTTACTGTTTAAGTTTGAACTTTCCTTCTCCACCAGAGATGTCCCATGGAGTGGGGTGATATCAGGCCAGTTCACTGTTACCTTACTAGTATCTAGCATTGTACTTAGCCTTGAACAAATATTTTTTCATGAGTGAGTGATAGCAGAAAATGAGCAGGATTTTATGCAGTGTATATTCATTGTGTCTAGCACTAGCAGGCATGTTGCTAAAATTTAATCAAATCATGGTGTTGCTAGGAAGAGGAAAATTAGCAAAATTGACTTCTGTTAAAGAGATCCAATGGTTCCTGTTATAATACTGGATTATATCTCTTCACTCATATGAGTTTGAATAAGTCTGTCTCCTGAATGGATTTTCAAGAAGATTGCTAGATTTTCAAAAAAATGTTTGATAGAAAGATTTACATAACTGATCACCCAGTGCCTGGAGAGAAGTGGGATGAGGCAAATACTCCTGCACTAAATCTGAGTCCCTATCTTTGAAGAACAGAACCTGGAGCCTTCCACGTGGTCAAGGAGCTGACCCTGCCTATGACAGTGGGGAAGTGGAGGGTTATGCTCCATGTAAAACTCCCTGTATATAGTGTACTTTTCAAGACCAATGGAGATCTTCTGATTTAATCAGCTCATTTTTCAGGCAGATTCATAGGAAACGGACAGTTTCATTGAAACTGTCTTACCATGAGAATAAGCTGACTTTTTCTATAGACACTTAGGTCTATTTGGGCACTCAAGAACTTAGGAAATACATTCTCAGAATGTTTCATCTGTAAGTGCTGTAATCAAGTTCTGTCTCCCATGTGCTTCCATATTTCACCCTAATTTTATACCAGTTGTTTATTTCCTCTCTTCCTCTCACGAAGATTACGTTAGCATTTACTATATGTTTCAAAGTTGGAAATATAGTAAACAAGCTCCCTTTTTCCATGGAACCTTTTTTTTTCTATGAATTTCTACAATCTACCAACATATTCATGATGGAAACATTAAAATCACTCAGGCTGTTTTATAATTTCACTAGCTTCACGGTTGGTCTTTGTCCTCAGTGCATGCATTGAACGGGATATGTGGATAGAAT
This sequence comes from Condylura cristata, assembly GCF_000260355.1. Classification (NCBI taxonomy): domain Eukaryota; kingdom Metazoa; phylum Chordata; class Mammalia; order Eulipotyphla; family Talpidae; genus Condylura; species Condylura cristata. The sequence continues at coordinate 22,647,733 of NW_004567105.1, forward strand.
GGCTCTAGAAGAAGCTAACTTACTGAAAATTGTTTTGTGATTTCTATTGCCAGAAAAGAAAAAGTATCCCCAATAGGTGATGAGTGAGGGTATAGGTACCATGTTGGTGACTCTGAAGTATAATGTATCTCTAAGTACAAGTTGGCAAGGAAGCCAGAATCCTTTTTGGATTTGGCTGGTAGGTGGCTATGACTGCCTTTAATTTTCTAGAAGCTCTTCTACCTCTCCAACATTTCTGTGCTCAATTTTCCCCTAGTTCCTTATATGTGGAGTTTATCATAATATGATAGAAATTCAAATGTTTGTCATTTATATTTAAAAAAATATCAATAACTTCCACATAGACTGAAGGTGGCTCATAGGACATCAATATGGTACCATTGACATGTTTTGAGATATCTGAAATCACACAGACAAATGGATAGATAGCTAAAGGTGTAAAACAGAATAGGCAAAAGCTCATTGGCAACTCTTTGTAGCAGATACAGTAAAAATTAACACCAGTTAAGATGGAAAACACAGATTTGGTCAAAAAGAATGCCTTTTTCTTAAAGGAATTTAGCAAATGTTCACTACTTTGCAATGCAGTTGATGAATTCTATTATATGACAATATTAAAGTTAGCAAATGTACACATACACTTTGGTATAAGTGAAATGTATATGCTAAAATATAAAATATTTGCAAGTTCAGTTTTCTCTATAAACCTATGTATTAGTTCTACATCTTGCATTGCATTTTTTGCCACTATTTTTTCTTATTGGCTACATGAACTTGCTGAAATTTTAAGTTTATTGTATCAGTAAGGTCTTATTTACTTTGTGACTTTGATTATTTACACTATTGTTCAACTTTTAAGCATTGATAAATCAAATTCATTAGGGAAATAGCAATGGAGAAATTAAGAATACAGAAATTAAGTCTTTGTTACTTAACTAGATTCTTTTTCTTCTTTTATAGAATAATTCATCCTTTAAAAAAATATAAAACAAGTAACTAAATGAATTGACATTTGCTATGATATACCTGACAGGTATGTGTGTGTGTGTGTTCTGTGTGTGTGTATGATTTTTAGTCAAATTAACTTATATATTTATAAAAGATAATTTTGATTGGAGAGAATAATTTTTCCCTCCTTCCAAACAAAAGAACTTTCTGACTTAGAATTATACTTGACCTCTTTCCTTCTCTCCCCACTACTCACATGCTCATCTCCATAGACAAACATTGTTAAATTTTGTAAGAGAAATTATGTGTATTCATTTCATCTTCCCTGCCCTCACTATTTTTGTGCTTGCTTAAAAATCAAAAATTGATGTGCCTTCAATCTGAAGCTTATCACGGAAGCTTCAAATATTTTAGGTCTATTCAATTTTCAGGTCTGTTTTTAGGTCTTGCTTATTTCTAGTTTGTAGTATTAGAACCTTCTATGCTGCAGACTTAAAGCAAATTCTCTAGTCTTTCCATCATAATGATGCATCATCTCAATGTTTTTGTCTCTTATTCTTGATATCTCAACTTCCAACTTTAAAGCAAAAGAGAGATGGTACTTATTCAAACTTAAAAACCCCAACATTAAGATACACATTTCAGTTTTCTCATTTACAATGACATGCTCAGTATTTAACATGTTCACCTAATCCACATCTGAAAATACTAAAACCTGTCCACTCACTAATCCAAATAAAAACTTACTATGAAATAAAATATTTATATACTGTAGCAACTCTCATTTGGCTATTCTGTCTATTTTGTGACTAAAACCTGATTTCAGTTATATGTTAAAGTTTACTATAATTATTCCATGTGATGTATTTGCAATATTGTCATTGCAAGGTTATATTTTAATTGCCCTTGGGTCAAGAGGATGAAATAAAAGCAAAAATTGAAATTATACCTAAGAACTTTAAAGAACAAGTTTGATTTTACTGTGCAATCTCCCTTTACAATTTTTTAAATGACTTCAGTTTACTTAAACTATTTTACTTGACCTAATGTCTAGTCTTAGCTGTGAAAAGATAGTATTATATTAAAGCCATAGATTCAAAGATGAGTCTAGGTCTACATAAAAGTTTTGAAATTGTTATGCTTTCTTGAAGATTTGAAATTATTAAATCTTAAAGTCCTGTATACTTAATTTCTCCATTGCAATCTTCCTAGCAAATTCCATTTATCAATGCTTAGAAGTTGAAAAATAGTGTCATTCAATGAATCATTAAACAGAACTCCCCTACATTAAAAGAATGGCAAAGAAACATAATTGATTATGTTGGAAACATAAAAAAGCAACATTTCGGCCTTCTCTGGTGGTGCAGGGGGTTAAAACTCAGCACTGCAAGCAAGCCGAGGCTCCTTCAGTGTGAATTCTATCCCTGGCCCTGGAGGTGACCACATGGCACAGCAGACCTCTCCTGTCTCTCTAGATGCGCCCAACAGCAGTGTACTTCATCGATCTGCCTGTTCTGCTCTGTTCGTCTCTGATGAATCCTCTCACCACCCCTGCACCTCTGGTCTGTACCCCAGTTCTGTACATATAAATAAGTAAATCTTAAAAAAAAAGGCAACATTTCAGCCTTCAATTAATTTATTTTTACCAGCATTTGACATATTGAAAGTTCTGTCTCATTTTGGGATTTCTTTTCACCTCCTTTGGCAAAATTGTGTCTGTTTTCCTTCCACATACATATCCTTTTGGTCATCTACTTTGTAGGTTTATTTTCTGTTACAGGGTAATTAAATGGTGGAGTTCCTTAAGAGTTTAATCTGAATTTTCTTCCCCCCGGTTTACCTTCCCTCACGCCTTCCTGAGGAACATCTCTAAATAACCAGACTTGCTTTATTTGTCTAGTCCTACTCTTTCCTATCAGCTTGCATGGATATGATCACCCCCAATTTGGCATTATCACCCAGCTAATGTCAGTCACCTCACATCCCCGCCTCTTCCAGTTTTCTTGTGTCCCCAAGCATCAGAAAGTGAGGGCTCATTATTGACAGCTTCCTTTTCTTCAATCTCTGTATTCCATCCTCTAGCAAGTCTTATTAAATGTTTTTTTTTTTATATCTCTAATCCATTCCCTTCTCCATTATGATCAGCCTAATCCAAACTCCGTTCAATCCAGACATTACCCATGGAGAATTAACATGGATGTCAATAATAATAAGTTCTGACAATTCACTCTTAACTTCATGAGGGAAAAATATCTAGGAAGCAGACAATTTTATCATTGAATACTATATTCCTAACATGATTTTAGTGGGGAAAAAGGAAGTGCTAATTGGTTCATTTCTTTAGAATAAGGCTTACTATAGGCCATGAAACATAAATCACTCATCAGATGGCTTCTTAAGTCATTATCCAGCAGTAAGATTACCTAATTGAAATTATTTTGGTTACATATGAAAATGTAATAGATACTGAACTACATTACTACTACATTTATGTATTATCAATAGGCTTTATTCTCTGTGGCATTCTTTAGGGTTTGGTGTCCTGTGGTTCTTGTGTAGAGTATGTTCCAGGAGTTAGTATGGAGTGTCATTGCTAAGTAGTGGGAAGATTTTTGCAGTTGATATAGAGGAGAATTTAAGTTCTTACTTGGACTACTTTTGTATAAACTCAACTGACTTCAAATTGCTTTATGCCTCAGTTTCTTCATTTGTAAAAGGATAATAATACCTTTTCGGGTATTAAGAACTATCAACTAAGATATAATTACTGAAATAATTATTATGAACCCTAGAGTATGGCAAATACAACCAAAACTATGTTATATAAAATAGTATTTAGTTTTTAATTTTCTTTAAATTGTACTATGGAGAAAAAAATTTAGACATTAAATTTAATCATAACACATCTGAATTATATTAATAGAATTTGGTATACAGTTGTTTCATTAATATACAGTTACTGAAATCGATTCAATATGTTCTTGTTGTTTAAATCTGCTTTAAATTTTTTCATGGAAGTTATTTGGTGCATAAGTTATAAATTAATAATTAAAATAAAATCTTCTGTGTTGTGCATAATTCCTAATTTGTTAGAGCTGTGAAGAAGTTACCTTAGAAAAGTGTCCCTCTAGTAATGTATACTTATTTTTATGAACCAACAGTAAGACAAATTAAGCAACTGTTTACTAAATTATATTACCTGAATTTTGAATCTGGAAATTTAAAGCTGAAAGGACCAATTAAGTAACATTTGCCTTTTTGGATGGAAAAAATCATGCAATTGTTCTGCTCATTTTTTTCAAAGTAGACAGTTTTGTGCCCAATTTTCTTCATTCAGTGTATTTTACACAAAGCATATGGAGTGGCTTTTTTTTCCAACCTCCATCAAGCATGTGGAGGTTGGTGAGAAAATAGATCATAAGAAAACATTAAAAAAAATACATGAAATACATTCAAGATGTGTAAGAGAAACCATATGCAGATTTTGCATGTCCTGGCCTATTTAAGAAGGAGTGAAAAAACATTGGATTCAAAGCCTTGATCTCAGTTTTGCTCAAGTTGCTACATGTGAATAAATAGTACAGCAATATTTTTGTTAGATATGATTTTCATCATACAAGAAGAAATCATTCAATTAACATTTGCTTTAGGTAGTGGCTATGTATATGTTTTAAGAGTTTACTATTATCTCAAACTGGAAAAACAACTACAGTTCCTCTGAAACAACAGCTATATAACAATCATGAATTATTATAGATTAGAATGTTTGATCTCATGGTCATTAGCATCCAAATAAATAATAAAACTTGAAGCAGAGGAAAACTTTGAATCTTTTTCAAGTTCCTTTAGTTTGGTACCTGAATGTGTTAATGTTTAATTGTGCACTGCTGTAGCTTTAAAACACTACACTATGTATGACTTCCAAAATTTAAAGCACTATGTTTATAACTTCTTATGCATGCCCTCATTTAGCTCTCCAGGTAGGATTTATGGTGAAGTACAATGGAATAAATAATGTATCTTTTTTTCTAGTTGAGGAAACTATGATTTAAAAGTATTAGTAAATGTATATAAGATCACACTTCAAAAAGATAGAACTGTAGATTTCTGTTTTTGTACTTGAGAACTTCTTTTCTCTCTCTCTTTCTTTCTCTCTTTTAAAGATTTATTTATTTGTACAGAACTGAGGTACAAGCCAGAGATGTCAGGGCGGTGATGGCTTTACCAGAGACAGAGTGGGGAACAGAACAAGCCCACTGACAAAGTTCACTGCTGAGGGAAGCAGCGGGCGGGTCAGGTGTGGTCTGCCACGCCATGTGGGTCACCTCCGGGAAGGGGTGGGGATCGAACTCGCACTGAGGAGGCTGCAGCCAGCTTGCAGTGCTGCGTCCTAACCCTTGGCACCACTAGGGAGGCTGAGAACTTCTTTTTCTAAAGTATACTACTTGCTCATAGAAGTGTGTGTGTGTGTGTGTGTGTGTGCGTGTGTGTGTGTTATTTTAACATGCATTGACATAGCCATAATTGCCCATATCGTGTCATTCTAGTTTCAAAATAATCTGTAATTAAAATCATATGAGTTTTATAAATAACACAACTGAGACTGAGAGAAGTTAGCCTTGTTTCCTGTCAAGACAGGAGTAAGTGTAGAGTCGAAAACGAAACCTACTATTCATATTTCAAGGATTCTGATATTCTTCTTGTTTGAGTTGTTCAATTTAGATGGATCCATTGATATCCACATATTTTATGTGTTCTTCCTTTTGAGAAAGCCATGCAGTTAGAAGATTACTAGATGAGACCCTCAGCCCTTATTTCAACAATTTATCCAGATAACTGGATATTTTTTAACTGAAATTAGAAGTCAAAGAATGCAATTTGATTAGAAAATACAGGCAGTCATTTATAATACAGGAAGATAAATACTTTCTGTAGAATAAAATATACATCACATGTGTCATACTGCCTTATATTTGAAAAGGTCTACAGAAGTTTTTTCCTAAGACCACAGATTAAAACTAATTGCTAGCTTGGCCTAATAAATAGTAATTTTGAGTTAATCAACCACAAAATTACTCAGCCAATAATTATACTTTCTGCAAGTGTGTTTGAGAAATACTACAACCATCTCCATGGAACTGCCACATAGCTGTTATCTTCAAGGAGCTTATGATCCCTCGTAGGACACTGTGTTCCAAAAGAATGTTAGATTATTAAGAGCAAGGTGTTTACTATTAGTTCATGATTATATAGTCCAAATATATATAATACAAATAATCCAAGCTATTTATAAAGCTTTGTTCCTAGGCGAAGCTTAGAAAACAATTACTGACTAAAAGACTGAGTAAGTATAAATAAAGATACTAGTTGCGTTCATCATATCTCCAATTACCACCTCTTTGACCTTGGGACCTAGAAGAATAAATGCAGTCAACATAGATCATAGTTCTGAGGATTAAAAATAAATTTGAATTTTAGGTTTCTATGTAATTAGTCATAAAACACAACAGTTCTTAAAACTGAGAAATACATATAAAAGATATTCAGCAACATTGCTAAGTATATTATAATTAGAAAAACTGTGTTATCTATGCCCTAAGAAGTCAGGTGCTAGTCCAGTTTTTACTTTAATTTATGGATTCATGTAATGGATCACATGAATCCAACTTACTTACATTATTATTGGTATTTTGGAAGTACATCCTTCCCCACCCTCAGGTGATGACACCATAGTGAACCGGCCATCCAATCACCCATAGGACATTGTGCTCTCTTCCCTCCTTGTTTTTATCCCTCCTCACCCTCTTCCCTGGATGCTACATTTGCATATCAGTATTCCAGGGTTAACTATTTAAGCTTGTCCTTTTCTGACCCTTACTTTGATTTCTCTGTATTCCACATAGGAGTGATACCATCTGGTGTTTAGCTTTCTCCTTCTGACTTATTTCCCTTAACATCATCCCTTTTAGCTCCATTCATGTTACTGCAAAGTAGCCCAGTTTTTTTTTAATATGGTATTATGTATGTTAACTAGGTCAACATCGTGTTCCATATCTGTAAAATGGGGAAAATACTAGTAATGATTCATAAAAATATTTTGAGGATTGAATAAATCAGTATATTTAAAATCCTCAGTACAGAATTGGGAATTGTTAGTATCCAATAAAGTTAGATACCATTATCAGTTACCAATACTATTTAGTCTTTTTCTTTGATATTTCCTTAGCTAGAAAGAGCCTCAAAGACCAGCATAGCTATTTTAATCATTCTTCTCATCACATTTATTTTCTCAAACTGGTGATCTGGTTTCTCAAACTGACTAATCTTCTGGTTTTTCATGGAGACATTCGATTATCTTGGCCATTTAAATTACATCTTCAGAGCTTTTTCCATCTACATTATGTTTTTCATTTCACTAGCAATCACACAGCAGACTGTTGCAGATGGGGCCTCACAATAATTTCACAGTAGGATAAGCTTATGTTTAGTGTTAGTTTCCTCCCCTTCCTAATGTTGCCCAGCCCTTTCCAGGCTATTTCGTTCACACTAAGGAATAGGGGAAGCAAATAATATGGAAAACATAATTTTTAAAAATTAGTGTTTAACATTTGTACTTTCTGTTTGATGATTTTAATTAAAATAACACTTCATACTCAGTTCTATATAATTCAGGAACTCCATTTGAGAGAAATGTACCATCTCATTATATATTTATTACTATAGCATTTCTTAAACACGCATGAAGCTAAATTAAATATTTTTCACCCTTCATTTCTAATCTTAGTGTACACCAGTATGAGGTGTGATTTGGAAATGATTCCAACACTAATTATCTCTTGCATGTAATAAAATATTTCAGCTATTTGTGATACATTAAGAATAGAGTTTATGAATCATCCATTTTGTGATTAAACCAAAACTTACTGATTTCCAACTCAATTTTTTTAACTATGCTGAGTCTTGCTGGAGCCACAGAGATTATCCCAGGAGAGTTAGGTTCACAGCAGTGAGCAGAACCTTAAGCAACAAAACCATTCCTGACCAGAATAGTCCAAATTCAAATTTATTTTAATCTGGAATAAAATTTATTTGGAGAAAATCCATCATGATTAAAAAGGGTCCGTAACCACAGCACTAGGTAGAGACAATATCTAAAATCCTCCATTATCAGAAGTCAGATCAACAAAATATCAATTAGTACTAACAGGCAACCCCCAAATTTTAGGAGTTTGAAACCATGCTTATGCCATTTTGTCTATATGTAGAGACCACCTACAGCATATCTGTTTATTGTGACAAAGAAAAAGATAGTTGGCAAATTATTCAATGCTCCTTAAATTCACCTTCCCTGGATAACACTGCTGGTTGATTCTGCAAACTTTTCATCATTCTAGCAAATCACACAGAAATACCTACTCAATTCCTAACATCATGAATCTTAGAAAGGAGTGAATATATTCTGTTGCAATAGGATTAAGGAAGAATCATGAGCATCTTCATCACAATGTGAACATATGGAAGCAGAACCGACTAGAATAAAAATGTAGAACATGTGAAAAGAAATATCTTAAGCATCACTGATCACATTTAAAAGCCTTCAATCTGAATTTTCCAATGTCCTTGCTATAAATCAGTTAAAAATTGTAAGACAAATGGCTGTTTGTAACAGTAATTTCAACTTTTAAGAAGAAAAACACCACTTAAACAAATTTAAATTGTTTCATAAAGTATCGAAACATTTGCCTGTTAAAATCTTAGCTTTTAAATAACCACAAAATGTTGGGCAGGATGGCATTAAAGACACTAAGCTGGCCTTCTTCAAAAACGCACAGAAAAATCAATGCAAAATAAAGCCAAGAACTGATAGAAAACTATTATCAGCATGAGCAATAGGGACATTGACCCTACTAAAAGGGGTAGGAAAAACTCTAAAGGAACATTGGTTAAATTAGTAACAGGGCGGGGTGATTTGTAAGAGGAGGAGAAGCTGTGGTACAGAGCCCTTACAGCTGTTGATGGGTCCATGCCAGCATGGACATTCCAAAGACCCAGCTTTGTATTGGCTGGGGGTGGGGAGGCATGGGCAGGCACCCAGAATGGAGTGTGACTTGCAGGAGGGCAGCAGATGTGAGAGCATAGAAAAAGAACTACTCATTTGAATCTGACATTCATAACAGAAGCTACAAGGTAAATGGATCAGATCAGACTATCCAGCTTCCTGATGGAAGAATCTACTACTGAAGTCCAGGTTGAAACATCTGCCAACAACCCCACTTCAGGTTGATACCTCCAAATCACCTGCCACTCTCTATTATCCCAAGCTGATTAACACACTTGCTTCTCCCCACAGGAAATCTGTTACAACCGGAATTTCAAATTTCTGAATCTACTCAATGGGATCCTTGATGCCTATGGCCCTGACTCACTTTTGCGTATACTATCCTTTGCCAGCACTGGTCTCTTGATTACTCCAACAACTGCAATGCTATCAGTTGAAAATATGTCCTTAATAAAACCCACACAGAATTGAAAATGAGTAGGAAAAAACACAGTAAAAGTGCTAGAGCAAACTAACCCTGAGAGGAACTCTGACTCAGTGGATAGATTTTAAAAAACAATTAGGGTCTACAGAAGCAATGGAGAGACTTGATGAACTTGAACACAAGGTTAGTGAAAATGCAAATAGAACAAGTGATAAAATAATTTATAAAAGGAATTTATATAATAACCCTTTGGAATAATTTAGAGAGAAATAACATCAGTATAGTCAGTAGGTTTTTCAGCAGAAATACTACAGCCATCTCAAACACTAGAATTCACAAGTAAAATCTAAATTTCATTCTTTGTGAAACTGATATTCACAACCATGACTTTGTTTAAATAGTTTCGACTGTTCTGGTGTCTTTGAAATACAGCACAGAAGATTTATTAAAACAGAACTAAGGCATCTCATGTGGTCAATGATTTGACCAAATCAAGAAGGACTTATGTGATGCTGGTCATGGTATATGTCTAAGAAAATTTGACCAAACCATATACGTATGTATATGGTGTAAGCTGAATTGTCCATTCAGAATTTGTATTTTAACCTCTTAACTTCAGCACCTCAGAATGTGATTGTTTTTGGAGATAAAACCCATAAAACAAAAATTAAGCTGAGACCCTACAGGTGGACCCTAATCCAATCTTACTGGTGTCTTCTAAAAAAAGATTTACCCACGAAGACTTGTGGCTGAAGGCCACTGAGTAAAGATCACTTGAGGATACAATCAGAATCTTGTCTTCTGGTTTCCCAAATTGTGAAAATACATAGTTTAAGTCACCCCATCTATGAAACCTTGTTACAATATCTTTATACTATACCTAGCTACTAATATCTTTATACTATACCTAGCTACTAATATCTTTATACTATATTTAGCTACTAATATCTTTATACTATACCTTATATCTATTTATTATAGCCATTACATTTTTAATTTATGTTGACACATATACTGCTAATTATGAGACACACTACAATCTAGCCACACTCTAACCACATTACTACATTATAACAAAACATAAATATTCACTCTAGTTGGATAAAAGCTATAATCACCCTCCCATTTGTCAACTGTACTTTCTAATGAATGTTGGCATCAAAATTACCAAAAAAAAAAAAAAGTCCTTAAGAGTTTAGAGCTTTGGGGATTTGAAAAATGTGGATAAGTCATTGGATTTAGTATAAAATCATTTAAAGATAAATGTACAGTAATAGCTATTTCCAACTGTTATTCTCCACTGTGGCAATGCCAGTTGCTTTCCCAAGTATCTTTGGAATTTTCACATTGTTGTTTGAACCACCAGGACCCTTAATATATTTTTGGTACCTTGAATTAGAGCATAGTAAACATAAATAGAGGGTCTTTGTCAGAAGACTTAGAATGTATTGTTGATCTTTTATATGATACAGCCAATATATTAAAGACCAATAAAGTGAGGCCAAAAGAATAAAATAACTTATGAAGTACGTGAAATACGCCCCTGGAAATTGCACTCCTCTGGGCCCAACTTCAATTCCTAGTAAAACCATGTTATTAATATAGAATAGTATTGGGACTATTAAATAGGTTTAAAAATACCAAAAGTAAAACCTGATAGCTTTTTACTAGCATTATAAAATGGAACTGATAGGAAAATAACACTTTTATCATTATACAGAACGTCACTTGATCAAGTATCAGAGGAAAATGCCCTGATCTCCTTTCAGACTAAGGGAGGCTTCACCATCCTAAGAATTGTTAATTAACACAACTGCTGCCGATTCTATTTTCACCTTACGTGATCAAATCCATTGATACAAAAAGCAATTTTTCCTCTTATTTACTGGACTGCTTGTTTTCTGCATAATTGGAAAAGTTTCAAAAATCCATTATTTAACTAAGTTACCAAATGTCAGCATGTGTAACTGTGTGACAGACTGAATAGTTTGCTTTCCTTCTGGGACGTGAGAAGGTGCTGAAAATATCTGTGAAGACGCCTCTAAAATAGAATTTGTGTTTTATGTTGAAGGAGAAGGGTAGAAATAGAGTTTAAAGGAAGGTTCAACAAAAGAGAAAGTAACCTTTTGGGGAATAGAGGTGATATTGTGAAGGTCTGTTTGATATCCTCTGGCCCTCAAACTTCCTTTTATGTTTGTGCCATCTTTAATTTATCAATGAGGCACATGAAACCACCATTTCCATAACAGGATTATTTTAAAGGCAAAATCAGGGAGTAATATTTGTGGCAATAAATTTTTGACATTTAATCTCAAAAGTAGAACTCTAAATATATTATAAAATATATAGGAAGAATACTGAATTAGGCAGGATCAGAGAGCATTTTCTTTCCATATCTTTCAGATTGTTACAGTAAAAAGCTGGCAGGAGTTTCCCTCAATACTGCATTAGATTACAAATGACTGAGTGAGTTGTGAAAGCCAAGAGTAGTCTCCAGCTTGCATCCGCATGAAAGCCCAAACAAGTTTCTCACTGCATATCTATAATTGATCTAGTCACTATTCTGTCTACTATGTACCACAAATTGTGCAGAAAACTTCATACAGTATCTATCCTTTACACAGCAGTGAATGTTCAGAATAATTAAGCATCTAGCCCATGTCTCATTAGCATGCAACTAACAATACTTGATCTTGACTATTGTGCCTTTAATCTTCAACTCTCAGTGAGAAAATATATAAAACTAGGGATATTTGAAAATGAGTGTAAACCTATAAGAGTTTGGAAGTTATTATTTCAGCATCAGGACACAGTAGACAGGAAAAAAAAATCAGATGAGGAAGCTTTTCAGATACAATTTACCCACTAAAACAAATGTTAGATCTGTAAGAAAAAGATGACTTTGAACAACAGGGATAATTGAGATAATCTTTAAGAATCATGTTTTGTTCTAATTTTGCTTTCCGTGTTCTGTTTTTTGATGGATACTAAATGTGCTTGTGGATTAATCTCCAGGAGATGAGTATGTGGCTGGAATATTGACCATATTGTTAGCCTGTGTGTATGTACTTTCGGAAAAGCTAAATATCAGAAAAAAAGAGTTGAAGTATTTCCTTCCTTGGAATAGAAGTTTTTCTTACTCTTTCTAGAAATTGAGATCTGTTCTCTATTGGTTTGGAACTTTGAGAACCCTTAACAAACCCAGCAATTCACTTATTTCTGTATATGCCTTTACTGACATTTACTTTAGCCTATTCTGGCTAGGTGCCTTATAAATTATACTTTTGATATCTCCTTATTTATATTCTCTATATGTAGCAGAAATTTTGCCATTTGTAAATGCTAAGGTCCAGAATATGTTTTCTACTTTTCTAAACACAATTTCCTGCATTTCTGGATTATACTATGGTGAAAGGATTATTAAACATAAACCTCTACAGAACTTTTAATTTGAGATACAGGCATATCTAGAAAAGGAAAAGCATTAATTTTCTGTGATCCCCATGTGAAAGGCTCTGAGGAACTCAAGTACAGAAAAATTGCAAGAGTGCTTATCAAGAGCAGGAATCCCATGTAGAGTGAAACGAAAAAATCCTAGCACACCACCTATTTTAAGTGTGAAACAACCGTAATTTAGAAATTTAAAATATCTACTTCAAGATTATTATGTTAATTAAAAAATTATCTCAAGGATACATGGAGCATTTGCCAAGATAGATCATATTAAAGCACAAAATAGATCTTAATAAATTTAAGTTTCTTTCTTCTATATTGATAAAAATTGACTAAGTTGCATGATGCATGACTTAGTTTTAGCAAACATTGACTCAGTGACAAAAAAAAATTGTGTGTTTTCAGGGCAAGAACACTATGACTACTAAACTGTAGTACCATTCTCTAATATAACACGTCTTCTAAGTTTGCTGCAATGATAAAATTAGCTATTACATAGGGGTTAAAAAATAGTATCAGACACAACTTGACTACTGCTGTTTTTTTAAAAAAAGTGAATTGATTCTGGATACCGACAGTCTTTATAAAAGCTTTGTTAGTGCACATTAACACACCTTTATGTATAGTATGTAGCTGTTTTTATTTTATAACAGCAGAAGTAAGTAATTGTGGACATTCCCATTTGCCACAAAGATTATAATACTATCTTTACAGAAAAAAGATTTGACTCCTAATCAATAAGAATTAAAATGAAAAATTATCATAGAAACTATAGAAAGACACTTGGTGCTTTATTGAGCTCTAAAAAGTTGTTTAGCAAAGAAAGATCTAGATTTGCATAAAAATTGTATTAGTTCTTATCTTCTTAACAGATTGTATCCAAAGATTCTAAGCATACTTTATAATTTTAGAGACACATTTATATTGACATATTTGAAAAAGCTTTCTGCAAAAAAACAGTATAAAAAGTAAATGAAATAATACAAGTGTATATGGTAATTGGAAAAAGTTGGTGTATTCTGAAACACCAAATACAAAATAATTCTCTAAGTAATGAGGAAAAGCTAAATAAAAAGCACAGCCTCTCACAGTGATGATGATGGATCTGAGGGTTTCCTTAAGTTGCCAGTCTCTTTTTAGCAAACAAAAGTAAATCCTATTTCAGACAGGATATATTGCTTTCTTAAAATAAATAACAGACATGGATTGCTTACAACAAAAAAAGAAAATTCAATAAAAACAACAAAACTTGCTATTTAAAGAACATTTATTCTTGATGTCTTCAGAGACTTAGTTTATAATTTTCTGCATGTAGAAAGCAGAAATAAAAACTAAAATGCTCATAGAGTTCATCTACTCTATGTATAGTATATAAGAACAAATCTCTCTCTCTCTCTCTCTCTCTCTCTCTCTCTCTCTCTCTCTCT
>NW_004567105.1:22662143-22663132 GCF_000260355.1 Condylura cristata
ATAAATATCTTAATTTGTGGAATCAGAGTTAAACCTCTCATTGAAAACAGAGGGCAAGAATGCTAAAGTATATTATTATCACTGACTGCAATTACAGAAAAACTAATTTAACTAAATATCTAAAAATATATTCACTGCCACTAAAAAATGAAAATAGCCATTAACTTATGTGTTAGGATATATCATCCTGTTGTGAAAGAAATCGAACTTAAAATGTCCTAAGAAAAATTAAAAAAAAAATCATACATATATAGATAAAATCTGTGATAATATTTAGCTATTTGAATATCATCAGATTTTAAATTTTCTCCAAGCTTTATTCTGTCTCCATCTGTGTCTCTGATCACTATACTTTTTTTATGATTTTTTTTTAATTTATGCATACAGAACTTGAGTAAAGGCCAGAGGTGCAGGGGAGGTGAGTGGATTCACCAGAGACAGAGACAGAGTGGGGAGCAGAACAGGCACATCAATGAAGTACACTGATGAAGAGAACAGCAGGCAGGTCAGAGCATTCTGCCACACCATGTGGGTCACCTCTGGGACGGGGATCGAACTCACACTGAAGTAGCTGCAGCCAGCTTGCAGTGCTGCATCCTAACCTGTTGCAGACACCAGGGAGGGCCTGATCACTATACTTTTATAGTGTCCTAACACCCTAATGTTAGAAAGGGAACTCCTAGGAATTCCACAAAAGATATGTGGTTTACATTAATTCTATCAAATTCCTAAAGCTCAAAAGTATTCTGGATAATGCCTGATAAATTGCACTGTTTCTAGAATTGCAAATTAATAGAGCCATAATAGGAAGAATTGTTTGGTATCTCAGAGGTAGGCAATATATTATGAGCACATGAATAAACCCTTTCAAGGAATATAGGCATCTCTAAATGTAAGAATCTGTGGCCAAAATAATCCAATATCTAGAGTATACTCCAAAGGAATAATCAGAACAGAACTATTTTTGTCATCACAAAGTTTGTCAAGGG
>NW_004567105.1:22664332-22673399 GCF_000260355.1 Condylura cristata
CACCAGAGACAGAGTGAGGAGCAGAGTAGGCACATCGACGAAGTACACTGCTGACAGGAGCAGCAGTCGAGACAGGAAAGACCTGCCATGTGGGTCACCTCCAGGGCCAGGAATCAAAGAGGCACTGAAGCAGCAGCTGCAGCTAGCTTGCAGTGCTGTGTAGAACTGCGAGGGCCCACTTTTAAGCTTTTGAGGAACCTCCATGCTGTTTTCCATAAGGACTGACTAGTCTATGTTCCCATCAACAGTATAACGGAGACTTCCAATGTTAGGTTGAATAATAGTGTGAACATGGAAATCCTTGTCTTGTACCAGATCTTAGTGGAAAAGTTTTCAGTTTTTAATGCTGGGCATTATGTTAGCTGTAGATGTGTGATATATGGTCTTTATTATGTTGAAGAATGTTCCATCTGTCTGGTTTCTCAGAGTTTCATCATAAGTGAATGTTGAATCTTACCAAATGCTTTCTCTGTATCTGTTGATATGATCATGTGGTTTTTAACTTTCCTTTTATCGGTATGATCAGTTATGTTGGTAGATTTTCAGATGCTGATCCAGCTTGTGTCCCTGGTAGAAATCCTACTTAGTCATGGTGCATTATCCATTTACTGCATTATTGGGTTTGAGTTGCTTAGATTTTATTAATAATATTTATCTTTTTGTTCATTTGGAAAATTGGTCTGTTCCCCATTATCCATTGTTCTCGCCATTGATTTGTTTAGAGATATCAGACCTGTATTTCCCTGTCTGTTTTCCCCTCTGAAATCCAAGGATCAGTGACAGTTTCCAGGGGTTAGTTTTAAGGTTTGTTTTTGCTGACCCTTTTGTTGTTGTGTTTATATTCCACATATAAGTGACACCACCGAGTATTTATCCTAATTTCACTTCGTATAAACTGTTCAAATTCCTTCCGTGTTGTCACAAATCTTTTGTGATTGCTGGGTAGTAATCTGTCATGCATATATACCATATCTTCTTAATTCACTGCAGTATCTTCGGCATTGAAGTTGCTTCCATATCTTGGTTTTTGTGAACGGTGCATATATACACTTAGGAGTGCAGGTTTCCTCTGAAATTAGTGTTTTTGTGTTCGTTAGATAGATAAAAAGAGTGGGTTTGCTGGGTCATATGGCATGTCTATGTCTCAGTCTTTTGAGAAACCCCTACACTGTGTTCATAGAAGCTGGACCCTAAACTAAAAGCCACTCAGCACTGCTGTAGATGAATGAGCAAATTGTAATCCTTGGAACTAAATATCTTCATGATATCTAATGGATAAACATAAAACAGTAAATCATGTCAAAATTTACCTATCTATATGTCTGCCTAGGATTTGTTGTTAAAATATACAACCCAGGTCTGACAGCTCTGAACCAATTAACTTTACTGTTGGAAATATTTATTCAGAAGGGTATAAAGGCAAGTTTGTGCAGTTTCAATTTCCCAGATACTATCATGGGCCTTGGAGAGTAACTCACAAAAAAGTATTACTAAATAGGAAGAAAACTAAAGAAGCCACTGAACTGTGGTGTCAGAGAACTCTAGATAAACAAGGAAAACAAAGATTTATAGAATAACTGCAGAAAGAGAATATGTGGGTGTGAAAAAATACAATTGGCTCCTGAGATTTCACTACAAATATATTGCTATCAATTTTCCTAGAGAGAGGCAGAAAATTGCCTGACAGCATTAAAATGAGCACGGATTGAAAGCAGCAGATATACAGGAGACCAAAATGTCCCCCAAATAAAACATCACCCCATTTATATTGTTTATATCTATGTACCATGTATCAGCATTCCACCTGCCAAATGCATTTTCCCTTTGTAAACAGATGATGTGTGTCATACAGCATTAAATTCCACCTCAATTTGGTATTATGATATTAAAATAAAATACTTAAAATGTTATGGAGAAGAAAAGGTAATTTCAGCTTATGTTTAAAGAATATAAAATAATGATTTTTTTTCTGAAGTTTTATGCATGTGTCCAGTATAATGCATAATGACTGTTATGAAAAGAAAATATGCTAGAATAAACAACCACTTAAGCCAAGCAAAGTATTCTACTTTGAGTTATCATTCATAATTCCAAGACCATAGTCCAAAGGCTTTTTGTATGTTAGTATATTTACTTGTCATGTAAAATAATGTTCAGGTCATTTCAGTAACCACTTAGCAACTATACAACTTTAATTCTATATACTTGCAGAAAAATATTTTTTAGACTCCTTACTCGAGAGAGGAAAATAGGTAAATTTAAACTCTTTATATTATTAAGGATCAACCATCATAGCTTTCTTCCCTTAGCACATTGCAATAAAGAAACTAATTCATTCAAAACTAAGAATCATATGCAAAGTTCTCACATAAGGCAGGCATCGTGAAAGATGATGCTTGTCATTATCGGAACCCAACTTTTCTCTATTGTTTATACAACAATAACTGAGGACAAGCCTCAGCATGGCCGCAATAAGGAATTACTGTCATTCTGGGGGCAGGGAGAGGTTCATTTATTCCCTTCTCTGTCCATTGAAGGTCTATTAGCAATTTTATACCAATGCCAGCGAGAACAAGTCTAGTAGAAGTCAAATATTTGTTTCTATATACCATTCCCCAAAGTGAAATGTAGACTTCTGAGAGAAAAGACTTCTGATTTTAGGGCTATACAGGTGAGGTAGATGACACTGGTATATTTTATTATGCTGGAAAATAAGAAAGTGGTCTAACAAAATGGTACAGGATTCATCTTGAGGGACTCACATCGGTCACACTAGGAGCATCAAAGTCAATAATGATAGTGAAGGAACTTAACTGATTGAAGAGAAAGCATCTATCAGATTATATTCATTCATTCATACATACATGTATATACACATACATACATGAATATATTTTTTTAATAAAGTTGAATGTCAAATATTACGTTAAATAAAGAACACAACAGTAACATTGCAGACAATATATATCTCCCTGCACGTTACTTAAAAACAAAGGAGGGGGGGCCCTCCCTGCTGGCGCAACGGCTTAAATCACCGCATTATGAAGCTTTCCAAAGCCACTGCAGCATGAGTTCAATCCCTGGCCAGGGAGCTGACCCACATGGCATGGCAGACCTCGCCTGACCCACCCACTGCTCCCCTCAACAGTGTATTTCAGTAGCTCTATCTGTTTTGCTCCCCTCTCTGTCGCTAGTGAACCCTCTCACATCCTGCACCTCTGGCCTGTACCCCAGTTCTTATATGTAGAACTAAATCTTCAAAGAAAAAAACAAAAAACAAAGGAGGAGTGTAGAATTTTATAGCAGAAATACAAGGCTGATACCCCCTTAACTGCGTGTAGATCAAAATTATATTTACCAATATTATGGTAACTTGATACCATGCATTTCCTGATACAGTGCTATGAGAAGGATATCTCTTTCTGAGATATCACTGCCTAAAGATGCAATGAAATCCTAATGAAGAAATAGAAATATTCAAAGTGTGAGGTACATTATATAAAATATGTCATATATTCTTCACAGAAACCATATTCACAAAGACCAGTTACAGTCAATGGAACTCCTTCAAAGTACAGAGACAGGATAACTATTTCAAAAATTAATTGTGATGTGAGTGCTTGGTCAGTCTGTGACAGGGAAATGTAATAGCTATGGAAAACAATATTGAGATAACTGCTGAAATCTGAATATGGACTCTGAATTAACAGAATTGTATCTGCTTTAACTTTTATTTCACTAACTATGCTCTAGTATTAGGAGAATATTCTTACTCTTACAAAATACAAATTAAAATAAAAGGCATATTTTTTTCCAACTTTATAATAAGAGAGACCATGCAAAATATGAGCAATTGTTAAATTTAATCTTTGAGTTAAGGGTAAACAGGAGAGCTTTGTGGTAGCCTTGCAACTGTTTTGTTTTTATCTGTAAGTACATAAACATAAAAACATATCCTAAAAATCCTCTCAAGAATAGAAGATTTGAGGAACATCATTGATTAACCTAAAAATAATCATGAAATTCTATCCTAGGCTTTAGTTACTTCAGTTATTGATCTAAAAATCAGTCAGTTAAAAGGGTACCTAAGTCATCTGAGGAAAGGTCTTGTAATACCCAGGAAATTTAGACAGTACTGATTATTTTCCCCAAAGGAACTGATGACCATTTACCAGAGTTACTATCTCCGTGGAAAGGAAAATGACCAGAGGTTTCAGTGGCTATTGCTTATAGCTGACATCAATTTATTAAGGGACCCAAATGCAACCATTAATCCCTATTAGAGTTCTGTCATATGAAAGCTAAGTCCCTCTCACAGAAGATTCAATTCATCAAGAGACCTTTCATGTGGCTATTTCCCTTTTCTGTGAGTGCGTAATTGAGACAGATTACTAAGCAACTGGTGAAACTGTATCAATATTTCCTGTGCTGTGAATTAAGAGCTATTATGATAGCAAAGTCCAAGTGGAAACCTAATATATACACATACCTCTTAGCCAGGTCATAAGATAATTCATACTCAGATGTAAAGGCAGATATTAGTGCTACCCTCCAGTGTGATAAAACTGCTCTGTAAAATCAGCAAAACAAAGACCACAAAACAACACACCTTTAGTTTTGTTAGTGAGAACTCTGATCAGTGAACTGTATAACTGGGGATTCTACTATAGGTTCTCATAATTCTGCAGTCCATATGTAAGCATGGTCCTTCAAAATGTGGCAGAATTTACTCCTATGCTTGATGGCTAAGGTTTCAGTTTCTTGCTGGACAATGTTTTTGTGTTTTATGTTATTTGTTTTTCACAAAAACCCACAGCCTCAAGGCTACTTTTCAGTTTATAAGGGAGAATTTCACATTACTTGATAGTGTTCATATGCATTAGAATTATTGTAGTGACATCCCAACACCCTTGTCATATTCTATTGATTAGAAGCAAGTAAAGAAATGGGATTACCAGAGCAGCGATGCCAACAGTCAGGAATTGTGAATTACCTTGGTACCTGTCACTATAATGAATAAATGTTTGTAAACTCTTTAGTCATAGCTGCTGCCTTACTAGATATGGTACATTTACCTAAGAGAAGATACAGAGTATAATGATAAAGGGGGTTTTCTCTCAGGAAGACAGTATAATGCCAAATCTTTACATACCTTCAAATTAAACACTGCCCACATTTTTTTTAAATCCCCTAATGGCTACAATTGAATACTATAGTACAGTAAGAGCAAACTCCAAACTGCTGTACCTCAAAACTGCCCCTAAAGTCCTATCTAAATTAGTGTTAGGTATATGTTTATAGAAATAAGACAATAAAAATACTGGCTTAATATAAAACAAATTCAGAAAAAGTATAGGTATTTCATTGCTAAAAACAAATTCCTAAATATCAGTTTTGTAAGACTTTCAAAAAACCTGCAGCTGAAAATTGTCCAAAGAAAAAGTTGATCTAAAATTTAATTATGAAAATTTTAGCACGCTTCTTAAACTTTTTTAAAAATAGAAAATGACATATTTGTTTATATACTGTCAAACAAAACAAAACCTGCTTATAGAAAATAGGATGAAACATTATAGGAAATACAAGAAATAATTATTAAACAAGTCTATGCCACAGAATACTGCCAGTACCCCTAAAGCCCTCATGTAATTAAGAGATGAATGGTAAACTTTTATATTAAAAACATAGAGAATAGGCCCTCCCTGTTGGTGCAGCGGTTTAAAGCACAGCACTGAGAAGCTAAAGCCTCTTCTGCATGAGTTCGATTCCCGCCTGCCCCGGAGGTGACCACATGGCGTGGCAGACCTCTCCTGACCCGCCTGCTGCTCCCCTCAGCAGTGTATTCGTAGATCTGCCTGTTCTGCTCCCCGCTCTGTCTCTGGTTAAGCCTCTCACCCTCCCCATCTCTGGCCTGTACCCCAGTTCTATGTGAATAAATAAATAAATCTTTAAAACAAAAACAAAAACAAAATAAACATAGAGAATACATTTTATATTTCCAATTTCCAAGATCCCAACATCTGAAAATTATTTCATATGTGAACAAGTGATTTTTTTTTAATCTTAGCAATAGAAATACTTTCATAAGTATCTCAGAGTTATCATTGGTATGGCCTAAGTTCAATCCCCAGCTAGGGAGTGACCCACCTGGCACAGCAGACCTCTCCTGTTTCACCTACTCCTCCTCTCAGCGGTGACTTCAATCAATATATTTGTTCTGCTCCCTTCTGTCTCTGGTGAAGTCACTCACCCCTTCATACTTTTAGGATATACCTGAGTTCTATACGTTTTATTTAAAAATAAATAAATAATAGAAAGTTCAAATGACATGGCATGACCAACACTTCAGCCATTTTTTACTTGCAAAAATAATAATTTTTGATGATTCAATCATTTGTATTATCTGAATAATAGGCTAAAATGTAATATTTTTAATCAGTATTTTCAAACTTCTCATAAACAAATTCTAGTTTTGATTTTTCAAAGCAAGTATTCTTTCAAAAATATTTTCCAATATAACAATAAAATAATCATTCACTTTTGCTCCAACTCAAAATATTTTCACATTTCTGTCATCTTAATTACAGACTGCAAGTGTAGTATCTGAACTGTTGACTTACATACAGATCTATTATGAATAACTGCATAGCACCTAAGCTCTTAAACAAAGCTTTATCTATGGATGCAACCCAACAATAACATAGGTCATACCAAAAGGTACTAAAAATATTTGACGTTGTATAAAAAGAAAGGAAACAGAAAATCATTCCCAAAAAAAGCAAGCTTCATTGATTTGAAAGAAGGTTGTATTCTAATAGTTACCTCATAAAAGACCTTATTTGCCCACTTAATTTTTCCTGTTCAAATTGTATTATTCTTTAGATATGATGATAAAAACCCTAATCTATTTATTTACTAAATAGCTGAAGAATTCCTTATAGTGTATCTTTAAATATTAACTATCAAGTTTGAAAAGTAGAGCAAGCAGTTGATTGCATTCCTGAATAAACCATTAAGTCAGCAGAATCAAATTTATGTCCACTAAGATCTGCCTTTATGCTTCCTCAGTTAAAAGATAGATGAGAGTTAGCATTCACTTCTCTTTCACATAATTTGAAATAGTTATGAGTTTGGTATTCCTTTGACACACTTAGAGGTTGTTTAGATAAAGAAGATCTGCTATTTTTAAAGGCTCAAAACTAAGCAAATTGGTCATGTACTTACTACAAATATCCCATACCTGTAGCTATAAAATGCCAATAATACATAAGTTAAATCAACTGCAAAAACTTTAAAAGAAACACTGTAACTTTTGTACTTTAAGAAAAACTAACTTATTTTTTTGGAGTACTTCTGACCTAATCAAAATAGTAGTATAAATAATAGCTAATATTTGAGTAAATATTACTCAAGCTATATCTACTATCTTAGATACACTTGTAAGGTCTCATTACATATTACCTATCACTTATTTAATCCTAACCAAAAGAAAAAAAAAAGGAAAAGAAAAGGAAGAGAGAAGAAAGAGGAAGAGAGGAGAAATCAAGATACTTGGGCAAGTTCATAAAGATTCAAACATGAGCAGAATCACCCCAGTTCTGAGACTGGTAATAGGAACCCTTAAACAAATTTACAAAGATAGGATCATAACAGTTGAGCATACAATATGTTGATACTTCATGATTTTTTTTCTTAAGTAAATGGGATTTTTTTTTTTAAAGATTTATTTATTTGTGCATACAGAACTGGGGTACAGGCCAGAGGCTCAGGGGCGGCGAGAGGCTTCACCAGAGACAGAGTGGGGAACAGAACAGGCAGATCGACGAAGTACACTGTGGAGGGGAGCAGCGGGCGGGTCAGGAGAGGTCTGCCACGCCATGTGGTCACCTCCAGGGCAGGCGGGAATCGAACTCATGCAGAAGAGGCTTTAGCTTCTCAGTGCTGTGCTTTAACCCACTGTGCCATCAGGGAGGGCCTGAATGGAATTTTATAGGGAAGAAGGATAAAACATTGGCTCAAATTATAGTGTACAAATTATGGATTCTAGGAAACTCTGGAGACCATGGGTAACTTTCCAACAGAAGAGTATTAAAATCAAAGAGATGCCTGAAGAAGAAAAGATTAATGGTTAATGTTAATTTATTTTTAAACTGTTGATAATCCATAACCTTGGCACCGCTTTCGATGTGGGAGCATTGAGCTTACTTTGAGAAATAACATTACCCCATAGTTGCACTTACAGATTTATAGTAAGGAACATCACTTTTTGGCATCTGTTAGGTGTTTCATAAATAATCTAGTATAGTATAATTACTTGGATAAATTCTTGGGAAACAAAGAAGACAGAATATAAATCCATACAGACACCATTTGTAATATTTATTATTAAAATCCTCATCATTTTCCACTTTGTCACTGTTGCCAACCTATATCAGCCTACTATAAACTCATGTACCAGTACAGTGAAGTAGCCTTCTAAATGTTCTCTAAGCTTCAGTAAACCACTCCCGAATTTACCATTTGTCTCTACAACTATAATTTCACAATGATTATTGTCATTTTTCCTCAAACTATTTTTTTCAATGAACCCCAATAATTTACCAAAATAATTTGAGACTTCTTAATCTTACAACTTTCAAAATGTTTTTTACCAATCTATTTAGTAACCCTCAATTAAAATGCCCTTAACCAGATCATTCAGTAAGATGATTATCTCTTTCTCTGCCCTAGAGGTGATTGCCATAAGGGAAGAGGAATAAAATGTGGGAACAGATAAGAGCTTGACTGTCAGTCATGTAACACCCTGAATTGCAGTTTGCCATTGTGTTAAAACACTCTAATACCTCACTCACAATCCTACTGTAAGAATTAAGTAGGATTAAATTAAAGTAATCAAAAAATAGCAATATAAAGCAAACATTTCTGTGTTCCAGGATCGGTACTAGGCACTGTGGCTAAAATGACAGCTATCCTAAAGCTCAGAATAGGAAAAAAGAGGGACTAATGGTAGAATTTAAGAGGGCAAAATAATGATTATCAGACCCTCCAGTGTGTGTGTGTGTGTGTG
>NW_004567105.1:22673499-22743364 GCF_000260355.1 Condylura cristata
GCCCCGGAAATGCAGGAGTTGAGATGACTCACCAGAGACAGCGGGGAGCAGAATAGACACATTTACGAAAATACACTGCTGAGGGAAGCAGCAAGTGAGACAGGAGTAATCTGCTGTGATATGTGGGTCAGTTTCCCTGGCCAGAGACAGAGCTTAGACAACAGCAATGATACCCCGAGATTTAACCCCAGGCCACCAGGGAGGCCCTCATATTGCCCTTATAAATACAGAACAAACTCAAATAGGAAAGATGCAGAAAACAGCCAAAATATATTTTTATGACTAATAAAATACAAGTGAAGGGAGCTTAACCTTGCGCTTTATAAAACCTGCCCTGTACACCCAGAGGCATAAACATCAGGATGCCTCTCATATCTGAGGTAGATTTTGGTTTTAAAAAGCAAATACATTTACCCAGAAAACTGCCTTCTGTTATCCTGTGATGTGAACTGTACATCCCAGTGGGCAGATGTGACCTAGGTCTCTAGGCAAGATTATTTCATTATACTGTGTTTAAATTCTTAGTAAAATCCAGTAAAAACAGAACATGGTGGTGGATATTTTACTGTTGCCTAGGCAGTGACCTAATTAACTTGGCCTTGTGCTAGTACCATTTTCCCTCCAGGAAAGTGTTAATTCCCCAGTTTATTTGCCTGTTCCTCATTTCCCCATCATCTCTATGTCTCAGACAGTCTGCTTGCTTCCTGATCTTTATCCTCTGATGAGGATATTAACTAGAAAATGCTATCCTTTATTTTACCCTTCATGGCCCCTAGTGCATCTGTTGAAATTTCCTGACATGTACCAGAACATTTGGAGAAGGAGCATCACTTCTACTATAAAGCTTGCCCCCAAGTACACTTTTATACTACCATTTCTCTTGCAGGGGTATGGACTGAAATTTGTTTTATAAATCTGAGTCCTTTTCCCTAGACCTATCCAATTTATGAAAATTTCCCATTTTTATAAAATCCCAGTTTCAACACTTTACATTCTCTGCTGTTGTGTAACAACCATATGATTTCTCAATCAAAGAGGGACTCTTCAATAAAGGAAACATAACTGTGTTTATCATTGTACAAAAACAAGAGTGAAGCAATATGGTCCCAGAGAAACTTAACAAAAGATTATCCTACCTACAATTGATCATGTCTAACGATCCATTTGTACAGACAGATTGGTTCAGTACATAGGTAGAATCAAGGCATGTCTTTTTTTTTCTATATGTTCATTTCAGTGCTTGAATTTCAGGGTATGCTATACTATTTATACTTCATTGAAGGGCCTCCTAGGAACTTTATCTCTATTGGAACTAATCTGTTACCTAAATACTGGGCCCAGACATCTATTCCCTTACATGTTATTTATTTGGATTCTTTCATTACTTCTGAGGGATTTAATAATCATGGACATACAAAAGATGAGAATGACGTGATTCAGTCACTATCAATTTGCCTGTTTGCTTAAACTATAGTGATTCTTAATTATATCACACTCCTAGCACTTATTAGGCTACTTCCTCTACATTCATATTCAAGGTGGCCACTTTGAACTAGATACTCTTAGAATTCACAATCTCTAACATACCTTAGGAAAGGATATACTTTTATCCTGAAAAAAATAAAACCTCAGTATCAATAGTAAATTCTCATGAATACTGCTTTTTCACCTTTCCCTAAGGGTAGATATCAGATACCCTAGTCCTGGCAAAGAGCCAGGACTGTAAAATTGGTTTGTATCCCACAGTCATCAAATTTATGTTATCTCAACTAGACTCCTACTTACTTGTAATAGCTCTGATTTCTCCTGAGAATGAGTAATCTACTTTCATAGCAAAGATTTTTTTTAAGATTTATTTATTCATGCATACAGAACTGGGGTAATAGGGACGGTCATAGGATTCACCATAGACAGAGTGGGGAGCAGAACAGGCAGATCTACGAAGTACACTGCTGAGGGGTGCAGCAGGCAAGACAGGAGAGGTCTGCTGTGCTATGGGTCACCTATGGGGCCATGGCTCAGACTCGCACTGAAGCAGCTGTGGCTAATTTGTGCTTTAACCCACTGTGCTACAAGGGAGGGCCCACAGCAAAATTTTGATGGCAATATTCATATAATGCAGACAATGCCAGTCATTTGCTTCACAAAGTGTGCCCTGACCACATCCAGGCATCCAGTCATGGATGTCCAGCTTCCCAAGGCCTCTGAGTTCCATTAACCTCATTTAGTCTTTTCCCTTTGAGGGAGTACACCTTTGGGATCCCTTTATATATTTGTTCTCTATTTACAAAGGTGGGTGTTCTAGTATTCTAAATCAGTTTCTAAATTTTTATGCCAATATGACATCTAATCTAATCATATAGTGTCAGCTAAATAATTGATGAAATTCATGAGATCTGTGTTACTTGGGAGCATTTATTGTGAGCAACATCAGGATATTGACAGCTCAGTGTTAATTTATTTTAACTTAGGTTCACTATGTTGCATCACTAAGCTCTGCATAATATATATATAAAAATATAAAAACAAATCCCCAGTGTTTCCCGAGGTCCATACAGGTATGTGCAATAGTAAAAACAAGCTGATCGGTATCAACAGAGCAGTCATATTTGAAATATAACGAACATAAGCAACTATTTTTTACACCATTAGATTGAGTAATGGGCTATTTCAGCATTTAAGAGCACTTTTACATCTTCATTACAGCTTCTGTGTTTTATTTCTAATGCATTACCAGACCAACAGCTGCTCTGGCCATGAACTAGCACACAGATATTTCAAAAACATTTTACGTCTCCTGGGTAGAGTCATTCCATCTAGAGGAAATTCCCTCATTCCAATATCTAGTTCAGGATTTGTTTCTGCTAATTGTGGGCTTGCTGTTTTCCCTTCAGTTTTACATCATACCCCTATAACTTCTCTGATTCTATAAATTTCTTGAGCTTTTTTCCCCCAGGGCATAAGCAACATCTGCATTTCAATAACTTAGTCACCTTGAAACTCACCCAATAATGCTTTCAGTGTCTTAAACTGTCCAAATTTTATATGATTATGCTACAGTTGTCTCAAGATTCAAACAGTGGTTCCTCAATTGACTTTTTTATGAATCTTCTATCTCCAGTATGACAGATAAATGTTAAATTATTTTGGATCTTAGCTTTCCAGGCTTCCCATGAGACTTCTTTCTCATTCTGTTGTATCTCTTTGAGTTATCATTGACTTTGCTAATCTAGTATGTATTAAACCTCCTTTTTAGCATTCTTTTTAGAAGAAACTATATATTTTTAGAGCATGTGTCTTTACTTTTTTTTAAACATAGGATTCATTGTGCTTTAAAACCAGATGTCTCCTATGAAATTCATGTATTTTTTTCCTACATTCCTCATTTTCCAAGGAATTTTTTATTTCCAGAGTAAATGTTTTGTAATTGTCCAAACAATCACCTTCTTTCATGAAAAGTGCTGATCCTCAATAGGGAGCTGACAAAAAATGCTTGGACATTTCTCTGATTGAAAATGACTAAGGGAAATATTTGGCCTTTGATCTCAAGATAGAAGGATAGTTATGATTAGGATTGTTCCTCATAATGAATGCTGTCCAGGCCCTCCCTGGTGGCATAGTAGGTTAAAGTGTAGCACCATGAAGCTTGCTGCAGCCACTTCAGCACAAGTTCGAGCCCCAGCCAGTGGAGCTGACCCGCATGGTACAGCAGACCTCTCCTGACCTGCCTGCTGCTCCCCTCAGCAGTGCACCTTGTCAATGTGTCTGTTCTGCTCCCTGCTCTGCCTCTGGTGAGTCCTCACCACCCCTGCACCTCTGGCCTTACTCCATTTCTGTATATATAAATAAATTTTCAAAAAAAAAAAAAAAAGATATGCTGTTCTAACTAAAATACCAGTACCAACAATGAATCCATGGAAATAACAATCAACTTGCTTTATCTTTTAATCTAAATATTTTCTTTGCTTTATGACAATATAAATTCCCAAACTGAGACATCCCAGATAGTTACTTATTTTGCATTTTGGCATATAACTTTCTACTACTTTTCTAACAAGAAAATACACCCAATGTTATAGGATTCCAATGTAGTTTTAATTTTTGTTAATAAAACCATTAGCATTTTATGTGGATAAAGTCAATTGAGTTTCCAAGTTTCACGTCCATGATTTATAAAGAGTAAATAATCAGACTAGGTGGGCTAGTCTATAATTTTTCTATATCACAATCACAATTCAATGAAAAATATATTCTAATGCATAGTTAAGAACAGAATTTTAGGAGCCAAATGATTCTAACAACCAACCATTACATACTTGACACTCAGAAGCTAATTTTAAATGTGTGTATATGAGAATGGTCTAATTCGATTTTTTGCATATGGCTGCCTAGGTTACCCAACCTTCTGTACTGAAGACCCTGTCCTTTCTCCATTATCTGTTCTTGGCTCATTTGCCATAAATCAATGGAACATATATGCATGGTTTTATTTCTGGGTTCTCTGCTTTATTGATCAATGTGTCTATTTTTTATTCCTGATATTGTGCTATTTTGATTACTATCATTTTGTAGTATAGTTTGAAGTTGGTGACCACAATACCTTCATTTTTGTTCATTGTTCCTCAGAACTATTTTTGCTATTGGAGTTTCTTATGGCTCCAAATAAATCTCATGAATTTTTTGTAGTTGTTCTATGAGACTGCAATAGGGATTCTGATAGGGATTGCATTGAAGCTGTATCTAACTTTAGGAAACAGCCACTTAATGAGTTTGTCAGTTCCTAAGCATGAAATAGCTATTCTTGTGTGTATCTTCTGCTTCTTGAGTTTTGTCTTTTATTGTTAAATTTACAGCAAGGTATTTAATACTTTCTGATGCAATTGTATATAGGACTGCTTTCCTGCTTTCTCTTTCTGCTAGCTCATTATTTACACATGAAAATACAACAAATTTTTATACATTAACTTTATAACTTGCCAATTTACTTGTTATTTCTAATAGGTTTTTACTGGGAACTTTAGGATTTTTATGTATATCCTACTGTTATCTTAAACACTACTAATTCTTTGGCAGTTTGGACATGTTCTTTTCAAATTGCTCTTCAAGTACTTAAAACATTATATTGAATAAAGGTGATGAGACTGGACATCCATGACTTATTCCTAATCATAGAGGAAAAGTTTTTAATTTTCACCATTGAATGTGATGTCAGCTATTTATCTGTCTCCTATGGTCTTTATCTTGTGGTCTCCTATGGTCTTTGTCCTATGCCCATTTCACGAAAGTTTATTATAAGATATGGATGTTAAATCTTGTCCAATGCTTTTGTATTTTAGTAATATGGTCTATCAACATTTATTGGTTCGCATAGGTCAAAATGATCTTACATCTATGGAATAAATCTCACTTGATCATAGAGTATAATTCTTTTAATATATTACAGAATTCAATTTGCTAGTGTTTTATGGAGGATGTTTGTATCTGTGTTCTTCAGAGACATATTTTTAGGTTTCATATTCACAATGTCTTTGTCTGGTTATAGAGTAATACTGATTACACAGAATGTGTTTGAAAGGTTTTCCTTTGTAACTGGACATGCTTGAGAAAGACATTAATTCTTTGAAAGTTTGGTGGAATTCACTAGAGAACCCATTTAGTCCTGGGTTTTGGCTTGGGGGAATAGGGTTGTGATTATTCCTTCAGTTTCCTTTTTGATGACTATTTTCAGATTTCCTGTTTCTTCCTGATTGCATCCTAGATATTTGTGTGTTTCTAAGAATTTGTCCATTCATCTTTTCAAGAAACAGCTCTTTGATTTAGTGATCTTTTGAATTATATTTTTAACAATCGCTAATGCATTTTATTTTGCTGGTTTTTATTATTCTACTTTTAGTAATCACTTTTTGCTCTTTAGCTCCTTTAGATGTTTAATTGTTGAATGATAAATGATAAATATTTGTATGTACTTTTTATTAGGTGGAGTAGCAAAATGTAGACATTGTGTAGTTAACTTCTTGTGTCCTGAAGTGTGCCTATAATGCCATTTTTCTTTTTTTTTTTCTTTTTTTTTGTAAAACAGTTGTTGGAGAACATAAAAAGATGACATTTGTGTAGTTTAGCTGGTTCCATTTGCAACTCTTAGCAACTTAAGGCCGCCACAGGAAAATTTGATTGAGACCAAACACACATACCTAGAGTGACCATTCACACTAATCTGAGATTTAAGAGAAATTCAGAAGTTAACTACACAATGTCTACATTTTACTACTCCACCTAATAAAAAGTACATACAAATACTTATCATTTATCATTCAACAATTAAGTCACTCTTTCATAAGGAGCAGTGGAAGGTGGAACAGTATTATGAGTGTTTCTCTGGTGAAAAGCCCCTTTATATCAATGTGTGATGTCTTTCTATCCTAAAAACTATAAAGGAGCAAAGCATGTAGCAAAGTTGCAAATAATCAATCCTTCTTGGAGGAGGAATATCTTAAATTTAGTTTAGGTTTTGGATAAAAGTGTGAGGGGGAAAAAACTGGCTCTGAGAGTTTTGTGACAAAGCACTCATTAACCAAAATAGAACTCTGAAAGATAGTTAGCTGAAGAGAGAAATTCATAAAGTACTGAAAATGCCTGAAACAGGTTGCTGAGTGTGAGAACAAAATAGACAGTTAGGCATAATTTTCTTTTTCTCATGAAGATCATATCGAGCTGAGTATATATTTTATCATATAAAAAAAAAAAAAAACCTTCACTCTAAGGTGGAGTAAGACAGATAAATGGCTTTAAAGAGAGAAATTCAAAGATGTTGAAAACAATTTTTTTAATTGATTTATGCATAGAGAACTGAGGTACAAGCCAGGTGCAGAGGCGGTGAGAGGATTCACCAGAGACACAGTGGGGAGCAGAACAGGCAGATTGGCAAAGTACACTATTGAGGGGAGCAGGGGGTGGGTCAGGAGAAGTCTGCCATTGCCAACGGTCACATCCGAGGCCGGGGATCAAACTCACACTGAAGTGGCTGTGGTTAGCTTGCAGTGCTGTGTCCTAAACCAGGGAGGGCCAAAAACAATTTTTAAATTACTTATGTTTGAATGATTCTAATTTGAATAAGGTACAGTCAACTATTATCATTGTCCAGTTCAAGTGACTTAGGAAAATGAAAGCATATTTATGATAGCTGCCTTATATGTAAAACAGCTATTTGTGCAGCTGGCAAAGAACAACCTGTCCATTGTCTATATGAATATAATATGATGCAAGCCTTGAGAAACATTATGAAGATTCCTTTAAATAACTAAAAAATGATATATATGGCCCAGCAGTACCAGTGCCACGTATTTACCCAAAGAATATATAAGGCCTAATACAGAATTTTTTTTTTACTGCTATGTTCAAAGTAATACTATTCAGGACCCTCCCTGGTGGCACAAATGGTTAAAGTGCAGAACAAGTTCAATCTCTGGCCAGGGAAGTGACCTACATGGTGCAGCAGCCATTTCCTGTCTCACCTGCTATTCCCCTCAGCCGTATATTTCAGTAGATCTGTTTGTTCTGATCCACACTCTATCTCTGGTGAATCCATTCACTCTCCCTTGCACCTCTGACCTCAATTTTTGTATGCATAAATAAGTAAAGTGTTTAAAAAAACAACTTCATATGAATGGATGAAGAAATTGTGTAATATATACTATATGCTAAATTACTACTCAACTGTTAACTGGCAGTGCGTTTGGGGAACAAAATGAGTGGACTTTGAGGTGATTTAGCAAAATTATAAAGAGCTTAGGTACTTTGGCAACTCAGAGCCAAAAAGCACAACAAAATAAAAAAGGAAGGTGGTGGGCATGGGGTAGGAATGGGGTAGACATTGCCACTGGAACACTGGTGGACATATACAGTAACCCAAAATTTTTATGTAAGTGACAAATTTTTAAAAATTGAGGGAACAAAAATGAGATATCACAACTCTAGTCACACTTTGTATTTTTTTATTAAAATACCTAACATATATAAAATTTTTCCATCAGACATCAAGGAGAGAAAGTAAGTCCAGAATGCACCATCATAATCAAACTTTTTTCAAGTCATTGTTTAGTCTTAGAAACGATTGTAAGTTTTCATTTTACTCAAATTTCTATTTCTGTATGTAAGTTAGCTCCAGGAAGATGTAGTATATAGTGAAGCATATGCTGGCAAGCTTTCGCCTAATCCAAGTGTTACAGTTTCCGTAATTGAAAGAAAACCCAGTTGGGGTGGCAATCATCCTTGTGCAGGTCAAGGTATTGGACTTTGATTAGAATTCAAATGGTCTTATCTGACATTACAACTTTAATTGTGTCAAACAAAAATGTTTCTGAAAGCTAGCCATATTAGATAACATGCATTTTAAAAACTGAATCGGAGCTTAAATGTAACACTTCTTTCATATTTTGATATTGTTCTGTGTGGGGCTAAAGTTCTAAGTTTATTTTGCTTCTGTCTGATTTGAGGGTGCAGTCGGGTTGTGTTTTTTGCTTCTAAAACTTGTAACAGGAAAAAGGCACTTTCACTTATAACAACTATGGGAGAAAATTTAAATTAATACAAAGTATGAAAAACTTAGCTCCATTCCTCTGAAAATAGCTTAGGTACTTTGGCAACTCAGAAATCAAAAAGCAGGGCATCAAATGTCTCCCGCTGTAATGACGCCGAAATATACTTGGAACAAATGGCCCAGTGGACTAAAATGATTTGTTTCAGATTGACTTGTGCTGGAATTGTTGTCCTTCTCATTACTCCAGTATCATTCCTCATATCATTTTTCTTCCCCAATTACATTAGAAAAGATCAGCTAAGTCCCTTGATATTAGTATATTCTCATCCAAGTATCTTCCTTCTTGTATTGTCTGTCTACCATCTTTCTAGTAGTCTTCTGCCACTGATTAACCTGTAAAATGATAAAATCAGAATGTGTTAACATTAAACATATCTATATAGAAAGTCACCCATCATGCAACTTTGGAAGGAATTCGGTGCCAAATTTACCAGCACAAAGTAAACAGCAGACTTTCTTGAGAACCAACTTATATTTTAGCTTTAAAAGAAGTATTCAGGTTAATTTGACCTCTAAATCCTACTGTATATCTAATTTCCTGGCATTTTATATTTATACATGGAGGATAATCATTGAAGTCATGAGATACAACTAGAAAATTCTAGTCCTAAACTTGAATATTTATTGGCCTACCATGATGAAAATTTTAACAATTCAAATAATGAATTGGTACAATGAAATAGAAAATAGGGTGGAATGTTACTGAGAATCAGAACAAAATTTATTAAAAAACAATAATAAATTCTAGAACTGAGGCTATCTGAGGAAAAGAGGGAGAGGGGAAAATAAAGTACGGGGCAGGGAATGAACTGTGCTTTAGGACTTTGGGTGCCGTGGTGGTAGCGACACTGTAAGAGAGAGAGATGCGCTACCTGTAAAGCATATGTACCTGCTGCAA
This sequence comes from Condylura cristata, assembly GCF_000260355.1. NCBI lineage: Eukaryota > Metazoa > Chordata > Mammalia > Eulipotyphla > Talpidae > Condylura > Condylura cristata. The sequence goes on from NW_004567105.1 coordinate 22,682,994, forward strand.
ACTGATGTTTCTTAAAAAAAAAATAAAATCCTTTGGATTTAGAAACAGGAAGGGTCCTTCTGATCTTACCAAGAGCTATTTTGGTAGTAAAAAGGTGCCTGATGCCAGACTGAAAATAGACGTATACACGATAATGAATGAATGCAGCAGTTACGCCTTCCAAGAAAACAGTATTAGAGTTCCTTGGTCTCTATTTTGGTGAAAAGATAACAAAATTCATACACCCATATCAGAAATTCAAGCATTAATCTGTACTCAAATTTACTGTTCTAAAGTTTTGTCCCTCAAAATTTTCATGACAAGCAACATGATAGGTTAGAGAGAACATCAGTCATGTCATCAATTTGAATCCCAAATGTAGCAATGACTAATTTGTAAACCAAGCGTGTAAGCTTTAACTTTCTAAAGCCCTTATTACCTCATGATAATACGTCACTAATGGAATCTCTCTCATAGAACTACTTGGGAATAAGAGCTATTACATAATTAAATTACCAAGTAAATGCCTGCACACAAACCCTTATTTAATGATGGCCATTTTAAATACATCTTTTATCTTGCTCTTTTTCCATTCGACATCAATGCTTAAGTATGGATTTTTATCACACTTTAGCTATTTTACTTCAATTATGCCCTAATTTATCTTTTTCAGTTTATTTCCACACTGTTTCCAGGTTGAACTTTCTAAAATATAAGCGTGATCTACTAGCTGTTTCAGTTTGACCCCTTAAAATGTTTCAATATTTATCCATAGCTACCAAAGTAAAGTTCAGATTTCTAGGTATCATCCAAGAGCCATCATGTTCTGATCCTTATCCTAAAATCCTAGCTTTAGTTCCTGCAGTTTTCACATGAACACACTTCCAGTCAGCCCAACTAAACTGTTCTGTCCTCACACACAAGACTTGATTCCTCACACTAGCTGCTAGGCAGCTCCCACTGTTCAGAGAGCTCTGCTTCCTGGCCTTTCATCAATACTGAATTGCAACAATTTTCTTGAACCTGATTGATGCATTTTTTTTCCATGCTCCAACAGCCTGTAAACTTCATCTTGTATCGTGGGTTTAAGCACAGACAGTGAAGTTAGACTACCTGGGTTCACATTTTGGCTCCGATATTTAGTAGTTGTGTGCCTTGAAGCTAGTTTCTTTATTCTCTTGGACTCATTTTCTCATCTGTAAAATGAGAAACATATTAAAGGTTGTCACCTTTTTGGACTGTTATAAGGAATAATGAGTTAATATAAGTAAAGTGTTTAGCACGCAATAAATGTTAGCTGTTAATATTGGAGGTATTCTGACAGCTGTTAGCTGTTAACACAGTGATGGTGATAACCCCTCCACTCTAGCATAGGATCCTTGGAACCAAAGACCTTTTGTTTTTATACCTACAATGGGTCACAATTGCTCCGATATTTATTGGTGCTAAGTATATATTGCAAAGTAAATTGATGTCCTAAGATTGTTTATATAGTACATTTTATGTTGTATTTCAGAACCTAAACCAGGGAATTGTTTAGGCACTAAAGAAAAATCATTCTGCCTATTAATAAACAATGGAAAAGTATCTTTCTGGGAGGATATATACTTATATGTAATTATACCTATTAATAATTGATTACTGAAGAGACCAATAGCATTTGAAAAAGTAAATCAGTCTTAGTTGAAACATTAGCTGGCTCATAATTCTTAAAATCTTTTAGATTTTCAAAAAAAAAAAATATTTTAGCTCTGCTTCCAGGAAACACTTGGTTACTACTTTTACATACTATACCATTTAAACACCATTTACATACTATTTAAATACCACTTACATACTAGAGCCCAAAGTACAATGAACACTAAATATCAACATGAATAAATTAAACAGTACATTGATATGTTTCTGCAATCTGAACTGACTCAGCAGCTCAGAGCTCGTCCTCTACTAGAAAGTGAATAGACTTCAATAGTTATCATTCTGTACATAGATTCTTTGTCACCTCAGATTCTTTATATAATTTGCAAAGAATGTCAACATCTTAGAAAATTATATTCTCCAGTCAAGCAAACAACAAAAATCAGATCAGTGACCACTTGTTGATCTATAATCTAAATAATTGTACAGTAAAGATAGAATCTGACTTTAAATGGTAAACAATACATATAAACACCGATGCGGACCTGAAACTTACATCTTACACTGTTACTTCAGTATAGGGAGTCTGAGCTTACTGACACATGGAGTGGCCTGATTGCTCAGTGCTATCCATCTCATTTGCATGACGGGTAATAGGCACATTCTCAATTTCTTCTATATTTTTATAAATAGTATTATCGTTTATTGAGAGTGTGGCTTACAATATTGTTTATAATTAGGGGTACAGGTTCATACCTCTTCAAATATTTGTTCCCATACCATTCCCTCTGCTTAGAACCCTTATTCTTCTATTATAGTCCTCTAGTGGCCTTAATTTTACAGTCAGGCAAAACTAACCCAAAATAAACCCTCGTAATCTATTTTATTTATATTCCATATGAGTGAAACCATCTGGTATCTTTTCCTTTCTGACTTATTTCACTTAACCCATCCAGCTCAACCCATATTGTTGCAAATGACAAGGTTTCATTTTTTCTATTTTTTTAACAGCTGAATTGTATTTCACTGATTCTACTCATGTCAGTGGGCCCTTGGGTTATGTCCATAACTTGACAATTGTCAATCGTCTTGAAATTAACACAAGTGTTAATTTCAAGGTTCTAATCAAGGTTCTCACACTCCTGTGCATCTACTCACACTATAATTGTAAAAAAGACCTATTTTCAATATTTTGAGTAATCACATTTTCCATGGGAGGTGGGGGTCAGCAAGAGGTCTACATTCCCACCAACAATGTACAAGAATTCAACTTTCTTCATACCCCTGCCCCTCCAACATTTCTCCACCTCCCTCCGCCCTTCCCCTCTCCCCTGACTAAATCAGCAGAACTGTCATTTCTCTACACCGACCTTCATATCAGCAACCGAGGAATCTCATAATTTCTTCTTATGAAGACTATGTAGTATAGGAAGTTGTTAAGGTAACCACCATGCTGTAGAATTCTTTCAGCATTGTCCCATTCTTGACAAATTTGTAGTTTTTACTCTGTAAGCAAAGCAAATAAAGTCCCATCATATAAATAAAAGGTAATATTATCCTCTTTTATTTATATTTTTGAATAGTCCTATCTCCAAATGTCCTTTTCTGTCTCAAACCTACCTATAATTTGATTGACATAAGCCAGAGTTTCAAAATCAGAATCTGTTAGACAGGACCTACATACTTTGTTCATAGTCACTTCCTATTATATTTGGTTCCACTTCTGATTCTTATAACTTATGTCATGTACTATTAATTTACCTAAACTCACTTTAGTTATGATCTTCAGCATTCTCCAAGTATTAACCTTTTTTCCTAAATATGATTCACTCTAAGTGATGCCTGCTAGGGCCACTCACCCACCAATAAAGCTTGATAAAACTACAGCCCTAGGAATAAAGCTGACACCGTTTTTGGAAGAGTTTACATAAAGATTTCAGCTTACATACAATTCTAGAAATTAGGTATATTTTTTAAGTTATTCCTCCCAGTTTGAAACTTTGAAGCTTACTGATTTAAGTATTAATACTGGATGACAAGGTTAAATTTTAGTATTTGCTTCATAGCAAAGTGCATGTTTTAAGAAACAAATTTGCAGGGTTTAAAAATTGAAATTTTTCAAGGGGCATAATCTTAAATTATGTAAGTATAAAAAGTATTCTACCTATTTAACTTAATAAATGAACAACTTGAGTGAGCTAAGGAAAGCCTAAGATTGAAAAATTAGCTACAAAAATTTTTTAAAAGCACATTCAAGTAAGTGTTTAGCTGTGCTGGCAGAGAAAGTTATATGTGTAACCTTTTGTAATTTTATTCATATTATCTTATGTAATTACAACCCACTGTTTCATATTACTAAGTGGGAGAAAATAGTTACAAACTTCATTTCAGAATTTTCTTCCTTAATAAAGTTTTTCCAAGCAGAAACTGAAGCTATTGAAAGTAAAAATCATGGCTATCAATAGAAAACATGCTATAGAATTATAAAGATTCAGTATAAAATAAGTCTTTTTCTAAATACAGATTTCTTCTATTTGTCAGTAGTGAATACATGACCTTTTCATGTCTACCAAAAAGATATATAACGTCTTATTTATATTTAACTCAAACATATCAGTATATATTATGGGTAAATATAACGTCAATAGTAAAAATAAGTGGTGCTAGAAAAAATGGTTTAGGGGATGAGATATCTCAAGATCACCTATGATTTTAACATCGTTATCATAGATATGTTGATTTTTTTTTAATCTGCTCAATTTTAGTATCAGTAATAAGCCCAGAGCAACCTAAATGAATCAATTACCTCCTTATTACCTAGCAGAACTAGATTCCCTTAGGGATACATAGTATGTTCTTGTGTGTGTGTGTGTGTGTGTGTGTGTGTGTCACACACACACACAACTTTCCATTATTCTTGAGTTATAGGCCAAAAGAGGAAGATTAAGGGCAAGCAAAGACAGAGCAAAGAGAAATTTTATAATCACAATGACTTAAATTGCAAAACAATGGAGCATACAGGAGAGGAGATTCAGTTTATAACAGCTGATCTCTAACTGCAGCTTCTTTATGTAAGTGACTTAATTTGGCAATAGGGAACATGCCCTTACTGGGGTGGATTCTGTTATCAGACCAACGCAGGTTCTGATATCAAACCTATTATGGCACCTTAAGTATTTGAGTTGCAGCACCTTTCTCTGACCATTGAATTTAAAGTTAGCTGAATAGTATACAAGATTAATATGAAACTTTTTTGCCTAACCCTGTCATTTCACAACTGACTCTTACCAGCAGTTATTTCTGGTATTTATATAGGTATAGGTAAATTACCCTCCACATTAACCTCTCTCACAGAAGATACCAAGTGTATAGTTGAAAACAGTCAAAAAGTCAGATATATAAAACAATTTTGATAGTAGACAACTGTTCATGAGATCCTAATTACAATGGAAGTCAAAAGCATTTGACTCTACCGATTCAGGGTTAATTAAATGACTCCTGTTGAAGTGATTCTCTTAGAATTCTACCTTCTATTCTAGCACAAAGCACATGGAAAAACAGGTAGAATATGCTGTAATTTGTCTTACACATCAGTTCCTGGGGTAGAATTATATATTAGTACAAAAAATCTCTATCCTCAGGGCACTTTCTTACTTTGCTGGTCTGTACTAAAATATAACTCCCTTCCATCTTTCTTTAATAACCATTCCCCCTTATTCTCAGGATTTGTCTTCATGCCCAGAGTTTTGCTGGTCAAGCTAAAAACCATAGAATCAAGCAAGGGCAAAAGTCCTGGTATAAGGAGCATCCTGAGAAACCAGCATCTGCTGAAAACAGAGGAGGACTTTATGGCCAGATTAGCATCACCAGCTAGACCCCCAAAAGTTAAGTGAGAGCAGAAAGTAAAGCTAGGGGGATCAGGGGGGAAATGGAGCTGCCCCCTACCCCCCACTCTCCAGCCAACAGCCCGTAATCACTCATCACTCTCCCCTAGCTTGCATCAGACTCCCCTAGACTGCATACCCCACCAGGTACTGTTGGGGGTGACCAAAGATTTACTGACAAGGACTGAGTTAGGGTGGTAATGAATTGAGCCTTGCATCCAAGCTTGATAAGGTGGTAATAAACTGACCTTGCATCCGGGATGGGACTAGAAGAAGGTGATAAAGAACCAGGCCTTATATCAAGGGACACAGCAATGATTCATGCCTTTGGAATCTGAGTTTAGAATCTACATAAGAGACCCTTCCCCCTACAGGGCTGGCAGTAGCTGCTGACCTCACCCTAGAGGCTCTGTCTCAGCTGCTGCCCTGGAGCAATAAACTCTGCTTGCTCAGCCTTTCTGCCTCCATCTTTCTGTCTTTCTTGCTGCTGGTCACAGAAGCCGCGACAAAACAGATATATTCCTCTCCAACTTGCCCACTGACTCTGAACCTGACCCTCAATAAAGATGAGCCTGCCCTTGCCAAGGGGCTGCCTCTCCTGAGGTGGAGGTCCTCTAGGTCTCTTGCTCTACCTGGCCCTTGAGCTGTTTTCCCTCTGTCCTGCACTGCTCCAAAACTGCTAGCCCACTGAGGTGACACTTTCTCATGCCAATTTCACTGCCTTTACTGATACAGTTCAAAGCACTGTCAGGTTTTTTATATTTCCAGAACCATTGATCTGCTTCTTCTTTGCCCCAACCATAAGTAATCTAATGACTTTGTCTTTCCAATAATTCTGAATCTTAGGTGGGAGAGGTATGCTCAGGAGCATTGATTATTTCCACACTGCTCTGGGAGTTTGACTTCATGTGCTTGGCCACCTATCAGTCTGACCAGGGGATCTCCTATCACTGCTATTCTTCTAAAATTGAGTGCCATTTCGACAGTGGGCTTTTCTTGTAAGGCTTGCCACTTTGTATAGTATGCTGTGGGAAGAAGAGCAATTAGTTTTTTCCTTCATAGCTAGAGGTTTATTTAATCTCTTCCACTCTTTGTGAATTGTTGGCAAAAAAAAAAAAAAAAAGTAAAATAAAATCAGGATGGGAACTTCCCCAGAACCATTGTTTCTAAGATGTACCCACATTCCTTGATGATTTCTCTTCCCTTATGCTAATCAGTGTAAACTTCACTCCCCTACTTTAAGATACCACTTATTGACTCAAATTCCAGCAGATTCTGGTTCTTCATATTTAAAATGGAAGCTTCTGGCAGTGAAAGAAACAAAGAAAATAAAGACATTTTTCTGTCTGAAGTGCGATTTTCTCCCTATTGAAAGTCCAGTCTTTTCAAAACATTGTCTCTACTTTAGGTTTACAGACATTCAAAAGTAAGAAATTTAACTCCCTGCTTCTTTTTTTTCTTATCTTTGCCCTGAGGATACAGTTTATAGAAACCCCTCCCTGCTGCCTCAGAGACTGAGCTCATGAGAAAGGAATGTAAAAACAAGTTTTTAATGTTAAAACTTTACCCAGTGTACTTGCCCCTGCCAAGGAAATTTAGAATAGATGTTAGAGCTTAGGCTTGTAATACCTCACTCACAGTACCTTCTGTCTGTGTGGTTCTGTACACATGCTTCTCCAAGTTCTTCCTCCCACTTTGTATATTAAAATACAAACTACTGTAATCTCAGCTCAAGTGCTGCTTTGACCTCAAAGAGTTCACTGTCAAACACAGTGTCTTCTTCACTTGCAATTATTATGGATTTTTTTAATCTATCTTACTTTTTTTCGGTACTATTTTACATTCTATTAAGTTCTAAGCAAGTGTCCATTATCACAATGGATAGTAAAATGTCTTGTTTTAGAATGTACTTCCCCGTATATATTTGTATGCTTAACTTACAATATTTCTTTCACTTACAATCATAGGAGTTTACTTCATAAACTGGTTTGATCAGAGCCTGTTAAAATCCCAATACAATTTAATTAGGTCATAAACTAAGCCCCCTACTCAAGCCAGCAGACAGTTTTGGGGGTGTGAATAGATAAGGGAACAGATAAGTTTGTCCAAAGACAAAGTCAGAAGACTGACCACCATGACCAGAAAATCAGCAGCTCGAGGAATGCAGAAGCAGGACCAGCTCATGTTTCAGAGTCTAAGGCTGATCCCCAAAACCAGACAACCCAACAGATGCAAATTGGTGCCCAAGTTAGGAAGTCCATGAGAACTGAATATAAAAAAGCTCCACATTCTTAATAGGAAGACTTCCATCTCACCCACTGCTTCTCTTGTAGTGTTCTATATTCTGTCTCTGAATTCTTTCAACCCTGTACGTTTGGCCTCACCAAGATTGTGCTGATTGTTCCCCCACAACACTATAAGTTAGTTTCCTGTGGCGCTATAACAAAATATCACAAACTAGGTGGCTTAAAACAAATGTATTATTTCAAAGTTCTGGAAACAAGTTCAAATTCAAAGTGGCAGGAGAGCCCAATGCTCTCAGATTTCTGTAAGTGAGAAATTCTCCCTTGCCTCTTACTAGTTCTGGTAGTGGCTGTCAAGCTCAAGCATCCCTGAACTTTCCAATGAGTTACTACATCTCTAGTGTCACATGAATTTTCCCCTTGTCTGATTCTTTCTTCACCTAGTCATCCTTCTTTCTGTTGTGTCTGTGCAGGTTTCTCTCTAGTCAGATGGACTGTTGACCTCACCTTAACTTGATTACATCAGAGGCCCCATTTCCAAATTAGGTCACATTACACAGATGCCACAAGTTTGGACTTCAACATAAGTTTTTTGGGGGGGAAAACAACTCAACACAAAAGGAGCTAATAATGCTTGACACGTAGCTTTTGAACTTACTATATTAAGACTGGAAAAGATGTCTACATGTGACATTTTCATTATTTAACAATAGGTACATCTTACCAACAACATATAGCAGCATGATCCTTGCATTAATAGCATTGTTCATTTATACTTAAACAACTCTTCCCTCTGCATCACTGTTTAGCTGCTTTGCTCCATGAAACAATCCTTCATTTTTACTTCAAAGGGTTTGAACTGAAACTGACTGCTATGTGACATTCCTGTTAAATTCCAAGTAAATGCCATTTAATCAGTAATGGAATTGGTTCCATTAATCTATCTCATTGCAAATCACAGAGAAAAATCAAGTTCAACAGAAATAAAAAAAACATTATATAATCCATGCACCTGCCTCTCTTAACCTGTGCCCTTGGGTCTGCTATTCAATTTTGTTGCAAATGAATGAGAAAATTCGTATTTATCAACTTGTATCTAGGTAGTTGAAGCATCTTTATGGGATCTGCCACTATATTGTGAATGATATTAAGAACCCAACTGAAAACTAAAATTGCTCTGTTCCACATAAATGGTGTATGTGGTTGTTGATAATATAAAAATTCAAGGGTGAATCATATTGCAGGTTAAATACTATTTGATTCATGCTGCTATCATGATCTCAATGAAAATAATTTTCAACAATTGAGAATGATTAGAATATTATCACGATATTAAATTCTAGCCAACTTCATCACTTATGTACAATATTACTTTTAAAATGCTAATCAAAGTGCCTTATAACCACTGTGAGATACCCATAATGGCCCTTACAAAATAACAATGCTTAAGAAAACAACACAGAGATGATACTTGAAATAATTTTGAAAGCATCCCCATCTGTAAGTCTTAAAAAATATCCAAATAAAATGTCCAGAATTTTCATATTAATGCTTTACCTTTGTGATGAATGAAAAAGCATTATATTTGACAACTGTGAATCTTCTCATACTATAAAAAGACAGTAAGTGATAAAATGTTTCTAAACTTCCATTTTGAAAGTATCTCTTTTTTATTTCTATAGAGAGATGCAAGTGACTTTGTAGCCTGCCAATTACTGACAAAGCCAATTTTTTTAATTGACTGTGTAGGACTTTCTATATACATATTATCTGTAAACAGTGATTTTTTTTCTCCTTCTATAGCTTTCTCTTATCTAATTCCCATAGCTAGGACTTCCCATATTATTTTCAACAGTCGTGGTGTCTTGTATATTATTGTAGTCCAGTTTCTCACCATTCAATATGCTAGCTGTGGATTTGGCATATAGGGACATTTAATATTGAGGTAGATTCTTTCTAGGCACATTGTACTACAAATTTCTATCGTAAATGGATGCTAAACCTTGTCAAATATCTATTGGTAAAATCATATTTATCTTTTTATTGATATGGTATATCACATTGATTCTTTTGCTTATCTGAACTATCCTCACTCACATCCAGGAGTAATACCACAATGTCTGATTCTTTTAATGTATTGTAGAATTTGGCTGGCTAGGATTTTTGCATTTGTGTTCAGAGTGTTGGTATCTAGTTTTCCTTTTTCTGATATCCTTGTCTGATTTTAGGATCAAAGTGATGTTGGCCCTATACAATCTGTTGGAAGAATTTGAAAAGATAGGTGTTAGCTTCTCTTTGTTGTTGGGGAGACTTGGTGACTGCTTCAGTTTCCTTACTTGTAAATGATCTGTTCAGACTCCAGTGGAGCTTCTAGTGTTCTGTAGCTAGCTAACTTTTGGATGTGCTGTCACTGGGGTGTGCTACTGCAGCTAGAACCCCAGAGTTCTAGCTTACACCCTTTACATGTGATGGTTCCTAGTTGTTGTTCTGTAACCTGCCCTGGGATTCAAAATTGAGACTCTGACTTGTATCAGCACTGTGGCTCTGTGATTTCAGTTCTCTGCCATACACCCAGGTGTTTACTTACAGTCTGAGCTGTTTATGGTCTGAGACTGCCCCTCAGATCTAGGTCATGACTTTAACCCACCACCTTCAGGTCATGCTGTTAATTTACCCTCATCAGCTTTCCCAGTCTACTGCTATAGTTTCCCAGGCGTGGGTCCCACAGGAGCACTAAACTCTTCCACCTCAGATAGGCACCAAAAGTGATTACATGGCTAGACCTTCCTTCCAAGGTTTAAAAATAAGAGTCAAAGGCTCCTGGTGTCCTTTTGTTCTTAAGAACCCCAACAATTCTAGTCACCATTGCTTCCCACAAGACACTGCAGTCTTGACACACAAGAACCCCACAGTATTTTCAATAATGACTTACTTTAGCAGAAGGAAAACTTTATTCCAGAATAGCAACTGCTCAAAATTAAAGAAACTACTACTATGTTATTAGATTAATAAGCTTAATGAGCTATCATAATATTTATGGATATTAATATAACATAGGGAAATCTTACTGTTTTAACATTTAAGAATTTTTAGATAATTTCTTAGACTGTTCTATACCTCATTAGTACATATTACTGTACTTAATACAGTGGTCAAAATAGTCTGATACAAGAAGTAAGAAATACAAAAATTCAATAAGTTTACCTACTTATACATGATGTGTGACTAAACACTGTTAAAACAGGCGGGAAAATCAATAAAAATTATACATTGTGCAGCAACATGGATGGAGCTGGAAAAGATCATGCTTAGTTTTGAGAAAACTGGGTATTTATCAATATAAAAGATAGGGACTTTTGAAACATCACCTTTAACAGTGGCATGCAGCTGAGAAATGAATGACCCTAATTTCCTCTTACAAAACCAGAAAAACCAGAAGAACCTAATTACTGTGTCTAATTTTCAAATTCTTGATCCACTGGACATATTTAAACCTTTTGCAGCTGTCTATTTCCATTTGAAACTCTCCAATCTTTGACTCCAATGATTTCAGGGCTTAATGCAACCTCAGGCAAGGCAGGTTACTTTTGCAGAATGCCAATATATAAAGAACCCTAAAATGTCACTGAATGTGATGAAAAGAAAAACGAATTTCCAAGACTTATCCTAAGTACATCATTGACTGAACACTTCATCAGTAGGGAAGTTCTGCCTTGACTCATGCTCCCCTAAATCCACATGTTAACTCTGAGACTTTTGTTTTGTTGAAGGTTACACAGCTGAAAGATCTCTTTCTAGCACCTCATATGCAAATGTTTAGTCTACCTCTTCTCTGAATGATAAAGAATAGCCACTTGGAGAGTGAGAGTAGACTGGACACATAGGCATTAACTAACTTACTGATGGATGTCAGTGTTTCTGTGTATTGTAGTCACTAGACATCTGGTAACTCTGGTCCTTTAAAGTCTTCTTTCCTGGTGTCTTTGAATAACATTATTTCTCCAAGTTGTCTTCAGAGATTTCATCTACCCTTGTAATTCAAAACTCATTCCATACTAAAAATATCATAGGTTGGGGACACAAGTACATATTGTATCTTTATTCTAGGAGAATATTGATTCCAGACCATTGTTTCCAAATTATTGTTAAATCATTTTCTCAGGCCAGAGAACACATGAGAACTAACACAGCCAGACAACTTGGGCTCAAATGCTGGGTCAGTCACATATTAGCAGTATGACCCTACTTTTACTTTGTGTCAATTTCCCCATCTAAAAATTATTTCACAAGTTCTTATTAACTTAAAAATCATATTTTAAAGCTTGCATGACCAGGCATAGCACAGAATAAGTGCTACATGAATTTAAATAATAATAAATCAGAGAAATTTACAGAGCCAATGTCCCTCCCCAGCAGGATTACTGAGCCACTTCCTTATGTGCTTCAGCAGTTAGAGATCTGTCATCCAAGACCTTGATTACCTTTCAGCATTCTCTGGGAGGGTAAGACAAGACGATGACAATTTTTTTTTTTTTTTCTGCAAGTCTAACAAAGGTTCTTATCCCCTTGATGTGCCTGTTCCTTGAGCAGCTAGAGCCATATGCATTAGGTAGACTGTGGGTTGATGTCCCAGAGAGACGAATTATAGCCTCCGTTTGCCTCTCAGTTTGATAAGGCAACAAGAACACAGACCATTGTTTCCTCCCCACTCCAAGTCCCTTGGCCCCAAGCCAGGGTTGTATTTTGATGAGGAGAGGATATGAGATTGGAGTTGTAAACTAGAGTAGACTTTTTAATAAAGTAGAGAGAAGTTTATAGAAGCTGCCCAAGATGTCATTACAAGATCTGCTAACCAGCAGGGAAGGAAGATTTGACATTCCATAGTTGGAGACGTTGATTAGAGAAAATAAATCCTTTTCAAGTTTGTACCCCACAAAGCTCAGACTCTCCAATAAACCTGTTATACTATATATAACCATAAAGCGCTTTGACATATGAGAGGCAAGCTGTGGCACTCAAATGGCTCTGGTTGAAAAACTGCAAAATTTAAAGTATTTTCATCAAGTCAAAAAATCTGTACCATTTGATAGAAGCCAGGAGCATTCAAATATCCTATCTCACCAGATTTTATTGCTGTAAGAATAAAAGACTTTGCCCACAATATAATTTCACTAGACCAGAGATTTCTATAGACCATTAGGTTTTCAAATTTGAGTATGTGTATGTTGGTGTGTTTATAAAGAAAACTAAGTCAATAACTCATTAATTCCCTCTTCATTCCTTATTTTATATAAATTAGATTACATAAGGAAGACGGTAATAAGTGATCTAGTCAGGCAGTAAGAAAAATAGTCAGCTACACAGTACTGTTTGAAAAATGATAAAACTTCTATCACAAAATTATATTTTGCTCACTTATTTTAATGGACGAGTTTATTCTCTCACTCTTCAATATAGCTATTAAAACCATATTTGGATTAGAATGGTCAAGTTTGGATAGGCGGCATTCAAAAAGTTGAAGAAATTAAACTAAGTTGGAGGAATATAAAGCAGTTAGCACTGTAAAACACTACACACACACAGACGTATAGCCAGTGCTTGCTACATATATTTAACTTGGAGTTATTAATGCTTGACTGAAGAACTGAAATAGAGGCTCAAACTCACTTTTAGATTAACGAAAGACCAAGAATGTAGAGTACATATGAGACAACACAAGGATAATAAGCAAATCACAAATGATTATTTATAAAGAACAAGTCCATGGGTAATTACATTCAAAAGAAAAGGAAGATGGAGGTAGTTTCATCTCCACTGAAATTATTTAACCTAAGTAGTTTCGCTTATCAATTTTACTTTCATAATATCACCAATAGAAAACACAGAAACATGAGAAATGGATGAGACAAAAAGAATGCCAAGTGATAGAAAAATGACAACACTTGCAGGCAAGTACTAGACTCAAAGGGCAAAAAAGGACCCACTTCTAGAGATAACACAGCACAAACTTATACTCTCCTTGATTTTGGACGTACAGCCTCTAGCATTGTGACAGGAAAAATTTCTGCCAGTTAAGTCATGAAGTTTATAGTGTTTTATTAAAACAACCCTAGAAAAACTAATATAGATTTTGGTTATAGAAACCTATTTTATCATAGCCTCTAGACACAATGAATGGAAGATCTCTGCTTTGTGTTAGTTCCTTGATTGCTTCTCCCAGGCCCTTTCTGAAGCCATAAATGCCACAAGAAATTTTACTGCAAATACTAACTTCTCCAAGTCATCCAAGTATGGTTCCATCACACATTGATGGCATTCTACCTGCAGAATTTTTACAAATATCATCCAAATTGCTCTAAATCCCCTCCTCCTTCCATCTTTACCTTTGCATGTGTTCATTCATTAGTCACTGCAGTCTCCTTTGGTTAAACTTGGAGTTTAAAATTCTATCCTGAAAACCTTTTCAGAATAGTCCCTTTAACAACTTCTCATTTCTCCAGCTGGTCAGGAATTCCTATGTGCAGAAAATATTACCCCAGTTTTCTGATGTTCCTCTGGATGGAAAAACGTAACAAAAAGGGGATGGCCTGGCCATCATGCAGACATTGGTTCTACAATCCAATGGCAGAATCAGCAACACATGTGGAACAGTTAGGAATGCAAATTTTCTAGCCATGCCCTTCACCTGCTAAATGAGAAACTTGGGAATTCAGGCTCTGCCATATTTGTTTTAATAAACTTTAATAACATGAAACTCCAGGAGAGCTTAAGAATTATGGCTATAGGCTTAGCAAAGTACTTCTCCCTTGTAAGATAGCTAGTTAGTAGGTGAGTCAGAGAGGTTACCTGGAACAGATCAGCATGACTGAGAGACAGTAAAAAGCTAGAATTGCATCCTGCCATTTCTATCCTGATGTTGAAACAAATGGCTCACAGAGGCTGAAAAATTGTACCTTATTATTACTCAAATACTTAGGACAAAAAGGTACAAATTTTAACTTCTGGGGTATCGTTTTCTGCTCAGTACAGATTTTTCTAGAGTGTATGTATACACACACACACACACACACACACATGCTGAATAGAAAATATGTATATATACATACATTGATAGTTTCCTAGACTATGAGGATACTCAGTCAGCAATGAACAAAAATCCACCTCAATGAGTTAAATTCTAGTAGGTAAGGGAGAGAATAAAATCCTCCTTTTCTCTCTTTTGGTCTACAACTGGACCTATGAATTAAACTGACATAAGACAGATGAACAGGAAAAGGCATTCAAGTTGTAGTAAATTTTGACATGTACCTGGGTACCTTCAAAGAGAATAAAGACCCAAATAAATAGCCAGAGTAAAAAGGTTTTATAACTTAAAGAATCAAGGAAAGAGTTTAGATTAGGGGTAGTACAGAGGGATATGTTGGTTAGTTTAACGAGGTTGGTTTGTACAGATTTCACAGTCTCAGTTCCCCACTGTTGGTGATAACAAAGTTTTCCTTCCAAGTGTATTTTATATAAAATGATATACTGATGTGGCATATTTGGGATGACATTCTCTGAACTCATAGGGAAGACTCAAAATAAGAGAAGGTAAATAATTTTATTTTCAGCTTATGATAAATGTGATTAAGAAAAAAAAGCTTTAATATTTAAATAGCAAGAAAAAAATCGCTGTGAAGGCTGTGGCAAGTTGCCCTTGTATGATGTTAGTAGGCATGTAAATTGGTAAACCCATTATGGACAGCAATATAGAGCTTCTCATAATTAAAAACAGAAATTCCATTTGATCCAATCACCCTACTTTTCAGTATTTACAAAAAAATAAGTTGATTCAAATAGATATGTGCACCCCCTTGTTCACAGCAGCATCATTTGCAATAACCAAGAACTGGAAACAACCTAGGTGTCCATCACAAATGACTGGATAAAGACATAGTATATACACACAATGGAGTACTAATCAGCTATTACAAACAAACAAACAAAAAAAAAAAGATGAAATCCTGCCACTTCAAACAACATGGACAGACCTAGAGGGTACATTGCTTAACAAAATAAGTCAAGCGGAGAAAGACAAACACCATATGTCTTCACTCATGTGGGTATCTAGGGAACAAAACAAGTGAATGAACCAAATAAGATAAAAACAAGCTTTCAGTCTGTAAGACCTGAAGAAATGAGCTACCAGGGAGTGGTAATCAGGTGAAAGAAAGCAGTTGGAATGAAGGATAAAATTCTGTTTTTAATAGTGAACTCAATGCAATATAACAAATTTTCATCTATAAATATCTTGCCTGAAGTTAATAGCTTTGTTACTTCAAAAATATTTTTAAAAAACAGAAAATGAGTAAGTTATTAAAAGCAATGGGGGTGAGCAGAAAAAGGGAGATATTTAAACAAAAATTAATGAAATTTGAGAACAAGTCTTTAATTTGGGGATAATATACTCTGATAGAGAGAACAGAAAATGTACAGTGAGAATACTGAGCTTGATCATTTCAAAAGCTGGCAAAATGGCCAGAGCAGTTGCATCAGAATTAGCAAATGGCCAATTAAAAAGTCATATAGGGCCTTCTAAAATGGTGTCTATTGTAGAGGTTAAAACAACAGTTTGTATTTTAGAGTAATAAATGAAATAAAAGTAATGGTAAATTTTCACTGCATTTTAAATGTGCAACTTGAATTAAAATGGCAGCAGATGTGATAAAGGTACAACCAACAGAACTTAGGAATGGGTGAAATTGTAGAAATCCTGGGTGATTTCTAGATTTCATCCTGAAATGCTAAGTACATGATAGTATCTTGAGATATGGGGATCATTGTGATAGTAACAGGCTGGGGGTTTGTGAGGCTGGTATTGAGGTCAGTTGTAGCATGTTGAGTTTTTCCATCCAAGTGGAGATGTTGAGTAGAGTTAGCTGTCCCACATGGGGTTGAAAGGATTGGCATGATTGGAGAGGAAAACTGGGAGGAATTCATGATTTAAAAGAGAATAGTTCTGAAGACAGCAGAATTCCATCCATGAAAGTATCTACAGATTAAAAAAGGAGATACTGGGCCCTTCCTGGTGGTGCAGCAGGTTAAAGCACAGCACTAGGACGCTAAATCATTTCAGCATGAGTTTGATCCCCACATGGTGCAGCAGACCTCTCTTGGCTTGCCTGCTGCTCCCCTCAGCAGTGTACTTCATTGATCTGCCTGTTCTTGCTCCCCACTCTGTCTCTGGTGAACCTTCTCACTGCCCCTGCACCTCTGGCCTGAACCCCAGTTCTGTATACACAAATAAATAAATCTTAAAAAAAAAATTACTGAAATTTCTGGTGATGTGAAATGTCTGTTTACACATATGTCCACAGCTTGTCTGGAAGATTATTATTAGATCAATAGGACCCCAAGTTTTCTTTTCATGATCACTGAGAAGTGAACTACAGAGGTTCACACAGCTTTTGTACCAATTAATCTTAGTCACATTTTAATACAAAACCAGCATAGGAAAACTGACTGAAGAGAAAAAGAAGTAAAATTTTAGTTTTTCTGAAGTAGAAGAGGACTAAAAGACATTTATAGCATATATACTATGCCAGTAGATCTATAAATGAAAATTTGGTTAAAGTATTACTGTCACAAGAGTTTAATAATTGTGTTCTATTATCCACTTATGTGGTATGAGGATACAAATGAAAATTATCTGACTTAATGTAGTTTCTTAGTGTTTCTCTCTATCTTCTTGGCCAAGATATTAACAATTTAGACCTAAGTATTTCTTCTACTATGCCTGAAGCCAAAGAATCTATTTTTATAAGCTTGTTAATATTTTAAAAAGTTTAGTATTTGTCCTTGGTGTTACTTAAACATAATTTTAAAGAGTTGAAGTTTGCATCTTAGATATGAAATTTTATGGTTAGTATAAAGAAGAATTCAGAAAAAAAAGGAAACAATAGCTAAAAAAAAAAATCAAACAGTAAAATAATGAGAAGTCCAATTAACATCCTGGCTCTTACAGGCAAGACTAGTGAATTATGTAAATCAGGGTTTTCTTTTTTTAAATGTAGAGGAAAAAATTCCTTTGTAAACAATACATTTTGGTTACAAATTCACACTAGTAATTTCATAGCAAATGTATAACACGTGTACCACCATGAAGACAAGGCATGCTGTAATCAGACTGTTTTGTGAACTTACTATAACAAAATGATTAGACACTGGATTTAATCATGCCACGTCTGGGATTTGGCGTTCTAACAAGCATAGCCCAGCTGCCAGCCCTGCCACGGTGGTAGAAATGGACCAGTCCTTTGTAATAAGCATGTCTGGAGCTATTCCTTTGATTATTTTCAAGACAGAAAGAAAAAAAGATTATGTGCATTGTCTACATTTGCAGAGATAGCATGACTCACACGTGACTGGAACTTCACTATGTCTTACTGCCCAACTGTTTCCATATGAATGCTCACTACTCTGAACTTGGGAAAAAAATATCCAGATAGTTGTCAGGATGCTAATAACTTGTCCTAAAGAATTATAAATCAATATAATCTACTATAAATTATGCTGGAGTAGATATAGAGTTAGTTAGCAATATCCTTAGCTCTAAAATTTGCCTTTTCAAAGTATAGCCTTAAATATTTTTAAAAATCTCAGATCTGCTAAAATGTTACACTTGAATGTACCAGAGTCTATGGAAGAGTTAATTCTCCTACTCAGATTTTGGAATACCCCTGTTCTCAGCCTCACCCAAATCCCAAATTACAGAGGTTGTATACATTTTCTCTCTTAACTGCTACAATGCTGCTGGTAACAAAGCAAACAAAAAAAAAAAAAAAAAAAGTTGCTGAGGACAACTGATTGCAAGAAAGTATTAAGATTCTGTTTGACAAATTTGGAATGACATTACCTTAGACAGATGATCACTGATAATCATCTTACCGATAGGCCTGAAAAGGAGTAAATAATGCTAGCTGCTATACTACCAACTCTGAAAATATTACCAGCTTCAAAGAATAAGTATTATTTCTTGTTCCAATTCAAATTTTCCTGTGGACAAGCACTTTATACCTTGAACAGTTCAGCTCCCTTACAGTCTCTCCACTCATTTGATGAATAAAGATTCAGTCAAGTATTGTAAAGTGCAGAAGATTTTAGGAAGTGGACATTGAAGTGACAAACATTAAAGACTTGTCTGTATTCCAATATGTAAAACTCTAAAAGGCTGGAAAAGGTAGTCTACTTGGTGTCCAGAAGTCAAGGCAACTCTCCGTTACACTGTTAGGAGATAAAAAGTTGAGAAACTGATGTGACTTTCATGTACAACATAGAAGTAGACATGGAAATCTGATGGATGGATATTTTTGAAAGAGCAGATGTACATGGAAAAGCTTAAAACTGCACCTCTTAATGCTGTCATTCTTAGGGCAAGAGTAGATAGAAGTTTTTCCAGTATTAGTTTTAAATAAACCTACCTTAAAAATCAAATATTTTAGCCAATAGGATACATGAATTCCATATTGAACAGATTGAAGGAGTCTACATATTTTCTCCTCTTTACTTCCACACCTAAACCATTTTGTTTTTGTAAATTATGTTTATTCCTTACTTCGGATTTGTTTGAATGTAGAGTCTCAGCTAGGCCAGCATGAAAAGTTATTCATCTTACAGCTCACTTTTCATGCTATTAGGTATATCTCCTATCCTTTCTTCAGTGTTTTAGTTCTTTGCTGAGTTAAATCAAAACTGCAAAATGAGACAAGGCCCTATTTTGCAAGGCTCACAAACAAACTTTTAAAGATCACAAAAAAGTCACTACCTGTATATAGCATGGTGGAATGTTCTACAACGTACACAGTACTTTTCAAAAACTAGCATTTTTGGGTAAATGAGTTTTTAAATTGGCACGTTCTAATATTGTCAATGTTCATTTCAATTATAGACATTTTACTCTGGCAGATGTTTCCAAGGGAAATGTTTATTTCAGTTTTAACAGACAAACATCTGCTATTGGAAGAAGAGAAAAGGGCCATGTTCTCCAAATCTTGCAAAACTCAGACTATTCACCAAAATTATCTACCTTCTATCAAGGATAATCACCTTCATGTTATTAGGAATGGGCAACCATTTCTTTATAGCATGGAATTTTTCTTTATAATTCTGTAATAATTTTATTTGCCTAGATGCATATAATCCATAACTAATAAGGCTAAGATCAATGACTTAGAACTCAGTTAAAAATTATAACTAGTAATGAAAAAGGAATACCTCCAATTTAAATGGCTTTCAACCTTTTTAACTTCCATCTGAAAATAGCTTCAGACTTGGAAGAGATATTTTCCCATTATAAATTAAAGGTTAGAAATACATCTGGTGTTTTCTTGAGTTCTGTGGTTGTACAGAGAAGTTTTATCTTGACTTGATTTTTATCTTCTGATGCACTTTAAAGGAAATAAGATCACATACTACATGGCAGGCTCCCTTCCACCACTACTTTTAAAGAACTCACCCAGTTTAATTCTCATGTATTTAGTGACTACCTTACACATAATGAGCATTGTTTTTTTAGTAAGTAAACACTAATGTTCTAATGTAACAACTCTGTAATGAGCTGTGCCATAATACTAAAAAGGAAAAGAATCTAAATTTATCATTGCTTCCAGCAGTAGAACATTTGAACATAACAAAAATATTAGCTGTATTGATTGGAGTCCATGTGCCTTTGTCTTCGCCAAGTAAAAATTAATAACATTTCTGCAAAGTAAAGGTCGTTTTTCCAAGCAAAGTAAATATAGTGATTATATCTCTTTACACAATGCATTTTTTCCTTAGAGTTATGAATCGTTCCCTAGAAGCTTAGAGGATAAAACTTGTTTGGAACTTTAATAAACAGAAGATTCAGGACTCTTAAGTAGCTCACTGCTATATCTGTCATTACCCAGGTAGTGTAATGACTGTGGCAGGGAGGTTACTAATTTTAAAAGACTGATTCTATCTACCTGCATTTAAATACCAACTGAACAGTCTCCAAGCTGTGGGACTAAATCAGATGACTTAAACTCTATTATTCAACTTTCTGATATGTACAATAAAAATAATGATAATAAAAGTACTAATCTTGTTTTTAGGAGTAGATGAAGAGCAGTATTCTACAGGAATTCTTTGCTAGTGTTATTTTTGGATGAATGGCCAGGATAACCCAGGAAGCAGAAAGGGAGGACTTCTTAAGCCTAACAGGACAATTCTTGTCAGCAAATGAAAACATCCTGGAGATTAACCTCCTCCTTCCAAAATCAAGCACTGTCTGAACTGACGCAGTAGGAGGGAGATAATGTGTGTCTAAGGAACTACGCAAGTGGCGCAGGAATGAGGGCGAGACGGCCTGCACAGTCACCTGTGCGATGTGCCTGTCTTCAACAGGAAAAATTCCTCCAAACTGTTCCTATTAGAAATCGCTCATGACCTAAGATACTTATGTGCTCTCCAAATAGGATAAGGTAGATAACCAGAGATGCCCCTGAAATTAGATGGGGGGGGAAGTAGGGTAAGGTCCAGAGTCCCCACCAGCTTAGACTTTTTTTAAAAAGAGGACAATTAATGTTAACAGGAAGGACAGTTTCATCAAAAGCAGTGAGACAGGTTGAGTCACATATGACAGAGTAGA
This sequence comes from Condylura cristata, assembly GCF_000260355.1. Classification (NCBI taxonomy): domain Eukaryota; kingdom Metazoa; phylum Chordata; class Mammalia; order Eulipotyphla; family Talpidae; genus Condylura; species Condylura cristata. The sequence goes on from NW_004567105.1 coordinate 22,704,386, forward strand.
ACTACTTATTCAGAGGCAAGAAGAAATCAAGCAGATATAAAATATAGAGAAGCAAAGTGACGGTGCAAACTGGATTGTAATGATATTCATGCAAATATAAGACAAGATGGCGGTGGAAGAGAAGGGCCTAGTCTAGGGATTTGAGAAATCTGGAGAAGCTTTGAAACAAATCTGTGGGCGACATCACATATTGTAAACAGGACATCATCACAAAAGTCCAGCTGATATTAGATAGTATAAATTACTAGTTTAAAATGTCAACTAATTACCAAATTATAGCAACATTCACTGTAGTTCAATTTATTTTGATTTAACTTATTTTCTCGGTAGCAGATGTCCATGTTATTTGCTAGTTGCCAACTCACATGAATCTGTTTTGATAATAATTGTGGGGCTTATTTAAAAATATGAGTTGTTTTATTAGACATAAACTGAATATTTAAATGTCAGTAAGTGAAATTAAAAAATAAAAGCTACAGAATTCCAGAAATTACTCATCTTTTTCCCATCTGTTATACCCCCCAAAAACACAGATTTAAAAAATGTTTAGTATATATAAACACTCCTAACATTTGCCTATGTGCTGTGATTTACTAAACTGTTACTTTAAATGAACAGAAAGAATAAAATGAAAATGGAAATAGCAGGAACAGGCAAGTTTTATTAGCCCAGAGAGGCATTATATAGAAATGTCAAACTGACCACCTACTGAAAATATCTAGAACTCTCACTTCTCTCTAAATGTCACAGCTTGCTCAAAATAAACACTGTGGATTAAACTATGCAGCCCTACATGATGTTCATTTCAAGTTATCTCTATTTCATTCACCCTTTCCCTCCAAATTTCAAGTTACACTATATTTTAGGTCACTTTCCCCACTAGTCAGGTGTCAGAAAGCTCTCAATTCCTGTCTCAGATGAACTACCAAGCTCCTTTAGGATACCCTTTCAATACTTCAAGGTCTGTTAAAGTATCACGAAAAGCACATTAGAATTCAAGTCAACAAAAAGACAATTTTGAACTAAAATTCAGGTTTTCCAAGTATATGGGCTTTGGACAAATCTCAATCTGAAAAACAGGATTGTAAGTCTCATTCTTCAGCCTTAAAGGTTTGTGACTCAGTTGCTTCATCCATAACAAGAAACACACAAAGAGGTTGTGGCAGCAACACTGGGAGGTAGCCCTACACCTCTAAATTATGTACACAGTTATAAACAATTACATCAAAAATTAAAAGCAGCACACAGAAGTAGTGACTGTATATTAAACAACAAAACTAGGATGGAAAAGGATGCTAAAATCCTTGTAGATGGGAACCAAGACTTTTAGATCAGTGCTTTTCCAAATTCTCCAGATTTTTCATTTGGGGTGTGTATTAAGTATGTGTGTATATTCTAGAAACCAATTTAGAATTCATTGAGTCAAAAGGTATTCACAAGGTACTGGTTAGCAATGTTATATCTGCTTACTTGATAAACTATATCCAGCCATATGATTGCTAAGGAATCATAAAATTATCATGTGTATAAAATGATTGAAATCACATGAACAAACTAGTGCCAAAAACTGATTTTAGTTCTAAATATTTAAACCCGTTCTGATGAAAGTGCATGGCTCTTAGGCAATTAAAATAAATCTGCATTTACATTAACTGTTCTTTTAAATCTCTGAAATAAAACTAAGCAATTAAAAGGAAGCATATAGAATTTTTTTCCCAAAATAAATTCAAAAAAATTTCTGTGTAGTTTCTACAAATAGTAGTACTTTATTTTCATACATATATGCACCTAAAGGTAATGTTTTACCATTTTAATAGTTTTATCAAACTCCCCCTACCTTTTAATTTCATCAAGATTATTTCCAGGATCTAAGATTATATTTTAAAATGGAAATCAGAGGTTACATAAAAGATTTTTTTAAATCACACTTTTTTTTTTTATATTTTAAGCTTTGGGTAACTTATGGATATCATGAAGATGAAAATGAGCAGAATAAATCTTTTGCACTGATAAGATTTGAATAAACCATTATCTGAAAATTATGAAAACGTTATTTCATCTTAGTATGTTAGATAGCTTATATATAAAGACAAATGTGTACATTGTATATTTAATCTGAAACTATGGCTTCAGTGAAGTATAATTCTTAACTGAGTTATGGACTTAAATTTTTAAAATTAAAGCAGAGTAGATCAGTAAGAGTCATTTACACAAGAGTTAGTTTTAACTTTATCATTCCTTTGGAGTAACAAAATGCCATCTTGAACACAAGGTTCATTTTTTTCCATTACTCAGCAGTATGATACTGAGCCATATGATTCGTAATTACACATCCACCTGGTTAAATTACTAATTTGGGAAAGTAGGTGGTTACCCCTCAGGGTGAACAGCTGCAGATTCAGTGGCTTAGGCCTTCAGTAGCCTGTGTTAACTTATAATATTCTCCTTTCATTTCAAAGATCTGTTAGCTTAGGTTGAACCTCTAAACACCCATTTTTATCATTCCAGCTCACTTACTGCAATCATCAATCAGCCCCACTCCAATAACTCTTCAACCCACTGAGACTGCCACTTCATTGATCTTTTCCACTGTAACCAGCCCCTAATTTTCTCATTGTCTTTTTATCCAGATTTGATTCCTTGTCAACAAGTCTTACCAATTATTTGAGTAAAACTGGAACTCACTTGTACTTACTCTCTCAACCACAGCCTGCAATCATGCTTCTCAATAGGACTGGGAAATGAATGCAGAAGGTATAACCATGCTGGCTACTGTCACTTTAAATTTGAGGCCATTGATGCCAGTTGGAACCACAGTGGTGCTCTGTGATTCTAGAAGTATCCCCCAATGAATTTACTCTTCAATAACAAAGATTATTTCACAAATTGGATCTCCTCAAGTTTTCAGGGCCCATTTTTCTTCCTCAAGTGACAACCATACTTTTAGTTCATTGTAAGTGGAAATGGTTAAAATAGAACTTCTCTTCTGACATCATTTGCCTGTAGGCTTGTTTGTAACCTGTATATCCTGTTACAATGAGTAAGTCTCATCTGCCAAAGTTCAACTCATTCACCTACATGAATTTTGCTTTCCTCTCCCTTGTTCTTGCATTTCTGTGGTTTTTTAAGCATAAACTTCTCTGATTACTGAACTTTTATTTGCATGCTAACGTCCTATAAATTGGGTTGTCAGAAAAAAATCATTTTTGCGTAACGATAGAAAAAAATATGTCATGACTTTTCTAACAACCCAATAACATTCACCAAACTCTCTACAACTTACATGACTATTGCTCATTCACTGTTTGCACATTGACAAAATTCAGAGTTCACATTTGCTTTCTTAGAGCTGTATCACAACCACTATATTGAAGTTGCTTTATTCAAAGATAATGACAGTCTCCATGTTGTTAAGTCTGTGGTTATATGCTCTGTAGTTAGTCCTAACTTTACCCAACTTCTCAACAGCATTTGAAAGTACTACATATTCCCATTTTTTATTATCTATTTCTATTCAGACCATTTTCTTCTGCATAACTACTAAGTACTGGAAATACTCAGAACTCAGTCTTAGCCTATCTTTTATCTACTTCCAATTCCTATGTGATGCCATCCAATCTTAGGACTTTGAAAACCATCAGTATACTTTGATAACTCCTAAATTTATCCTACAATCATCCTATAACTTTAGCACTATAATTTCTTCATCTGAACTGACTGCCAAATCTCTTGATTTCTTAACTTATCTTTCACATTTAATGTTTCTAAAATAGAAACTTCATTTTATATATCCCCCCAAACCTGGCAACACCATTCATCCAGTTACTTTGGCCAAATTTGAGTATTTTTTCAAAAATTCAAAATCCAAATCTTAAATTATAAGCAAATACATGTTCCTCTGCCTTTATCCTGACTACTTATCTTGACATCTACAGCTGCATCTTATTCTAAAGCAGCACCTTCCACAGCAGTCCTTCTGTGCCTATCCAGGTGCTCCCTTTCACCAACCATGTCCCTATTCAGGGCCTCAACCTCCTGACCACCCATGACTTGTACCTGGCGGGGCTTCTCGTCACTTACCTCCCTCAGCAAACCTGTCCTTGCAAAGCATCCCATTCTGCGTCCCCCTTGTTTCTATGCAAGGTGCTTCATTCTTCTGTCTACTTTCCCTAATAAACCTGCTCTTTTAATTATAAAATAAGTAAATAAAGCAATACCTTCTACAGTACCTGGATTTTTATTTTTTTTTAATCTGATTAAGATACATCTCAAGTCAAAATCCCACTGGTTTCCACCTGATTAACCATATGGACCTTAACCATAACCTAGTAGAAATTCTGTAATCTATAACCTCCACTTTAGCTTCCTCTCCTAATAGTCCTTCCCTTGTTTTCTGAACTCAGTGTTGACTTAATGTTTTCCCACTTCCTTGTTTTCTCTTCCATCACATACTGCAAAGTATTTTTCATTCATTGATTTAGGTCTTTTATAAAACTTTCCTCTCCAGGGAATCCTTTCATTCTAAACTAAACTTCCCATTCACCCTCTCTTTAATCTACTCTTTTCCTTCATAGCAGTTATCTCCAGAAGAATGATATAATAGCATATTTATGTTTTTGCTTACTGACTGTCTCTACCAGTAGACTATGCCATAGGAACATACTGTGTTCTGCTAATTCCTTTCTCCCTTACACAGTGTTGGAACATAGTGAGAGCAAAATAATTGTAAGTAGTATTAACTAATGATAAAAATTAATGAATATCTATAAAATCCAAGACAAAATTCAACCATGCAAACTTATTCTATGGAAAATCCTTTTACCAGTTCGCATCTGTCATATATAGTACACTTATGGCTTGAGTTAAATGAATGCTCCTTAGTATTTTTATTATTAATTGTAAATTCCATTTAGGGAATTGTAGATAGTTATTTTAGTCCATACTACTTCATGATGGAGTTGAAAGATGAATTTCATTCAATTCTAATCACATTAAACCTAAGATCACATCTGCTTTGTTTTAGAATAGTGTATCTTTGTAACTTTTGAGTCAAATTTACTGAATACCAATCCAGACTTCATTCATTACTCCTGTGTGACTTTGGTTACTAACTTGCACTCCAAAAAAATCAATTACCATTACATATATGTTTCAGAAAGTCCTGCTTACTTTGTTCCAGTTTAACAAAAGGTAGTATTTATAGACACTGGCTTCTCCACTATACACTTTTTTTGAATATAGCTAGTATGCACAGATGAAAAAGAAAATCAAGAGTTTTAGTCTAGGACTAAAAGTTGCCAGACATGCTTAGTCATGATTTTACTGGACTACTTACCTAACAATCTTCAATCTAGCACCTTCAATTTTCTGCCACAAACTGTAAATTACCATGACAATTGCCTGATCCTGAATTGGTTTTGATTGTTTTATTATAAAGCTTGTATATTTGATAATGTATTTTTTCAGATAATTTTTCTTCTCTACATTATTTTATAAAAAGGCAATTCATTTCAGAAATTAATCAGTACACCTTAAAAATTTAGTAGAAATTATATAATGGTGTACTATTTGATATAAACTCAGAATTAAATTTAAAAAGCTATATAGATTAATGAAATACACCATGTTCCAAAATGTATTTCTATTCTTTCCTACATTGCTACTCTTAAAGTTTAACACCTCTATTTTGTTAAGATTGATTTGAAATGTTTTGCTTAACGAGTGTAATAACGGGTTAAAAAAAAAAACGGGTATTTTCCAGTTTGTGGATAAAACTTCAAAATGAAAAAGTTTTAAGCTAGCTATATGGTACCTTAATATATGTACTGCCCACTAATGCCTGTCTCTAAATTCTAAGTTTACATATTTCTAAACCTGAAGTACAAAAAAGTTAATGTAAGCTTTAAGTATGTAAACAAAATTAGCTATAGATTTTGAATAATACTAAAACCTTCAGTGTTAAATTATAATTTAAAAATGTAGGAACATTTTAAGAGACAGATAGCATAAATGAAACTACATGAATTTTAAATACAACGTTCAAATAAATAATTATGAACACTATATTGTAAGCCTCCCAAAATGATTAACATGCTAAATAAGTAAGTCACTGATTAGATTCTGCTACTTAAAATATGAGTTTCCAAGGTGATTTTACTGTAAAAAGCAGCACACATGAAAAGTAATTTTTCTGAATTATTCAAGTTAGGAAAAACATACAAGAGTTAGGAAGGACTCGGGGAAAGATCTAAAATAAGAGTTTGAGGCAGTGGAAAGAATTAATAGTATATCAGAGAATTATGAATATTTTTTCCCCAAAGTATAATGCAGATTAGACAACATGTAAGACTGAGGAGTGACACAGATGCTTAAACAGTGAACTATTCTGGCAATATAGATGGGAAACCACCGGTGATGCCTACTGAGTTGTGGCACTTAGAGCTATTTTCAGACTCTAGGTCTTCACCTATGGGTGGCCTGAACACAGTATTTTTTTTTTTTTTTAATGGCAAAGTGTTAATCAGATTGCTAATTATCTTGTAAACAGAGTTTTTAAAAGACAAAGCCATAAACTTCATGTGGAATTTTAATAAAAATGTTCTCCTGGCATCTGTTTTAAACTTATGTGTGACCATTGTTAGATTGTTTTGAATTGCAAATAAATAAAATAGGTAAGATTTAGAATTAGAGAACTTGTGATTTCTAGCTGAACCAGTTTTTTTTCTCTGAAGCACCACAACCACAGTACAAAGAAATTAGATTGTTAACTGCAACTGCCAGGATTCTTACTAACTGCTGTTAAAGAGACACACACATATCCAAGAAAACAGGCTTTACCATTAATTAAATTAATATGTAAATGAAGCATTTTAAGAAAACAAGCTCTCAGTCTTTGATAACTGTGTAAATGATAGAAGGGACACAGTCTTCTATGTAAAGCACTAAAAAATGTCTCATTATTTTATGATTTCCAATAAGTGCCTAAGAATGAAAAGTATCACCAATAATGAACCAAGCTTAAAAGATTTTCCAGTCCCCAAAGTCCTGGTCATGAGACTGCAGAGAAAAAGTAAAATGTAAAGAATAAGCTTAATCAGTTCAGAGGAGGGACCTGCCTAATCCTAAGAGTAGTAATTATTAACAACACTCCAGGAAACAGAAAACTAGAAGTTGATATAAGAAACCCATTATATAGATTCACAATTGTTCATCATTACACCTGAGTAAAAATTATTCACACTGCTTATTCCTTAATGGATTTAGTCAATGTCAGTAAATTTCCTTGTTATATTCAATACATCTGAAATTTAAAAAGAAAATTACATACTCTCCAGGTGTTGCTATGACAAAGTACTGTGAACTAGATTTGTTGTTCCTTATAGTGTAAAAAAGTAACTTTAAAAAAATAAGACCTTCTTAAAGGTTTATTTTTTTGATAATACACAAGTGATGAAATTAATAACATATTTGATAATTGTCCAAAGATTTTTGAAAGTTTTACTTAAAATACCAATTTTAGGCCCTCTCTGGTGGCGCAGCGGGTGGCACAGCACTGAGAAGCTGAAGCCACTTCCGCATAAGTTCGATCCCCAACTGCTCGGGAGGAGATCCACATGTCCTGGCAGACGTCTCCTGACCCGCCCGCTGCTCCCCTCAGCAGTGTATTTTGTCGATCTGCCTGTTCTGCTTCCCATTCTGTCTCTGGTGAAGCCTCTCACCACCCCTGAGCCTCTACCCCAGTTCTGTATGTACAAATAAATCTTTAAAAAAAAAAAAATACCTATTTTAATATCCAGTACTAGCAATTTTGAAATTAGAACTATGGAATGGATCTCTTCAATGTGTATTAATATAGCTCCCAAATATCTGACACCTATGAAAGCATAAATACACAAATCACATATAAAATTTAAGTCACTGGTAATTTACTCTAGGTTTGAAATATTTATTTTCTACTGTGTTTAACAAACAGCATGTTGACTGAGCAATATGAATTTACCATTTTTATAGGGTAGCAGTGGTTGAATATTGACAATTTCATACTGTTCAACTTAATATTTATTCAATCACTTTGTGACTAAAGATCAGCTATAGGCATTGAAGATATGTGAGCCAAATTAGAGTCTGATGTGTAAGTAAATTAATCCTGTTCAATTTTAATGATCTTTTAATATCTCTATAGCTCTCTTGAATGACTATTTTTAATTCATCCATCCATCAATTAATCCATTTATTCATTCTACAAACACTTAACTCAATACATACCAACTATTTGTCTAGGGTTGAAAATATATTCATCCTCAAAAGAAACAATCCCTGTCCTAATGAAGTTTATGTCTAAGAGAAACAGGCATCAATAAAATGAGAAGCCTCACATTATAAGTTTAAGCATTATAAAAAGTGCATTAAAACCAGGTACAAAAGGTTTTGAAAGTATATACCAGAAAGATCCTGTTTTCTTGAGGTTCCATCATTTTATAATCACAAGTCCAGATTCTTTGAAGCATCTCAACACACAATAAAAACCCAAAGCAGATACTATCCAGTTCCCACTTTCCTAAGCAGAAACAGAATCTTAATGGTTTAAAAAAAAAAAAAAAAACTTGCTTAAAAACACAAAACTAGTGATACTGGAATTTGGATTCTATCAGTCTTGTCCCTGCAGTGTGTATGCTTTGAGCCATTTTTTCTGTTGCCTCCAGTTCCCCGACTATGATTTCCCTGCCTGGTGGGATTACAGGAATATTATCTGCAGTCCCAGAATGCAGCTATCCTAAAAATATATCACTAGGAATTTTCAAAGATGCCTGTTCCTAATGAGCGGAAATGGAATTGGGGAAAGCCAGGCTGAGGAAGCTGACTGCTGATGCTATGGTAAGACTGTGGAAAATTTTTGAGGCTAAGGTGTCTCAAGTTGCTATCATCTCTGTTCACATATTCCTGTGAAATGCGATCTAAAGTTCCTTTTCTGTTTAGGAAAATTGATGCCTAAAGATTAACATGTATGGATTAAAATGATCTTTACTAAATTCCCAAATGCATATTCTGAAGAATCCAGTTTACAAACCATAGTCAACAAACAACTATAAGACAGTTTTCTGTAGGATGCCCCTTTTTTGATTATCTTAATTACTCCGTGTTGACTAAAGATAAAGGGTACTACCTTAGCCATTTCCCATCAGGTCTCATTTGTAGAAAGCTTAACTATCTAGAAATCATAAATGCATAATTTTTATTCCTATTCTCATTTTATATAACTGACCAGGTTATTAAAATAACCCATTATATTCAATAGTATAGAAAAGTGGAATGGTAGCACTCTTGCCAGCCTGTGACAATGCAGCGGCCTCTCATTTCCTCTTCTGCTAGGAAACCTGTCCTTTTAAAATCAAGTGAAATGTTACTGATATGTGGTCTATGATCTTGCATATGACATACATTTCTCTGGTGGCAGGCAATAGAAATCACCATGGATATTACAACAACAACAATAATAATAAAAACATGTTGGAAAGAAAAATACAAGCTCACAGAATTGGGAGAAGGCAACAACCAGGTTTAAAACTGCCAAGAAACGGACAACAGCAGATCTTACCAGACTCTCCAAATCATCATTGTTACTACTGGGATTAAATGTCAATCATTTGTTCTGTTTTAAAGTATTCTGTTTAAGTTTCAGAACCTTTGGAAAAATAAAATCTTACCAAGTAAGTTTGGGTCATACGCTTCAATATGTCTCCTCTAGAAAGAATACTAGTAGAGTTCTAATAAAAGATGTCTCTAAAGACCTATTTTGTTTCTGAATTAGGAGGACTTGATTGTATTTAGACTTTATACTAATGGTGGATCATTTCCCGAAAGGAAATATGGATGTCGTTCCAAAGAACAATGTGGATTGGCAAAAGACAAAACAATTTCCTCTAAAATGTATATATGCATCCCCTATGATCCAACAACACTACTCCTAAATATTCACCAAGAAAGAAATGCATACATATGTCCCCAAAAGACTGTATGAAATTAGAACAATATTGTTGGTAGTAGGTAAAAAATGCTAAGTGCAAAAGCACAGATGAATCTCACAAGTATACAATAAAGGGGAATGAGCCAAACACTAAAGAGTACCTAATGCATATTGCTATTATCAAATTCTGAAAACAGGGAAAACTAACCTATGATGATAGATGTCAACGTGTAAGTCACTCTCAGGAATGTAGAGACTAGTGTAGGGTAAGAGGAAGTCCCTAAGTGCAGTTGATAGCCTGGGCCTTGATTTGGGTGCTACTAAAGGGCAGTGTTCAGTTAGTAAAAATCTATCCATGTTTCTTAATTTAAGTACTTTTCTCTCTGTATGTGTGATATGTGCGTATGTGTACATAAATATGTATATGTGCATATATATACACACATGTTTATACATACAACACTGCCTATATCACTATATAGGTATATAAAATTATAGTGCACATATTATATATAATATATGGTACATGTATCTGATACACACATGTATAAATAGATGATTATATGATGGTCATGTTAATACATAAATATATTATACATAGACATATATTAATATTTGTATATGCAGAGTATGTATGTGTTTATATACAGTGAGGATACATGCAGTGATTATACATATATAAAGTCACTGTATGTCTGTATAATATTATGTAAAGGAAGTAGCACAAAATTAGTAAAAATTAGTCCAAGTGACCAAGAAACTAACTGGAAACAAATTATTTTTATTGGTTTTCTTGTAGAATTAAATGTGAAATGCATTAAATTAAATACATGGCATTGTGTTGACATGACCACTTTCTGAAATTAGTCAAACCAGGGTTCAATTACAAAAGTACTGTGATTTACTGCTTATTCTACCTTTAATAAATTAACCTCTACAAGCTTTAGTTATTTCAGAGGTAAAAATCTGGAAACCAAAACCTATCATAAAGCAGCAGATATTGTAAAATATATGTAAATGACTTAGCATGGGATCTTACTTTAGCAGTAAGACGGTAGCAATTACTGCTAAAGTTGTTGAAGTGCTGTTATCTATAAACTGAAACTCCTAATAAGGATCATAATAGGTGAAACATAGAACAGTACTTCCCAAAATGTGGAACAGATACTCACTAGAGAAACTTAAATTGATTTCAGGTAACATACAGCAATGGCCTTAAATAACACTGAATCATATAGCATGAGAAGTTTCCCTTTTCAAAGCTCTGGATAACAGTAAGAAAAGCACTCACTTTGATGCAGTATATCTTTAATCTCCTTTTACAACTTGCTAACCACTCTTAACAAAAAGAGCAAACCCCAGGCTCAGATCATGAGCTGGATTCTCTGGCTAGAATTTCATGCCATTTGGTCCTTGCATTCTCCATGTATGTTTTATAGACAACTTCCATTTAAACCAAGTGTTACTTATTATCAACTACAGTTTCACTCATATAAATTTATTTAAGATTATGCAGGTTCAATGGGGGTATGTAAAATATATTTGTTATATAATAGATCACTAAAAACACAGACTGCAGAAAATGTTAATTTTATGTCACTTGATATTTGAGAAACTCTGAGATAGTTAAGGTGGGAGCCTGACAGAAAACCAACTTGATTAGGAATTTAAAATCTTGATTCTAGATACAAATTCAGAACTTGTTATGAAAAGTTTTATCTGGATAGGGACACAGTATCCATGACTTGGGAGAAGATACCTCACTTCTGAGTCTCAGCTTCTCTACCAGTGGAAAGTGAATAAATAATTCTGTCTCAGCTATTTATCTCATGGGGATGTTTTGAGAACCAAATGTGGTTCAGTGAATGTACTCCTTAGACAGAAAACACTTCTAATCTAAATCCTTATTAGTTAGTGCCAGGTTCAGGAATAAAGGGACAGAGACTTTCAGTGAGTGGTGGACACATCCTTCTAAATAACTGGCAGCCATATTCTGCTGTTCATACTATACTTGTTCCCATATTACATAGTAAGAGATAAATGAGATCCAACAATGTCAAGTGTATTGAGATTAGTCTTAACAGATGTTCCTGCTACAGCACATCAAGAGAGAGCAAGCATGTGGTTATCAGCTCCTTCTATACACTTAACAAAGAGGAATTGCCATCCAGGTCTGCACTACTCTTTCCTTGATTGCATTGCAGTCAGAGGTTCTATCACTGGGAGAGGCAGGGGTGATTTTCTAAAATAAGATCCTCAACTGAAAACTCTTATGTAGGTAAAATTGCCTTGGAAAATCGTTCCCATCGCCAATGACTTCATCTACACAGTCTGTGTGTGCAACTGTAGAGCCATTCTGCACACTAAATCTTGAGAAGGTCTAAGATCAGAAAAGAAGCTTTAGGGGAACATAAGTAACAGACAAAAATAAAGTGCTTTTAATTTTACACAATGATCAAATTCCTTGTCGTAAATGAATGAATGAGAAAATTAAGAACTATGAAATTATCCCAGCATGCTTTATTTTAAACATTAAGCCTCTAAAAAGTAAGTTTTTGAGGAACATAAAGTATACCTACAGAACTATAATAAACCTGTTATCTAAAAATCTCTCTAGATGACTGAAATTTCTCTTGAAAATGTAAATTCTAAACCAATTGCCATTATAAACACACTTTGAGGCAGTATATCTCAATCTCCTTTTACAACTTGCTAATCACTCTTAACAAAAAGAGCAAACCCCAGACTCAGATCATGAGCTGGATTCTCTGGCTAGAATTCCCACAACTAAATGCATTCCCAATATATGAATCTGAGAGGTATGTTAATACATGTGAGCCACAGAATATACATTGAAATGCACTCAAATATAAAACTTCTCTGAATTCTGCAACCTATCTAAGCCCAAACATTTAAGAAAAGGTAGACTTTTCCTCTCTAGTAAATTGTATAATTGGGTGTTTAAAGCAGTATTAAGATGAAATTGTTGTTTAGATGAATCAAAGTGGTCACATATTAGCACATTTATGGAACTCATTGTTCCTCATTCTTTATATTTTCAATCCTATGAGTAAAAAGATATTAGAATGTGCCCGATTCTGTTTCAGCTTTAGCTGAGGCTCCAATAATGGGTATTAGGAGGATTCCCCATACCACCCACCCAACAGGAATTTAGAAAGGAAATCCAAGAGAACTTGTTCCATGATACTTAGATCCCCCCCATCCAGATCAATGATACTAATAGATATTGAAGAGGAGAGAAGAAAATGAATGATAGTAGCAAGATTTATTGCTGCAGTCTTGTAACTTCTAGGTTAGTAAGAAGGGATGAGGTCTTCAGGCCCCCTCCCAAGGAGAATTGTCTGTGAAATATGTTTGCTAGGATTGTTAGCTAATGTACTGTGCATGGTCCAAGTCTGAACGTCTAAATGAGCCCATGGATAGAATCTGGCCTTCTGCCTATGAGAGATGGTCTGAGTCTTTGCTTGTACAGTGAAGCCCGGAGAGTTCCTAGGGGAGGCTCAGCTTTCAACTCAGAGGTTTGATAGTCCACAGGATCCAAAAATAAATGTTTCCTGCAGATCAGGGAATGTCATCACAAGGAGAAATTGCAGGCAAGACACCCTCTTAGATCCTTCCCTATAAAGCTATTTGGAGGGACCAAAACCCTCTGAGAACATGGTGGGAGCTGTAGGAGTAGTTGCCCCGGGCTGAAGAAGTCATCCAAGGAAAGTCTGTCAATGGAGCTGCCTCTTTCCCAGAAAAGACGTGCTAGGAATAAGCCAGCAGAGAGCCCTAAAGTCCTCTCTTTCAGGCCACAGTGCAGGAGTTGCTCATTACCCAACCACCCCAAGTGTATCTTGCATTAGGTGCTAAAGAAAATGGTGTAATGGTACTTTCCACTGTCTATTCCTCTCCTTTCTTTCCTGGTATTTTCTAGTCTGAACCAGGTCCCTGTAAGAATACGTTGGGTAACGTGGAAGAAAAATATATAAGGCATGAAAATTCAGGGCTTAATTGAAGGAACCAGATAGTCTCGTTTCTGAGTTGAGATTATATACATTTTAGAGGGACTGAGGTCTGAATAAGAAGCTCATAGATTTAATAGCGTTTTCCTCCAGAGGAATGGAAGATTAGTACACTGGGAAAGTTTATGAGGATGGGGGAAGCAGAAACAATTCCTAAGATGCCTTGATTACATCAAGAGTTGGCACAGTTTCTATTTATAAAACAAAATGAATTATAATAATCCATTCATTCATGAATGACATGAATGTAAATAAAATTGGTATTTTTCCTAACTTTTACTTTCCTGCACAGAAAGGACCAAAAGGACATACAGGACAGTTCCCATACTTGGAAGAACAACTCCCAGAAACACTGCTAAGTAAGAGTAAGAATATTATCATTATTAGAGACAGAAATACTTGTAATTGGAAATCACAGACTCAACTTCATTACTATCTTCTACATGAAATTATTATAAAATATTGCTCATGAATAAAAGGTTATTAAGTATGTCTTTTAGAAGATTTAGTGAGGCTTTGTATCATAAAATAAGCACAAGGTAATTCAGAGTGGAAACTTCATTTCCTCTTAAGCTATAAACTTCGAGGAGAAGTATAACCATATATTTCAAACCCACAGCTTGAGTGACTTACAGGATTTTTATCTTATATTTATCTGTGCACAGAACTAAAGTGCTTATATAAAACTTTCTCAAAGTGCCCACATTCATTGATTCATTCTACATATAGTCTGCATACCAATGCAAACATTATTCTAACCACTGTTAGGTAAAACAATGATGACCTTGATGTAAATATTCTATTCACTGTTCTCATGAAGCACTAAGTAATTAATAACAAGGATGGCACATATCACAATACAGAAAAAAGCATAAAATTGTTCAAGAAATTGTCCTTGTTTTATATGTAATCCAGGGAGAAAGTAGGAAGGAAAGAGATGCTCATTATTTTGTGCACAATGAGAAATGTGGTCATCAAAACAGATTCAAGACACACTTAAACTGACAATCAAAATACAATGTAGTACTCTTAAAAAATATTTGTATGGGACAAAATGATTTAAAGTTTTTTGGCATCTTTTTCAATCAGATGGCTCTGTTCTTTCTCAAGGCAGAAGTCCATTTTATGTGATGTTACTGTTAACTTATAGCAATGTAGGCCTTTATTTATAGTTGTTGACCCAGGCTATTATCCTAATTGCCATTTCAACTTTTCCAGCAGCTTCTATCTTAACTCTTCTGTATACATGGATATTATCAGGACAGGTCTCCCTATTTTTTCTAAGGCAGTGTCAGAAGATAAAGAACAAGATGACCAAGCAAGCTTATGCTGAAAATATCTCAAAAGAAGCATATTTCTAAAAGCACATGGGAGGTTAATTTTAGATTTGAAAATAGTCAGAAAAACAATATAGTTTATTTGGAAGAAAAACTGAAGGCAAAGAACAATGGGTTAGGTATAGAACAAAACAATCTACTATAAAAATAAGCATCAAAGAAAAATGTACAAATATGCTGTGTGGAAAACATATTTCCCCAATGTGTTATGAAAAGTAACAAATGCTACTAAATCACACTGAAGAGGAGATGTTTCTTTGTTGTGATTTTTTACAGATGTCCACTGTGGCAGACCCTAATTTATGTTCAGAGAAATACATAAGAGTGGAAGGCTTTACTTTAAGAATTTTTTGGTTTGATGTAGAGACTTTCTTGGAAGGATCACCAGCTATTTGGAATAGAAAATAAATACTTGCAAATACATGCTCAAAGTAATCTTATTTGTAATATGAAAGCAGTAGTGAGCTGTGTCATTGTTAATAAGAGCAAACTGGGCCCTTCCTTTCATCTTCCCCTCTACAAACCCCCCCCCCATTTCTATTAATTGCACCACTATTATCCTGAGCTCCAAATTTAAAGATAGCTGCCATGATCATATTTGGAGGTAGACAGTCACCTCAATTCCAGCTCTATCACTGATACTTCAACTGTTGCAAACTACTGAACCTCTTAGCCTCCACTCTCCTCTTTCTCAATCAGTTTTTGTGAAGATCACAATAACAGATGCAGCCTGACTGTAATAAGCATCCAGCTGGTGTCATTACTTGGATTACCCACTCTTCATCTGCATCATAACATTTTATCGTCCTTCTTTGTCCCTTCTGCCACTAAACCTTTTGATCCTTCCTAATGTCTTCAGCTTTGTTCCCTCACATTCTACCTTTCTTTGTCCCAGACCCATATCCTACTTCCTTATACAGGAAAAGATGTTCTATTATATAGAGAGGGTTGTTCTTTTAAATACAGCCTGTCCCTTTCTATCCCCTGCCAAGTTTACTAAAATGTGACACCCAGCTGCAGAAAATCATAGGTTAATAGGCCATCCAGCCTCAAATGTTTTCGGATGAGGAAACCTCAAGTTACTACCCAACCTGTCTGGTAAGGAGGATATTGTTCCTTCTGAGTAACAGTGCACTCTCCTACTTACTGCATTTAACCCCTGTCAGTACAGCCATCAGACTCACCAGACCAGTCCCAGTAGAGGCTCCAGTGCTTGCTGAAGAGAAAAAACCTGAGCGAACAAATAAGTCTCCTTTTTCCACAGAATATATTCTTGGGCATGTAAGTTGAATCTTGTTTTCATTTTGTTTCCCCTCCCCTCTCCCTTCCTCTGTGCCTCCTCCTTTTCTTTCCTCCCTGTTCTCTCTTACTCCTTTTTTGTTAGACCTGAATGAGTAGATAATGAACTTGTAGATGATCATAAGCACATCAGGGCATATCAGTGTGCGTGGGGCTTGAACAATGAATGACCTGTCCGTCCCACATCACAGCATCTAGTATCTCCTATTTTCTTTTAAAGATTTATTTATGCATACAAGAACAGAGGTACAGGACAGAGGTGAGGGGAGAAGGGTGAGAAGATTCACCAGAGAGAGTGGAGAGCTGAACAGGTATATCTGTTAAACTACACTGCTGAGGGGAGCCACACCATGTGGCTCAGCTCGCTGGCCAGGGTTTGAACTCATGCTGCAGTGACTTTAACCCCTTTTGCCATCAGGGAGGGCCCTAGAATCACATCTTCTAAGTGGGTACCCAAAAAAAAAAAGAAAAGAAAAAGAAAGAAAAGGGAATGGTCCTTTATTTAATCTTGTTCAGTAAGTGAAACTAACACTTTGGGTTTTTATCTGACCACCTTAAAATGACTAAACTCACTCTAAGAGAATTAAAGATATACAGGTAGTTTCTACATATATGTCAGAATAATATGAAAATATTTCACCTCCTTTCTAGCAAAATAGTCAAACATTTGTTGATATCCCTCTTCACCTTAAGGAAAAGGGAACATGTTTTATTAGGTTGCTGAGCATTTGGACATCTGGTTTACTAATTAAGACCTGGAGGATTATGCCAGTGATTGTGGGCATGGTTTGGTAACATATCGGAGTGGGTATGAATCTAAGCTCCTAAATGGTATACAGTACTGTAAGCCAACATGACCTCAAAAAAAAAAAAAATGTATAGCTTAAGATACTTCTGTCTAATATTAAAAGAAATCAGAACTCATTGTAGAGGGCTAAAAAGGATCTTGGGAAATACTAGAGGTAGAAGAACCTACCAAGATGGTTCCTAAATGGAATTAAAAATGTGGGAGTAATGGGAAGGAATTTCAGGTACTGTTCAGAGATTCTGTGTGTATGTGTGTGCACGCAGGCCTTATAATGGATGAGAGGGCATTGTGCTTAAATGTAGAGAGACTGACCCAGTAAAAAGTCCATCATCACAAACTCTTTTTTACAGCTAGAAACCACACTGCATCAGAAATTGATAATTCGAATTTACTTGAATGGGATTCTACCACAAGTTATATTCAGGGAAGGTAGAGACCCTTTGGTCCTCATTGAGGAAGGAAGTCAGTCTCTTCCTCACAGATTTCCATTACTGCCCAACAAAGAAACTGCTATGTTCCATGAAACTTTACTTTGACCTTGTTTGACTTCACCCATATTTAAATTTTTCTTCATTCTTCTAGAGAAACTATAATTCCCAAAGTGGCTGCTGGAAAGTAGAAAGAGGCTGGGGAGGAGTCTTCTGATCTTTCACTTAAGAAACCAAAATCAACAAATCCATCTTTCCAAAACTCAGGATAACAGGCATCTGAGAGGCAGAGTGCCCATAGCCATACCTAAGCTTTCTCTGCCTACTTGACTCTCCCATCACTTTAATGTGGGTGATATACAGATTTCAGAATCCTGAGACCACATAGACTTATAAAGGCTCAAAAAAAAGATTGGGAATGCTAGAAAAGAAGTTCCAAGATAGAACGACCTTCATTTTCTAATTATTCATCCATAGCTCACCATAATAGCATTATAGAAACCAGTTGGTATCAGTCATTAATGCCATGTGTATTCAGATGTTTCCTATCACCAAAATACTGCTCTCAGATAGTTGCCTTATTCAAGAAGGAAGGTCAAGTTTGGGATACCGATCTGTACCTATCATAAGTGAGTCAAATCGCAGCCTGACAACGCTGCTCCAACATACTGTTCAAACAACATGGCCCATCAGACTGACCAAAGGTGCCACACTAGAACAAAGAATCAAATCCTGACCAGCCTTATGATTTCCTGGAGGGGGACAGCCTACAGACCCCTGTGGGCTGTAACCAGGGTCTCTGCATGTTCATGTGTGGCATGCCCACACATGTATGAGACTGCTCCACCCTGCCATGTGCACCTCCCCTTTAAAGAACTCCTCCTAATCCATCTCGAAGAGCAAGATTAAAATTCTCCTTTTCTGCCACTGGTTCTTGACACACAAGCTTTAGTAAAGCCTTGCCCAATTCAGACAGAACTCTTTGGTGGATTTTTTTTTTCTCAAAGAGAACCTCCTAACCAACATATTTTGGGGGTCTGCAACAACTTCACGTTCCTATCTCCTATGTGCCACACAATTAAAATAACCAGAAAAGGGCACTAATCCCAATAGTGTAGAAGAGGAATATAGGAAAACTCTCTGGTCAACCTATTTTACTGCAACCTAGAAATATCTAAACTTACTGATCGTGGCTTGGCACAGTAGGGACCAAACCTATGCATAAGGGCTCCTGAGCCCCAGCGTCACCAGAAGAGACCCCAGGGAAGGTGCTGATGACTTCAGATGGGCGCTGCTCCCTCAAGTTTATCTGTGGCAAAAATAATACAATTGCACTCAGGAGCAACAGTGTGAAACATTAACTAGAGTCTACCTAGAATTCTGTCACTCCTGCTTGCCACACACTTCCCAATGTGCCACCACTGCCATCAGTGGTCCCCTGCTCAAAGACCAGCCCAGTGCAACCCAGTGACCAGTGGATACTGCAAACATTTTGTGTGCCTGGGAACCACCTTTATGGTCCATTTTACTTGCATACTTGTCTGCATCTTCCCATCCTCTCTCCTAAATCATAAATGCTCCCCTCTGTCTGGGGTCATTCCCATCAGACCAACACAAACTTTCTGAGTATCGTCCAACCCCAAACAAAACAAACACCCTCCTGTGATGTTTATATTCTCTTTCAGCCTAGCATCCAGAAGTTTTGCTCCTCTTTTAGCAAAAAATAAATTTAAATGGCACCATCAGTTCCATCCCACTTCTCATTCTCTCAAATACAATCAGGTTTTCATCTCTGCGAATCCAATAAAATAACTATTAAGGAGTGTCCTTACTGTTGGATTTTCCTTATCCTTTCAAACTCTAAATTTTGGAGTTCCCCTAGCTATATTTTCTGGACTCATCTTGTCTCAGGATTTTACATCATCCATATACTATGAGTTTCCAACCAATTCTTATAGTCCAGTGTCCTTTCCCCACAAATTCACTCATTGAAATAATTTATTGTAAACTTGTTTTAAGCTATTTTAAGTGTAATTATTTCACTACTCAAAACAACTTACCTATCTACACTTAGGATTGTTACAAAGTTAAAATACCATAAGTGAATGAATTTTTAAGGTGCTAAAATATAAAAAGGATTCACAAGTAAAAATTAACCTTAATGCTATTTCTCAATTATGCCCAAATATTTAAAATTTTAATGGCTCCAACATAGTGCTACTTTTCAAAATGACAGTTCTATGATCAATATATAATGACTACCTGGTAAATATATGCATTACCTTGAAAGACACAAAAAGAAGGCTAGTTGTTAATTTCTCAACTATACCTAGAAAAAAATATTTTTTTAATTGATCCTTCAGTGGAAAACAGGATGTCTCAAAAATTCACTGAAATACTACCAACAAATACTATCAACCCAATTAAGAAACTACTTCATTTATAATATCTGTTTTCTGATTAGATTTTGTATAACATTATTTTAGGGAAAATCAGAACTGAAATAATTGATTAATTAGAACAATCAAGGCAAGTGATCATTTAAATCTTAAAAGTTCAAATGGGTAGAATTAATTTCAACTTTCCCAGTTATTGGGATGTCACAAAGACAGAGGCACAGTAGAAGCTACAGGAAGTTCTTTCTCTCCAAGTCTAGTTACCCAAGATAGCTCTGAAATACAAAAGGGTCAACAGGGGCTACAACTAACTGACGAATGTAGAGGAGATTAAAGTAAACCTACAAATCCAATACTATTTTTGCAACCTAATGATTTTTGAAAACTACTTTCTAGGTAATTATGATTAATCCAAAGAAAATCTGAAAACTAGTGCTTTTAATTCAATTTGTAGGTGATTAGGGCATTCAGAAAGTATGATAATAGCTCCCTTAATGGGGCAGCTTTTAAGCACAAAATTACCTTTTGAATGCTAAAAGAAAAACATTTTAAGATTGAAGAACCCTGCAGTGATTATATTAAAACCTCTGACAGCATCCATTCTCTATTCTCCAATAATCAAGAGTTCTTTGTCCTTTCCACCTTTAACCCAGGTCAGTCAAATCACCCACCTTGTTGCACCTCTGACCTCACCCTCAGTATAATCTCCTGTGAGCTGAAACTGATTCCCTGGGAAGCACAACTTCCTGTCTGCTTTCTTTACCAATGGTACAGAATCTGATCACCACTATTATAATTCCTTATCTACTGATTTCTGTCATCTTCAACTCTTATCCAACTCTTCAATCCTAATTGAAGAGTTATTTCATCCAACTCTTCAATCTCAATTTTTCTACCTACATTTCAAATTCTCATGTATTTCTCTTTAGAATCAGTTGAAATATATAAAAGGAACAGACAGCCTCAGTGGACAGGGTTGAGGTAACTTTCAAAAGAACATTATTCTAAAATAAGAGACTGACACAAGTAAGAGCAACAATATAAAACAATAGAAAGGAAAAAAGAACATATAAGCAATAAATTGCAAAAGAAATTCAAGAGAGTAATCTGGAATAAATATAACATCCCTGTAGCATATGTGGAAAAACTGGCTCCATTCAAATATCCAGGATTGAACTGCATCCAATTACCCCAATTTCACCTCTTACTATAGTCTTTAGGCCAGTGGTCAGAGGGGCTTTGACATATGTTACCTTTCTCGGGTGAACAGTGGTCTCATATGACCATTATTCTGGCATTATATCTTAGTGAACAATGCTTTCCTGTTTCAGTTCTCTCCAATAATATTCCTAATTTTTGTATCTCAGATGATTGACCTTTGAGAATTGAATGTCAGAAAACATGGTCCAACAGAGGAAGGTTAAGACATTGCACTTAAAAGAATAAGGTGGAATCAGAGAATAAAGAAGAAGGCTACATGTATGAGACTGAAATTCTCATCTACCTGTATGCAGAGTACACATGTCTCATGAGTCTGAATGTTAGTGCGCATGTGTGCTATGCATATAGACCTAGAGTATCTACAGCTCACTGTGAACCCCTGCACACTTTATTGCTATCATTGGTCAACAAGATAATATACACCAAATATTCCCTTGGGCAGCCCTTAAGGTCCTTGGGTATTAGCTTTAGGTAGTATTGTAAAAACCCTAATGGCTATTAGAAGGAGGAACCCATGGTTGGAAAAGTAAAAATGCAAATCAAAATGCAGCTGATGTATCTGTGAGTGGGAAGACGAGGCTAATAAACTTTCTTTGGCTTTTAAAAGCTAGGATGGACAGTGAGTACCTTCAGGTGTGAGTAGGAAAGACCTCCTGCTCTTCTGCTAGTTTCAATTTTGTGATGTATTTGGCCAGTAGAATGAGGCAGAAGCCAGACTGAACAGTTTTCAGTCAAGAGCTTAGATATTTCCACTTGCTCTCTTGCATTTCTGCCATCACACAAGTTCAGGCAGGGCACACCTACTGACCCCAGGAAAAGCAGACAGACGTATGGAGTAGCACTAACCCATAAATACATGAGCAAAGCAGTGGTGACCAGCAAGTTCAGTCGAGACCAGCTGAATGCCAGGAATGTGAGAAATACACGCTGCTGTTTTAAGTCAGGGTTATCTGTTTCTCCAGCAAAACCCAGTTGATACAATTGGTTTACCACTGAATATCCCTATTGTCTTGAGATCTCTTGTTCCCTTCATCTTTATTGTACTTCTGTCTTCCTACATCTTCACCAATTACCTACACAACTGCCTTTTCCACTTCCATACATACTTCCACCACCTTAAATTTAGGTCTTTTTCTAAATGCCATGCTTTTTCCAATTTGCATCTTTCTATACTGGTTCCCAAAGTGTTAGTAAGAAGGGAATGATAACAGGAATTCCTCAAACAACAGGAATTTTAAACCATGAGCTCTTGTGTTGTGTTATTTCAGAGGAATTTAATATGTCGATAAGGGTTGAATGCTGTCCCCTAAAAATTATTAACATCCTAGGACCTCAGAATAGGATGTCATCTAGATATAGGGTTATTGCTGCTGTAATTAAATTTAATAAGGCCAAGCTGGCATAAGAATCATCCCTAGCTCAATCTGATTGCTGTCCATATCTAGAGGAGAAATTTGCACATGTCCATGCACACAGGGATAACACCATGTAAGGACTGGAGTGGCATTGCCATTAGTCAAGGAACTCTCAAATGCTAGTAGACCTATCTAAGGCAGATCCTTTTTCATATTCTCAATGGGATGACTCTCCCCACATACTAATTTTAAGCCTCCAAAACTGAGAGACAATAAATTTTTACTGGTCGAGTACACCCAGTGGATGGTTCTCTGTTAGAGCAGCTCAAGCAGAGTTACACCTCTGCTAGTGTTCAAGTTAAATTTCAGAAATGAACTGTAGACTTTCAAGCTAATTTTACTAGCTACTTTGCCCTTCACATATGCTTAAGAGTATCTCTGAGAAAAGTGTTAAAAATCTCAAATCCAGTAAAAATGGACAAGAAACATGGCTCCCTTTCCCATGACTTCTTATCAAATACTTGCTTGTTGGTGTAATTCTTGTCATGTTACTACTGAATGACATTTAATAAAATCCAGAATTCTAATCAACACCAAAGAGTGCTTAAGGATGAAGCATTGTTACAAAACTGTTTCAATACTGAATGTGTCATCATTCCACCTTTATAAGAATATGGCATTATTCATATCCAAAGCCTTTTAAAGGGTATATAAGTCACCAATTCCAAAGTCTTTCACCTATATTGCTCTCATAGCTTGCTCAGAAAAAGAAACCATATTTTATTTTAGAGAAATGTCCTATTGATGTCTTTGTACATATAGCCTATTAGGAAAGAGAAAATAGATGACTCTTGACCTTTCCATAAAGGGAGTTTTATTAGCTTTACTCCTGCTTGGCAGAAATGAGCTTCAGAGGAACAGTGGGATAAAGTCCATGGCAGTGCATTTTCTGTAACTTATTTTTTATCATCAAGCATAAAGCCTACTCAGATAGCTCACCCAAAATTTAGATGGTCTTTGTACTGGAAATGGATGATTATTTTATGTCTCTGAACAGACACAGTATAACATTATTATATTCTTTAACAAGTTGTGTTTGCAGATGACTATAAATTACATTTGCTATTCAATTGTCCATGAAAATGTGATTTTTTAAGGGTTTAGGTGGCTACTTAAATATTCTTATACTATGTTCTGTAGCCTCATTAAGACAAGGCATGCAATAGTATTTTCAAAATTATTTTAATCTTTCAACATTATTTCAATATTTCAATTATTGCATATATATATATTTTTTTATTTTGAGGGGTTCACATGTGCTACTAAGAAACAGGAACAATAACGTTTGGATGCAGGGAGGAAAAAAAAAGTATTAAAATTGATAGCATAGTCTTATGCAAAGATGACTAAATTTTGAGTTAACTGTATGAGCTCCAATACTGACACTGGAGTCCACTTTGCACATCTTACTTAATCTCTGAAACTTTAGATGTCTTATCTGTAGAAGGGAAGGTTTAGACAAGATAATTTCCAGGTGTGATCTTGTTAGTGCTTAGAACTATGCAGACTCTCTTGGTAATCTGAATATATATCTAGTGAAGAATTACACAGATCCATCAGGAATGTATCACCTGAGCTGATTAAGATGGATGGTGCAGGATGTTTACGGAGAATGAATACCAGGCCTCCAGGAAAGAAAGACAGTGTGCTACCTGGTTCTCAGATCAGTTGAATAAACTGGTTTCAAAGCTCCATGGGAGGTGAAGCAGGCAGAACTTACAAGCAGAGTCTTATAAGGTATTGCATTGTTTCTTTATTTCCCTAAGGAATATTCTTCACTGCATGCACCACTGATAACACATTTTCAAAGTGAATGTAAAAGGATGTACTACATTAAACTTAGATACCAATGTAATATACATCTTGATTTCAAAACCATAAAATATGAAAGAAGCATGTGACTCAGATTAAAAGAAATAAGGCATTTGACATACAGGGCACTAGATATACTAGATCATTATCTAAAATATGTGTCAAGTATGCGTCATTTCTCAAAGATAAAGGCTACTATCATAGTTATCTTTGCTCTTATTGTTCTATTCATTGTTTTACTGTATAGTTCAAATGTTTGATTTGCAATACTTTGAACAGTGCTGAGCACAGAGATGTTCAACAGATATTTGGTAACTGAATGAGCTAATGACAATGTCTATGACAAAACTGGAAAGAAAACGGTCCCTATTTTCATATGGAAAGAGGGCGGTACTGGACAGTAGTTACTGAAGGAAACCTGGTACCATTTTGGCAGCCCGAGGTTTCACACAGGAATTTCACACCCTAAATATGAAAATTGTATCTTTGTTATGGTACCCGAAATATATCAGGAGTGTGTGGCTTCCATATCTTCACTTCTGTAGTGAAGGTAACAGGAACACTGTTTATGAAACCAAGTAAGTCATCATCATATGCAACCATATACAACTGCATATATAATTGCACCAATAAAAAACTGCAGTTTCTGCCCTTTGCAATGACATTTGAGTTATAGCTGAACATGAGCTCTCTGGGGAAATCTAGTTTAAAATTCTGCCATTTTATTTACTCCACAAACATTTATTGAGTGTTCATATATAAAATAACATGCTGAGTACTGAGAAAGCAAAATGGAGACAATTTATGCTGACCTTAACCTACCTGCCCCTACCAAACTTTCAGATTTGAAGATTATTTTGAAAATTAAATTTTAAATAAATAATTTATTTTTGGAGTGTAAAGCAAATAAAAATTTATCATGTTTCTCAAAAAAATGTGTGTCACCTTTCAAAAGTGAAGCTTGAGCCCATTAAGAAATCTGATTAATGAAGTTGATAATCTTCTCCAGGGAAAGCAAATTTTTGCTATTACATCTAACTATTAATATCAGTATTTTTTTTTTCATTAAAAGAGATCTACATTGACATATTGTTAGAAAAACTGTAACTACAGAGTCAAGCATCTTTCAGCAGGGATCCCAGAAAGTCAAAGCTTCTCAGTAATTATCAGAAATAAGAGGTCACAAAGGAATAGTGTAGTATCTGAAGGACTCACAAACACTGCAAGCACCCTGCTGTGTGTGAGAGAAAGCAAGAGAAATTTGTGGAGACAAGATACTTGCAAACAAGTATTAATCATTTCCACTAATATTTATCATCCTTTGATAGAAAAATTACTAAGGTTGAAGAGAAAAAAAATGTGTATTTTATCCCTGTTTCTAAATATAATAGAATTGCACTGCTCGCTCTCTCTCTTTTCTTTGTTGATGGGATTTAAAGGTTGTTTCAGAGTATAAAAGCATGTATTTCCAACTAACTAGAGAAAAGAGGTGTCAAAACAAATAAATCAAGATTAGCTTAAATGTTGAGCAATGGAAATGTGACGAATGAAGGATGACATAATTGACTAAACTCTGGGAAATTTCTATATGTTTAGAGTCCTTGCTTTAGAAAGAGATTAAATGGTATACCGATCTCTTATAATAAGCATTCTCAACTAGGAAGGTCTGAAACAAGTCAATAGTCATTTAGAGAAGGAATGAAATAAAACGAATGATCAGCTGTTTTGTAGAATCCACCCACCGCATCATTACACATCTATTAGATTGTACTGTTAAATAGCAGGTTTTTTTACAAAAGGCTAGAGTTTTAATAATATAGGCATTACCAGAAATCACTACAATTCATAATAAAATTTCAAAGAATCACTCATTATGTTACTACTCTCAAAAGTGAGAGGAGGGGAAATTGGATAGGAAATAAATTCTTATTCAGCTCAGTCTTATTCTCTCTATGTGAGCATACATATTAAAGTGTTGGGACTACAAAACCAGATTTTGTGCATCCTATCTTCTTGTGCCAAGCATGTAAGCACGTAGGAGCTACCACAGGGTAGCTGTGCCAGCCGATTTTCCATTTCTTTTCTCACACATGGGATTAAATATACCATCCCTGTGTACTTGTAAACTGGTTGAAACGTTGGTTACATAATTCAGGGCCCTGATTTCAAAAAGTGGGAAATGGTAATAAAAACTAAAGCTTGTTCCACTTTCTTCCAGAGTCTCTCTCATGACCCCTCCATGTATTTTCTTTTTCTAAGATTTATTTTTATTTATTGATGCATACACGGACTAGGATGTAGGTAAGGGGTGGGAGAGGTGGGTAAAAGGATTCACCAGAGACGGAGTAGAGAGAACAAGTGCCTCTACTGAAATACACTGCTGAGGGGAGCAGCAAGCAAGGTCTGCTGCACCATGTGGGTCACCTCCCTGACCAGGATCAAACTCCTGCTATAGGGATTGTGGATAGCTTGATAGTGCTGAGACTTAACCCCTGCACCACAGGCCCTGCATTTTCTATTTATAATTTATTGTGCTTCCAAAGATTAAAATATTTAATTAGTATGAATTGTACTGTCCTTGCCATTGCATAAGATGAAATGCAGAGACATTTAACAAATGTTTACAAATTATACAATTATTTCATACAGATGAAAATACTTCACAATAGTGAACTTTTTTTTTTTATTTCACATACTGATTCACACATTTTCTACCAACATACTACCTTCAGGTCTCTGATGAATAAGAAAATGAAAAGGAACTATAGGTTGGCCTATGTTTTCTTCTATGTCATCATTTCCAGTGTATGTATTTACACAGGGAAACATCACAAATATGAAAGGATGGAATAGGAGTCCTATATGTTCACATTTCTAAGGACACCACTGTCTTCTGTTTACATTTAAAAAGCAACTTTTCATTTCTAACAGAAAGTGTGAGCTTTCTGGACTGACAATCCCTGCCTTTCATGCATAGATGTTATACACTTTGTACTCACTTGAATCTCTCAGAAATCCTACTCATTGGGTATCCATACTGCATGACTGCCGCAGGTCTCTATGCTAATTGTGTGATGAGAAACCATGATGTACACATATATTATGCATCTCTTTTCTGCTAAAAGATGTTCCCTTGTCTCAATTTTCACAAGTAAAAATAAGTTCTAAGATAGAAAAAAAATATTATGGATTTGAAGGGAAAAAAATAGCATTAAACTAGATTGGAATTTAGAACATGGGAGTCAGGTCAAGTACTTCATGAAGCTGACCCTCATTGGAGTGTATGTTATTCTTACTCAGATAAAATAAGGGCCTCATGTCTTCAGCCCTTATCAGTCATACCTGGTCTTAATTATTGTTATATACACATAAGGCAATGCTGAGAATATATCTTTTTAAGGAAAAGGGTAACTCGAGAGACATTATCCCTAAACCATATACCATAAACTAAGTTCCAAGTCTATACCACTTATCTCAGCCAGTGTACAAATATTCTCATTTCTTGGATAAAATTAGATGTAATAGAAAGTCAATGCCTAATTCATTAGGAAACCTATTCATTCATTTAATATTTATTGAACACCAATTGTACATCAAGAATTATTCTAGCTGAGGAGAAAAGTTACAGCACTAGAACCATTTCATAAAGCTTTCATTATATCACTAAATAAGCTGAAACATAAGAAAAAAGTCAATGCATAATAATGATACCTGCTTATTCATCTAATATTTATGAGCACCATTATACTGCATTACTATTTTCAGATCTGGGCTAATACAATACACTTAACTTGCATTCAAGAGGTAATTACAGGAAAAAAAATCTAAATATAACCATAAGTATCATAGGTACTATACAAAAAAGTCTACAGCAGAGTAAAATAATAGGCTAGGGATGGGTAGGCTATTTTAGGTAGGCTAACTTCTTTGAGCAGGTGATGCCTAAACCACAAAATTAAAAATAGAAAGGAAATCAAGAGAATATTTGGGAAATGACTTCTATATCTAGACAACAGAAGCTGTGGTTTGGGAATTTGTTTGACATAGTCAAAATTATAAAGACCAGTGTGGTTATTATCAAAGAAGTAATCTGCATCAAGATCAGGTAAGAACATTCACATTCTTGTCAAGATTTATGATTTCATCCTAAATGCTATGGAAAGTCAATTGATGATTTTGAATAGAGGGTATAGGACAATAATGTATCCATTATTTTTGTTATAAATGCATGATGTTACTCTTCCTACCAAAGTGCCACAATCTGGAAACAATCAACTCACCTTCCCAGACTATCTCAGCTACATTCTTTCATAAACCCTAATGTTCTAAGAAAAGATTCTGTCATCATTCCCCATTACTTCTGTCACTGCTTATCAAAATCTATTCATCTTTTAAGGCCTCCAAGGCTCAACTTTCACTTCCTTTCAAAAGACCATATCTGATTATAGTCATTTGTCCATTCTTAATCTCTACAGCCATTTTTCCCCCCTCTGGGAGCCTTTATCTCTAAGTTATTTCTAGAAACCCTGCTATTCAACATAGCTGTTCAGTAGGCAAGTATTTGAAAGGGTCTACAAAAGTGGATAATCATTAAGACATTAATATATTTTACATTAAATTGAAATATATAATTCATAAATATTTTAGTGTGATATATCTTGATCAGAGCTTTTGTACTGGTCTCCTGAAAGCATACTCATAATGCTACACCTGCTGATTTAAATTTTAATTGTACTGGCCCTCCCTGGTGGCGCAGCGGGTTAAAGCACAGCACTGAGAATCTAAAGCCACTTCCGCATGAGTTCGATTCCCGCCTGCCCTGGAGATGACCACATGGCGTGGCAGACCTCTCCTGACCCGCCCGCTGCTCCCCTCAGCAGTGTTCTTCGTCAATCTGCCTGTTCTGTTCCCCACTCTGTCTCTGGTGAAGCCTCTCGCCTCCCCTGAGCTTCTGGCCTGTACCCCAGTTCTGTATGTACAAATAAATCTTTAAAAAAAAAATTAATTGTACAGCAATTTAGAGAACCCACTATATAAATCAGAGTATTTATTAGTTTTCTGTCTTTTAGTATACTCCACAATCTTTGCTGTTCAAATAGTCCATATGCCAGAACCTTTGCTGTTCAAATAGTCTATACACCAGAATACTTATCATCTATTTTGGAAACCATAGATACAATCTCAGGATTTAGACCAGAATTCTAAAGAATCCATCCTTTAATCAAATCTCCAAGTGATTCTTGTAAAACATGAAAAGTGGATCAATAACAACCCAGCACATATCTAATTCAACTACAATTATTTTTTAAAAAAATGTCTATTCTTTCTTTCAAAACATTAGTTGCATTGAAACAATTTTCTCTTGATTTTTTTTATACTCATTTATTCAGACTTCAAATACAACTGGTTTATGAACATGCAGAGAAGACTTAATAGGCCTGTTATCCTGAGGAAATCGTGTTTGCAAAGTTAGTCATTGGTTGGTTTGAAGGTTTGATTCCCTAAAGTGGTATAAAGTCCCTAAATGTTAAATATATATATATGAAGTTGTATAAAGTTGTCCATAAATGTTACAGTGATTCATTGCACCTGAATTGTGCAAATCAGTTTGTGATGAACACCTTCTCTCCTTCTGAGAATCTAGCACAAGCCACCTATTTCACCACCTCTCAAAACCCCTGGACTCAGGCTAACATAAGCCCACAGCCAAAGGACAATACTTTACCAAAGTTGTTAAAACTAGTTGCTAAAGAAAGCAAGTGTATCCTGTATGAACGCACTGGCCAAGGACACTTGAGAATGTGTGTGCCTTCCTCATTCTGCACATACACTCATTCCCCTTGCTGAGTTTGCTTTGTATCTTTTCCCTGTAATAAAGCTTAGTTGTACTTATAGTTATATACTGAGCACTTCTAGAAAATCACCGGACATGGGAAGAATCTTGGAGATCCAAACCACAAAGTAATCCTAAATTAAATTACCATATTACTAAAGCAAATACAGCTGATTTGGGAACACACAGAGCTAAATTTTAATAAGCATACAACTCAATTACTGAAAGCAAAAGTGCATGTTTACATGCGAGAGTCACCACAAGCAAAGTACAACCAAACAAGTTAGTTAATTTTCAGAGGGATGACCTGATACTGGTTAATTCTCAAGGAAATAAATACGCAAGCTTAACACAGCTACATATCACCCACAAAATGCAACACTGTACTCTATACATTATAATAAACTTCAGGGATTATTTACCAAAAGAATTCCTCAACCATTTAAGTGTTTGACTGCATTAAATTGTAAGCAAGGTAAAAGATTAAGATATTGTTTAAGCAGGAAACAAATGACAAAATAACTACAGCCTCATCTTGCCTGTTAATATTTTTTAAGGGTAAAATAACCATACTTCCATTTTATCATGATCAGCATATATTGAAAAGGTATCAGTTTTCCTCATAAACATCAAAGTACTTCTGTTTGTTTGTTTTTTTTTTTTTTTCATAAATTTGGCTGCTTTACCACTTCAGGTCTTACGGTTTTTATTCTGGTTCACTAAAGCTGTCTGAGGCAGAAAAAATGCAGAGGGTATTCCTGTTCCCCAACAAATCTGACATTCCCTAAAGCTATCATTCTTAACTTGTCAACAATTCATTTCAATTGCTGTATTGATATATTAGTTGAACTCTGAAAAATAAGTACCCCAGGAAGCTATGTTCCTTCTATGTCAGTCTGAAGGACACTGCCATTTAGACAATAACTCCCTTTATTATGGTTTGCTATAAAAATCAAGAACAATTGCTAAAATGTTGATTTATCACAATCAATGTACAATTGTTTTTATTTTATTGTTAACATGATTTCCCACTGCCTTTGGTCACCCAGAGAAGTTTAGCTTTAAAAGACATAGAGTGTTGTCCAATGTACATGTGCTAAAAATCAGTTTTTTTTTTTTTTCCCCCTGAATTAGGACCCTTTGAACATCTACACATCTGGTAACAACCAAATCTATGTGGATCA
This sequence comes from Condylura cristata, assembly GCF_000260355.1. Lineage (NCBI taxonomy): Eukaryota > Metazoa > Chordata > Mammalia > Eulipotyphla > Talpidae > Condylura > Condylura cristata. The sequence goes on from NW_004567105.1 coordinate 22,736,111, forward strand.
TAATTCTATCTGAATTCACAAAATTACTGGACAACTTCAACTTGTATAGGGTTGACATAAGTAACCTTGAGAATGGAGTACTGCTAAATACAATTTTCCACTTACTCAATGCAAAATCCTTTTGCATATATTAAGAGCCACAAAGTAGTATCTTGCTAAAGACCTTTAGAACATTTATTGACAAGGAAAATTATAGAGTACATCTTAAATTGACTAAAGTCATGGATAGTCCTCCTTGCCCTGAAACAGCGATTTCACCAAAAAATATTAGCATGCTGAAACAATTTGAGATATTTATTTTTTTTAAGACAATGAAATGGTTTCCTGCTATTCTAAGGTACAAAGAAAATGGGATTTTACACTAGTCATTTTTCATTCAAATGATAAGTTTGGGACCACTTAAACATTCCAGAGTAACTGTACTCTAAATTTACCTGAGTACTATGTAGAAAAAAAATATTTTGTTCATATGTGAATTCTAATATTTAGATTCAGTGCCCAGTTAGTTCAATAGTTGATAAAGGATTTTCATATCTTTTGAATTTAAAAAAAAATGAAACAATAATGGAAAAAATAAATGAATGTGTGGATTAGTGAGATATTTCTAGAGGTATAATTCTGACCTTTCTGAAATTGTAAAAATTACTAGGAGACAAGGAGGAGTCATCATCTCCATATAACACTTCTATGCTTTCAGCATGTTTTTAAAAATAACCACACAGACATTGGTTATAAACTGATTCCTTGTGACATATGTTTTATGCCTAAATTCTTAATATCCAAATTAGATTAGATAATGGCAAACTATCAGTTATTTCTAATTATTTATTAATTAATTTCCATTAACAGTACTAAAAGCATTTGGTTTAGGATATGTGTGTCATAAATCTCAACTTTTTTCAAATGTGTTTTTTTTATCACCCTTGTAAGGGTCTGATATAAAACTTTTAAAGATGAGATATCTGTATAGTAAAGAGGTTTAAATAAAATTAAAAAGAAAATCAAGTAATGAAAGATTGTGCAATGTGGGTCAAAGGTGTTACCTATACTTATCAATGATAGAGTGAAATGATAGCAATTTTTAATCTGAATTTTCAAGTTTTAAAAAAACTTGAATTTTTAACTGTGGGGAAAGAAAGACAGAAAAATCATTAGCCATCAATGTTAAACTGTTCACAAGTTCTCCTATCAAAAAAAAATATAACAAAATTAATACCTGAAAAAAATTGAGACAGATTTATTTTGATCTAGTTTTCAAAGTCTGAGATCTCTACATATACAATATTAGCTTATATTTATTCCTATTTCCAGACTTCAACTATCTTGTATCTGTTTTCTTCCCAAATTAGTTTTTTAATGTGTAGCACAAATATGTACAATTTGTATATATCTTTGCTCTCTACCTATCTCCTACTTTTAGTAAAGAATGATGTGACCCCTTGGTCTGTGCCTTGGAGTGACCCTTTATCACCTGTTTTCCCCCTTTTGGTATAAACCCAGCTTAAAATTATCTACTTCGGCATCTAAATAGGAATTTCAGTGTATGTATGTAAACCAAATGTCCGAACAATACGACTAACCATGCTTCAAGAAAAGACTCACCTTTGAAGAATGCTGGGAAAATTGGCTGCAATTTTTCAACAAATACTTGAATCAATCATGTAGTGTTGTATGTAAAATTAAATAGTAATTAGTATGTAATGATACCATTATGCTATCACTAATATTAGTTTCCTGGCAAGGATACCTCCTGGTCTTGGGAAATTTGCAGAGATCAGATTGTTTGAATTAAAAGAAAACTAACACACACACACACACACACACACACACACACACACGAGTTATCTGCTAGCTATGCATGTCTTCCACCACAGTTTAGATTTTAAATGATGCTTTCAAAGCAATCTACTTTCATTGTTTCTTTCCAGTGACTAACACCTGAAAGGAATTGTAATTGAAATAATTATTCTGTGGCAATGATGCTTTTTTCTATATTAGCTGGGTTGAGGGTGATGATGAACCCCTGCCTTAATGTCATTGAAACAAACTGAACTTTTAGTAAATTTGGCTGCCTCGCCATTCTAAGTCTTGTGATTTTTTTTTTATTCTGCTTCACATTTCAGTATTGCTCTAAAGAATGTCTCTGTATATTTCAGTTACACGCATATAATGTTAAAAGTTATCTCAATATTTATAAACCTAGTTCTATATTTTCAGACTTTGTTTTTACTACATTTCTTCAATATAACTAATTTTCACTTACAGGACATTTTTTTTTCCCTCGGAATTAATTAGGAAGATGCCATTTTTTTGGTTGGTAAATAATGACCAACCACATGCCAGCTGCTGAACTGCTACCACAAGCCACACAAACCCAAGTATTGTTATGAGGATTCATTATCCATAGGCTTTGTTCATTATTGCTAACATCCCATGCTGAGGTTCAATTTCTGAGTCCACTTCAGTGTATTCTCCATTTGTAAATTATGGTGAATGCTGAAGTACTTGCGGTCATCTTGCAAATAGAAGTACAGAGTTTCTACTGAAAATTTTTCAGACTACAGTGTAAATCTTTTAGCTAGCGCTGCTCTTATCAGACCTGCCAACCTGTTCTGAGCACCACAATTTCCTCTGGATGCCTGTAATTCCAGTGATCAAGCCAATTCCACTGTACATCAGTTACCTATCAACACAAAACTAGTCTCAGTGGACAGTATTCAAACCTACCATGTGCCACCTATGTCTGGTATTGCGACAGATAACAACCAAACAAAAGCCAGTACAGAATAACTACTCACACTACAATCTAAAAGAGCATTTCCCAACAAATACTTAACCCCGAGTGTTGTGAGTTAGCGGTCACAGCATACTAGGCACTGAGCTAAATCATCTCATTCATTAACTCCCTAAAAACTAAACAGTGAAGCTAAAAAATATTGAGTCTTGAGTTGTTTGGGATCTCTCCTCAGTAAGACTCCGTGCTAATTTTCATGCCTGTATTTGACTCCAAAACCAGGTTTTGAACCATACTTATGAATATTTGCAGTCCTCATGAAAGTTTTTTTCAGTTTTTAGTTAAAGCCCTTTCTTTTCCACTAGGATGCAGATGTGACTGAGCTGCTGAGGTATGAAAAAGCCAAATGAAAAACACTGTCTTATGCAAAATCATTCTACAAAACAACCCTGATATTTTGTACCTATGCCAAGGCAGTTCTGCTGAATTTTTCCTCTGGATCAAGTTTCTTCCCAAAAGTGCCAAAATGTCTTCAAAGTTAGGTATCTGTTCTATACCTGTCAGGAAATTATTTTAGCCCAGCAATGGACAGAGCTTGCTTAGAGCTGGTACCCGATTACCTATGTCATTTCGTTTAGAATAGGGATTACCTAACCTTTCAGTCTCAGAGCCCCTAAGGCCCTTAAAAATAAAGATGTCAACATTGAATTTGCAAGTTATGAATGTATTTACTATATTTCAAGATTATAGCACATATTATCACAAATTTATAAGTCCCACCTTTTAATTGAAGGAAGAACATTTTCTCAGCCTTGAATTTTTGGTAGCCTTGTAGCTTACTTTTACCAAAATAATGGAGCAGAGCGACTTTCAGTGACTCCCAGAAGGAACTCAATAGAAACTCTCAGTCATGCACATAATACAGAGAAATAACAAATCACTATTGTTTTAAACCATTCAGTTTGGGAAGTAGTTTTGCACAGAAATGGATAGCTAAAACTATTCTGAAATAGCATAAGATTTCTGTAACAGCTATCTAAAATTGTCAAATTTGAAACTCAAAAATTATATTCCAGATAATGAGAAAAACACAACGCAACTTTAAATATAGTTCGGCCAAAATTTTTTACACTTTTGTTTTTCTGGGGAAAAAAAAGAATTAGCTCTTTTATACAATAGTTTATGGAGGGCTAAATAAAAACCAATACTATTTTCATATAGTCCCTTAAGCTGAATGTGTGTGTGTGTGTGTGTGTGCATGCATGTGGTACATATATGCACTTATTAGTTAAGGTTTCTGCTACTCAAGATTTCAGCAGTTGAAATATTTTTAGTATTTCTTTCATATGTGGTAAAAGAGTTAGTGTAATGGTGCCCATGACCTTTGATCATTAAATTAATATGTTGCTCAATGTATTCTAATTTTAAGTTAACTGTACTGATTATTTGACATTGAGGCTTTCTATAATACAAAGAGACAGTTATCTGGCTAATCAAGTCTTAAGCGTTCTTAGTAAAAAATAGAGGTTTCATTTTTAAATTCTATGTTAAGACATCCAGGCTTCCAACTCACCTTTGCAAATATTATTTAATGTAGAGTTAAATCTTTAAGTACATCTGTGTTGATATTGATATCTGTTGAACTTTCTCTAATATCAGAAAGTGTTATTTTTAAATAAATAAGGAAATTGCCTCCTCTGTGCTTTACTTTGAAGATATACCTCAGTAGGGTAGTATTATATAAATCCTAAATACATGAAGAATATTCAAAATGGGATTAAGGATTCTTAACAAAGGATGTCATAGGGATTAGTAGACACTATGCTCACTAAATAACATATTGGAACAAGACTTGTTACCTACTTGTAACCATTTAGGAGGTATAACATAATAGAATATTCAGTACATATTACTGTATTTTTATAGCACATACTGGCTTTAGCATTAGTATTAGGGAAGTTATGGAAGCAACCTAACAACATGTGGTATGTACACACAATGGAATACTACTCAGCTATAAAAAATGATAAGCTATTATCATTTGTAACAACATGGATGGAACTGGAGATGATTATGCTAAATGAAATATGTGAGAAGAAAGATAGCAATTATCTCACACATATCTGGAGTAGAGAAGAAGAAAACACACAGGAACTGACTGAACTAAAACAAATCCTAGAAAAGTGACTTCAGCATTGAGGATACTAAAGGGTAGAAATAAAAGTAAAGTGTTCACTAACTTAGCCCTTTACCCTATGGAGACTTTTATAGGAGGTTGTGTGACAATATATATCTGAGGAGGTGTGTACCTATTTCCCTAAATCGTATATAGTATTGTAAACCAAGGAAGAAAATTTAGTTTTACTTGAGCTCATTAACTCATTAATGTTTATAACATTTATAGAAAGTAGGTATTTTTTCCCAAAAGAGATTTGATAGTTAAAAATGAGAGGGAAATATTTTCTATCAATATGATTGATACATATTTTTATGCAAAGAGTCTAGAAGCTAAAATCACATAAGAGATACTAAATGAGTCTTACAAATAATAAAGCCATTCTCTTTCTAAGAAAAGAAAACCAGGACCCTAAGTTTGCTTTTCTCATTAAGATTTACAAATAATTTTAGGCCCTCCCTGGTGGCGCAGCGGTTAAAGCACTGCACTAAGAAGCTTAAGCCAATTCCGCATGAGTTCGATCCCCGCCTGCCTGCCCCGGAGGAGATCCACATGGCGAGGCAGACCTCTCCTGACCCGCCCGCTGCTCCCCTCAGCAGTGTACTTCGTCCATCTGCCTGTTCTGCTCCCCACTCTGTTCCTGGTGAATCCTCTCACCCTCCGCATCTCTGGCCTGTACCCCAGTTCTGTATGAATAAATAAATCTTTAAAAAAGATTTACAAATAATTTTATCATTATGCCAAAAATGCCCTCATAATTTTCAAAATAAGTGATCATTGTTTGGTCCTCAAAAAGTGGTGCAACCAGTTACCAGACATTTCTTAATTTCTTCCTTTCCAAGACAAGTGCTCCATAGTTACTAACTTTAAAAATACACACTTATGAGCAAACTCCTGTCATGGTTCCCCCAAATTTTACCCCTTCCAACATAGGAATCCCAATTAAAAACTGAAAAGAATTCCCATAGTGACAGCAAAACAAATCTTTTATCATGTAGACCATGTTCTTTCTGGTTATCATTAAGGGTGACTGCATGTATAGAGTTAACGTAAAAGGACATGATTTATGCTTTTTTGCACCAGGATATTAATTATGCCCTGTTCACTACCCACAAGAGTTCAAGGTTGTATAGTAACATAAAAGGTCAAACAATGAATCACTTTCCTCCCGTGACTCCAAGTTTACCCATGACTACACTCAGATATTCTCTTCAATTAGGAGGAAAATAAGTCATTTTTTTCTCCTCTAACCTTTCTATATTATCCTCTCAACCAATTCTTTAATTTTGCTTCCCCTTCCTTCTTCATTTATCTTTTCAAAAATCTATGTAAAACCATGTATCCTAAGTTTTATAATTGCTTGCCTACAAGATAAATATTAGTATTTAATAGGAAGTTCATTGGTGCCAGCTTTGCCAAAATTTCCTAGGTCTTGGCTTCCTCACCTGTAAAAGGAAAGTTAATGATTCAGTTCAAAAGGAAGTCATGATATGTCAAACTATTTTAAGATTTTTAGAGTGACTAAAATGTCTATCTCTGATACATGTTACAAATTAAAATAGATTTAGATGGGGGTGGGAGAAGGGTATTTTTCCAGTACTAATTTATTAGGTGATAGAACATTTTAAGTCCACTTTCAGAATTATAATAAGTAAACTGTCAATTTTGCACCAAATTTCTCAGATTTCTATAACATACTGAACAGTACCCGGGAAAGAACCCAAAAAGTGAAAAATGAGAAAGCATGAGATGAGAGGGGAATTTACTAGCTGGCAGAAGAGAAGTCATTAAGAGAGAAATGAGGGATTATACCTAGAAAAAACAGGACAAATATAAAGCTTAAATGTTAATAATTGAATGACAGGTTTATATGACATGCTACATTGCTATCTATTCGTGTGAAAGCTAAAAACTAAACTTTAGAAAGGCATATAAGGATGAATCCTCAAGGACAGATGAAGGGTGACAGATGCATAACTACCCCAGGGTTAATCAGTACTATTTCTTGAAATTTTGCAGCATGTTATACTCTTTGGCATAATAAACTCTCAGATAAGTTTGCAGTAAAATATAAAACCCCTTAACCAGAAGGAAGCTTAACAAACAATGAATCAATGAAAAAGTTGCCTTCAGAATAGTGAGATAGCATTATTGAAATATTTCTTTAAATGTCCAATGGATATTCCCTAATATTCAGATTCATCTGTACATACTTTACTTACTTACTGATTTTTGTACCCACTGGTCCATAAACACTAAACACAAGGCAATTTACAAGAAAGAGTCACTGTTCCACCCCATGTATAGAAACAAATTTAAAAGAACAAAGATGTATTTTTTTTTT
>NW_004567105.1:22743469-22778962 GCF_000260355.1 Condylura cristata
TATTTACCTTCCTGACTAAAACCACACAGAATCAACAGAAGACACTATGATGTTATAGAGACTGGACATCAAGTAACAAAGTATACTGATCTGAGCAATGAGCAAAACATTAGTTGAGCCCCAGGAATCCACCCACATACTATCCTCAGGGATGTTCCAGGTCATGGCACAAGCAAGTTCATCCAGATGGAGTACAAAGCCTCCTTGAATTGAGGTAAAGAAACTGTGTACCAGAGAGACTAGACTGGCTGGCATTCACAGAGTAGACTGCCAATGAGGAGAGAGATACACTGTATAACAACCCCCAAGAGTGCAACACACACTTCTCTCCTTGAATGTTTAGCAAACCAATGCACATTACCTGTGTCTATGTGGCAGTGACCTAAAGCTAGGTAAGAACCACTCTGAAGAGTCAGAAAGAACAGTGCTTAGAGCACATACTATGCTAGAAGAGTATGTGGCCCCTCTGTCAGGGCATCCTCTAATTGATAGGTCACTGGGGGAAATACTCAGGTCTTGCCTCAGCAGCTGGGTGGGGGGGGGGAAATAATTTGCCACACACTAAACAATGTTTTTGTTACAGAAGGAATCTTAAAATGCAAGTATCAAACAGATTCCCTAGTGACTCAATTATGTCCCAGAACAAACCTCAAAATACCTTTAGTAGTAAAAAATAACTTACCTTCAACAAGGTGAAATTCACAATTTGGCGCTTCAAAAGTTAATGATTCAACAAAAAAAAGACTGTGTATAGAGAGAGCAATAACTTTTGGAAAAGTAAGATGGGATTCATGCTTCTGGTCAATATGAAATAAAACAAAATGTACACCCTACTGCCCATGTGAAAAACAGGCAAAATACAGAACACAGTTATTTTAAACACAATGGATATGAAGTAACAAAGATGCTTAGGTGTGCAAACAACACACACACACAAAGTCCAAATGAAAGTCTGTGTGTGCTAAAGACAGTAAGGAAAAGGATCACCCTAGTAGGATAGATTTAAGAAAATAACTGCTCTACTCTAGCCAGAAATGACAGGGAGAAATGGAAAATAGAAAATGTAATCACATATCTACTGACTCCAAAAAAAAAAAAAAAAAAAAAAACTGAGCACAGGGTATAGACTTCAAATCTAACCAGGATGTAGTGAGATATTCCAGCCCCTGCCATTGCTAGGTTGTTAAAGAAACCCACATGGAGGTCAGGGCTTTTATCTCTTGGAGGGATTATGAGAGGTATCAGTGGAAATCCTCAGGAAATAGTAACAAGAAACTCCAGTCCCTCCAGTTAGGTGACCCCATAAAGGCACAAAGAGAAGCTAGAACCCCAACATCCATCCAGAAATAAGGAGAAAACCAACACCCCACTCTCATCAATAGGCAAATCACCCAAGAAGAAATTCAATAGGGAAATGACAGACTCAAATGGAGAACTACCCTGCATGGACTGAGAAGACACTTATCAAGCATTGCACCCCATGTACACAGTCTTCTCAAGTGTACATGAAACAGTCTCCAGACCACACATTAGCTCACAAATAAATATCAATAAACTCATTAAAATTGAGGTCTTCTCTGATCACAATGGTATCAAACTAGAAATCAGCTAAACAAAGAAGGAAATACTTCTAGCCTGTAGCAACTCAACATTCTACTGAGTGAATATTGGATTAATAGGAAAAATAAAAAACTTATGAAAAAATACCTGAAGACAAATGATGGTGATACAAAATACCAGACCCTATGAAACACATCAAAAGCAGTAGGATGAGGGAAGTACAAAGTCAAACAAACACAAATCAGGAACAAGAAAGAACCCAAATAAACTAATCTTATATCTCAAGGAACTAGAAAAGGAAGAACAAAACCAAAATCCAGTATAAATAAGGAAATAATAAAAATGAGAGCAGAAACAAACAGAATTCAAAACGACAGTCCAAGAGATCAAAGAAACCAACAGCTGGTGTTGGAGGGAGTGGAGACAACCTGTAGCGAGGCTCACAAAGACAAAAGGGAGAAAACACTAATACAATCAGAAATTAGAGAATTAACAACAGACATCTCAGAAATACAGTGGATAAGAGACTACCACAAACATCTACATGCCAATAAACTGAACAACCTGGACAAAAAAAAAAATGATTTCTTAGAGGTATACAACTTTCCAAGACCCTGTCAGGGGAAAAGGAACACTTAAGCAGATCAACAAGCAAGGAAATTCAGAGTTATCAGAAGTCTCCCTAAAAACCAAAAGCCTAGGAACAGATGTTTTTGTGTGTGCCCTACCAAACTTTTGAAGATTAATACCTATTCTTTCTGCTTTCTCAAAAAATCATGGCTGGGGGAGGAGGGAGATGCTTTCAGACACAATTTATAAAACCAACATTATTCTGATACTAATGGCAGGCAAGCACATCATGAACAGAAAAGAAAATTACAGACCAATTCCCCAATGAACATGCTGGGGGAAAAAAAAATCCTCAACAAAACCTTAGCAAACCAAATTCAAAAATGCATTAAAAAGATCATACATCATTATGAAGGGATTTATGCCAGGGCCATAGTATAGTTCAATGGACATAGTGAAGTCCAACATCTAAAAATAAATCACTAATTCACATCAGCAAAAGCAAAGATCAAAATAATATGATTGTAAGAATCAATGCAGAGAAAACACTTATAATATACAATATGATAAAAATCCTCAAAAAATATGGATAGAAGGAATATACTTACGCATAGTCAGTCATCTACAACAAACCTACAACATTCAATGGTGAAAACTTATTAGGCACAAGACAAGTATGTCCATTTTCACCACTACTGTTCAATACAGTATTTAGTGTTCTAGCTTTGGTAACCGGATAATAGAAAGATATAAAAATCTGACTGTAAATTGAGGCTACAAGAGGGAGAAGAATATTGAAAGAAAAGGAAGAAAGGGGATACAATGGACTCTATTGGACAACTATGAGTGCCTTGGAAATGAGTGTAAATAATAACATACACTTGAAAAACATGACCTTGTATTTCAGATGTTGTAGAACAGATTACCTTAAAAAAAAAAAAAAATACAACCCTCCCTGGTGGCTCAGCGGGTTAAAGTACTGCACTAAGAAGCTTAAGCCACTTCCGCATGAGTTCGATTCCTGCCTGCCCCGGAGGAGCTCCACATGGCGAGGCAGACCTCTCCTGACCCGCCCGCTGCTCCCCTCAGCAGTGTACTTCGTAGATCTGCCTGTTCTGCTCCCCACTCTGTCCCTGGTGAATCCTCTCACCCCCCACATCTCTGGCCTGTACCCAGTTCTATATGAATAAATAAATCTTTAAAAAAAATACAACTAAATATTGGAATCCATTGCAATACTGTTCACCATCACTATCTGTTTCACTAACTGGGTCCATGATAACTGACCAAGGTGATACATCTCTAGCTGCGGAGTAGAAACTCAAATCTTATTGATATAGTCTCATGAGTACAAATAGGTTTGGATGCTGGCCAATGTCATTGTCATGTGCCGATCTAGGAATTTTTTTAAAGATTTTATTTATTTACTCACACAGAACTAGGGTACAGGCAGGAGGTGCAGTAAGAAAGGATTCATCAAAGACAGTGGGGGGCATTAACAATCAGATCAATGAAGTACACTGCTGAGGGGAGCAGCAGACAGGTCAGGAGAGGTCTGCTGCACCTTGCCCACAAGGTGCACCTTCAGGCCAGGGATCCAACTCGCACTGAAGCGGCTGCAGCTTGCAGTGCTGCATCCTAACCCGTTGTGCCATCAGGGAGGGCCAGGATTTATTTCTTTAACTCTCCCTCAGCTTTCAGCTTGTGCATCCTCTCCTTCCTTGATCAGCTTGAATAACCAAAGTTGTGATGATGTGGAGAGCAGTTAATATTCTCATTACCCTTAGAGCATTTTACTTGAAAAAGATGGATCCATAAACATTTTTGTTGTTGTTAGATTATATCAATTTTCAGGTTATAAAAACACTTTTCCTCCTAGCAGTGATAAAGACACTAATTAGAACAGCCCTCAGTTCTTCCCCACCAGAAGGCCCACTTGAAGGTGGTTACAATTCCATCAGCCACTGACTTGTTTGTTTTGATTTGTTTGGTGCATTCGAGAGTGCTCCTGCCTAGAGCTGCCTGACTGATGCTTCAGGATACGCGAATTGACCCAGAGATCCCTAAGAGACCAGAGTCACAGTTTAAAAGGCCCGGAACCTGATGCTGGGGTAGGATTTCTTGAAAATAACCCTACCTTTTAAATAGGTTTTTTTCCCAGTAAAGTAAATATACAGATGATGAGAAGCATTCAGCAGGCTGGAAGTATTTCAGTTTACCTACCATGAGGCTCTCTCTTACTTTAAAGGCCATAAAAGAAAAACTGATCATTTTTATTAGACCCTAGACTTATCTCCAATAAACTCTTCCTGTCAGTAGGCTAGCACACGAAGTAGAAAATTAATTGCATAGAAACCACTCCCTTTGGTACAGTCTTCCTAAGTACCCATGTCTAATATGATTTTAATGAAGTTTTCCATATCCCATAGATCCTATTCATAGCTAGTCATTAGTCCTACCAACCAAAAATATTATTAAATTTGCCTTTATCCCTATGCATTATTCCTCTATCAACCTGGTGCTAAAAAAAAAAAAAAAGAATAGAGAGAGTGAGCAAACAGGAGACATTTATTTAATTTTAGCTTAGAGGTCTTATTATGCCTGTGAAGTAACTTAGGCTTCTCTCAGGATATTCTACACTGAGAAACAGGCAACTGAAACTATGGAAAGATAGGCCAAAAGACGCAAGACTGAGAATCTGTGTTGATTGAATCATGACAAGTTTATCTATGTGTAGTAAGGAGTGCTTCCCAACGAGTTGGGATGAAGTAGACTCAAGCTATAAAAATTTCCTAGCTGGTGCTACTTTCTTTTCATGCCATGGAGCCCTCACCCCCCCCAACCAAAAAAAAAAAAAAACAGCATTTGACCAGAACCCCATAGCCTATTGAGAGCACTAATGGTGTCCAGACCCTTTGGATGATGGAGATTCCCAAAGTCAAATCATCTTCACCCCCTGGCTCTCACACATACTTGAAAGACTGAGATTTTGACAGTTGTTTTATTTTTGTTTATGAGTTTCACATCCAGCTTAAGACTCATGTATTCCCTGGGTAGACACTTGAATCATAGTCTGGCATTTTTTTCCAATTCTCATTTTCTATTTCTGAATAACTCACTCACTTTTATCACTACTCTACTATAAGCAGATCTGCCTGTAAACCCTGGCAGAGGCAATAACAATATCATGTTGGAGAAAATCTTCTCAGACGATTACACTAATCGACCTGGGTTACAGTTACGAGCTGTGCTGTGCAGCTGCAATGGCTCATCTTATGTGTCAACATGAGTGAGCTAAGGTAACCGATAAAATAATTCTAGGTTTGCCTCTGAAGGTGTTTCCAGAACAGATTAGCATTAGGATTTGTTGACTGAGTAAAGACCACTCTCACCAGTTTGGTGAGCATTATCCCATGGACAGTGCCCTGAATAGAATAAAAATTGTCAAAGAGTGAAGTTGCTTCTACTTGGCTGGGGTACCCATCTCCTTTCCTCAGACACTGGCATTCCTGCTCTTTGACATCTGGACCAGAATTACGTCACTGATATTCCTGGGGCTGTAGTGTGCAAAGGACCTATCAGTGTCCATCCAGTCTCCATATTCAGATAAGCCAGGTCTTTATACTAAACATCTTTCACCTGCATGACTCTCAATTATTGTATTGGTTTGTTTCTCTATGGAGCCCTAATTAATACATGTTTAACCAGTAGATCTTAGGAAGAAGGGGGTGAGGAAGCATGCCGAGACAGAGAAACTTCATGATTTCTAGGATATAACAAATTCCTACCATAGGAATTTTTACATATCATGACTGAATACAGTTGGAAGAGATGTACATAAATTGCTATCAACAGATAGAACCAGCAATCGCACACCCTACCCACCGTTCTTTTCTGCCTATTCCATTTCTATATCTCAGAACCACTTTGTCTATTATTTTACCTTAACTATAAATGTGGGTAACTTGTAGATTATGGGAATCATATTGTCACACCTGTTCTGACTCTATGTTGAGCTTTGGTCTTGTACTTACAGGGTTAGTGTCAGACCCTGATCTGGCCATCCCACCAAAGAACCCTGAGAATTACAGGGAGAAAAATTATAGGTGGGGTACAGGGAAAAATAATTACAGGATTAGTAAAATTGAGAATGTGAGAATATATCCAGTCTTTCCACAGTTTAGATCATTGAACAAATTAAGTTCATGAACTACCACTTAATTGTTTTCATTTGAAAACAAATGAGTTCATGCTAGGAAACTATCCGAATTACTCATATGAAAAGTGATTTCCAGTTTTTTGGCTACCATTTGTCGTTAAATGATTTAGCAGGTGGACACACTCCTGAGCTTTACAGAGAGGCCTAACTGAAGTCTCAGCTGTTCTTGAGTAATTTGTCACTGACCCTACCCTCACATACAGGTTTTTCTCTGATGTTATCTAAAATAAGTCAGTAAGAATAGAGCATGTGAGATGGGAGAGAACAGGTTTAGTGGAATTGTACACCAACTAATTAAACAGATGAAAGCCATCTGGTAAAACAAAAGTGCAGTTGAGAAAAACGGTTAACATGTAGACGTCTTGAGTCAGAGGTCTGTGTTTCAGTCCTCACCTCTGCCAATAGCAGCTGCATATTGAGCGAGTTACTGAACACATGTTGGCAGATGCTTTGAGCTGATTCTAACTACTTTTGCTTCTCCTAGGTTTCTGGCTAGACTGTGTCTCCCAATCTTTCTTGCAGTTAATTGCAGCCATCTGACTAGTTCTTGCCAATGCAACATGAGCAAAAAAGCAACAGATGCTACTTTGGGATTAAGGATTTTAAGAAGGCATAGTTACCCCTCCATTCTTGTTCAATACAGACTGGATTCAGAGGACAATAAAGAATTTTAGGGAAGTATAGAACAACAAACTGAAAGAAGCCCAGTTTCTTAAGTCACCTCAAGAAGAGCCTACCTGACTCTAAGATCTTTTTTTAACTTAACAGTGTACATTGTCTTTGACCAATTTGTTACATTTGCCTTGCTAATGAACACTAATGTCTCTTTGTGTTCACTAGTAACAATGACATTACCTGCTTAACCTTTGCTTTGTTGCTGGCAGCAAAATTCCTTTCAAGTTAGTCTAATCTATAGGGAGAACATTCTATAGTGAAGTGGACAAGGGGTGTGATGGGGCCTCAAAAATAACAAAGACAGGGACCCTCCCTGGTGGTGCAGCTCGTTAAAGCACAGCACTGAGAAGCTAAAGCCACTTCCTCCTGAGTTTGATTCCCGCCTGCCCCGGAGGTGACCACATGGCTTGACAGACCTCTCCTGACCCACCTGCTGCTGCCCTCAGCAGTGTACTCGTCAATCTGCCTGTTCTGCTCCCCGCTCTGCTCTGGTGAAGCCTCTTGCCACCCGAGCCTCTGGCCTGTACCCCAGTTCTGTATGCACACATAAATAAATCTTTAAATAATAATAATAACAAAGACAAACAGAAACGTGATATAAGTCCTAAATTCGGGTACAATAAACTTTGGCTGTTTTTTTTTTCTCTGTACATCTTTATTGTTCTACCTGTCTTTTCCATGCAAATACCACACCACAACTTCTGATATTACTGACCTTGTGGTTCAGGAAAAAAATATCACTCCATTGCAGAGCAATGGAATCACACAATACTGTTATCACCAAAGGCTACCTCATAGTTGTGAGTGGGTAGGAGCAATACTCAAAGACAAGAGGTTTGGGTTAAATGGATTTCTCAAAATGGGTCAATATTTTAATTATCTTAAAAATTAAATGAAATGCTCAAAATCCTTAGCAAAATCCCTAATACACAGTAATATTCTTTTAAATATGTTAAACATTAGCTTGCTATTACAATACAAAAATTATCGCAGATTTAGCAACTGAAACGAAAGGTATTCCTTATCTCAGTGTCTGTGGGTTAGAAGTCTGGGCACCTTGTGACTCAGCTGCTTTCTCTGAACCAGGTCACATAAGCACTGCATCAAGGTCTGGGCAGGGCTGAGGTCCTTCACAGAGGCAGGTCCTTAGAGGCACTACAAAGCTCACTTAGTTGACAAGTTGCATTCCTTGCACTCCTAGGATAAAAGTCCTTCTTTCCTAGGCCCTCCCTGGTGGCGCAAGGGGTTAAACACAACACTTTGAAGCGGTCCACAGCCCCTGTACCAGTATGATCCCTGGCCAGGGAGCTGACCTACATGACATAGCAGACCTCTCCCATCTCACCTGCTGCTCCCTTCAGCAGTGTATTTCAGTAGATCTGCCTATTCAGCTTCCCCACTCTATCTCTGGTGAATCCTTTCAACCCCAGCTCTGATCTGTACCCCAGTTCTTGTAAACAAAAATAAATCTTTATAAAAAGAAGTCCCTGTCCCCTTGCTGACTGCCCTCTAAGGGATATCTGTGTCTCCTAGTGTTAACTTCTGGCCTTTGCAGATGGCAACCTATATCAAAGACCAACAATGATCCATCAAAAACCTCTATCTTCCCTTTCTGCATCTTTTTAAAAAATAATTTTAATGAATGAAACTGGTTTATAACATTGAAGGTTATTCATAAATCCCATGTACATACCTCAGTTGTATCTTTTTTTTAGATTTATTTTATTTGTACATACAGAACTGGGGTACAGACCAGAAGCTGAGGGGCGGTGAGAGGCTTCACCAGAGACAGTGGGGAGCAGAACAGGCAGATCTACGAAGTACACTGCTGAGGGGAGCAGTGGGCGGGTCAGGAGAGGTCTGCCACGCCATGTGGTCACCTCCGGGGCAGGCGGGAATCGAACTCATGCGGAAGTGGCTTTAGCTTCTCAGTGTAGTGCTTTAACCCGCTGCGCCACCAGGGAGGGCCCCTCAGTTGTATCTTACTGATCACTAAGGCACCCATAGTTCTCCTTCCCTCCTACCACATCTCTACCTCCAACCAGAATGTCATGTGTTTTTAAGATTTATGTGCCCAAGTTGGACCCTTCCAGAGAGTTCAGAATAATCTCCCTATGTTAAGGCCTCTGCCTTCCATTACATTTGCAGAGCCCCTGCCCGTATGAAACAACATGCATGAGGCCCTCCCTGGTGGCGCAGCGGGTTAAAGCACAGCACTGAGAATCTAAAGCCGCTTCCGCATGAGTTCGATTCCCGCCTGACCCGGAGGTGATCCCATGGCGTGGCAGACCTCTCCTGACCCGCCCGCTGCTCCCCTCAGCAGTGTACTTCGTAGATTTGCCTGTTCTGCTCCCCGCTCTGTCTCTGGTGAAGCCTCTAGCCACCCCTAAGCCTCTGGCCTGTACCCCAGTTCTGTATGAACAAATAAATCTAAAAAAAAAAAAGAAACAACAACATGCATGAACTGTAGTGACTACGGCATGGCCGTCCTTGGGAACCCACTCTGCAGGCCACCCCAGCCACAACTACTCCACTCGTCTCAAATTTTAACATTACACCAAACATACACGACCTAATAACTACCCTTTTTGTCTGAAAAGTTCCAAAGAAATTTTGAAGTCATGATATAAACATCATTATGATTTGTTTATATCACGTAGGCATATACTTTGCATTTGCCTTTGCATATTATTTTCTATGCTTGGGCTTTTACATTTACAATTATTCTCTTTGCTGATATGTACCCTCTGATTTTTTCGTTTCACACATACTTATTTTATATTTTTCCATTTCAAGTAATAAAAGACAGTTCTGAACTGCTTAGTATATAAAGTCCTGTGCTCTGAAGACGCCTATGTATTAGCAGTAAGGGAAAAGCAAAAGGCAAGTTATCACATGAAAAGTAAAGGTATTTTTTACAGATAGTGAAACAGGGTCATGTGATATTAATATCAATACTTAAAATCAGTGGATTTTTAAAGCTATAAACCATACTAAGAAATAATCTGTTCAGATTGAACTTCACCCATTTGGTCTATTTGGATACAATATCTCTCATCAATCATAAAATTACAGGTCGAAAAGCAAAAGACATAATGGATAACATCACACAGATTTTCCCAAATCCACTAGTTCTATATCATTCTTCACCATCAGTATAAACACATATTATTTTATAAAAGATGCCTATGAACCTTCTGTAATGAGAGAACATTGAATCTTTCCTTACATCTGCCCTTTGCCTGAGAATTAGTTTATGTTACAGCAAGTCCCTTTGCCCTAATTTACAACTAATTTGCTAAATTTTAACCTCATGTATCTGTCCTCTGGCTGCTCTTGATTTCCTCCCCAATGAAGAGCCCATTCAAGTTTTCCTCAGGTGAATTCTCTCCCTCCACTTCCAGTTTATGTATGATTCTAACAGGCTACTTACTGGAGGGAAATAACAGGGTTTTTATTGCTGCTGCTTCAAACTTAATAATGGCCACACCTCTTTCAGTGACATTGGTTATTCCCCTGGGGCATGAGGTATTCACACTGTGTTGTACTTTCAACAGCCTTGGAGTCTGACTCCTTTATTCCTCTCTGCCACCCCTTGCACCACCAGGGAGGCCCAACAACAGAATTCCTTTTAAGAAAAAAAAAAAAAAAAAGACTTAAGAAAAAAACCTCTCAACATGACATTCTTGTGATATGACAGCATAAATATCAAGTAGTTGAATGAGTTTCCTGCAGTAATCTGGGAGGGGGACAAAGGAAATGCAAGGGGTTAAGCCGAAGTGTTATGATGCCATCGGCAGACCTCTCCTGTCTTGCCCGCTACTCCCCTCGCCTGTATTTCTGTACATCTGCCTTTTCTGTTCCCCACTGTCTGGTGAATCCTCTCACCCTTCCCCCAGCACCTCTTGCCTGCACCCCAGTTCGTATATGCACAAATAAAGCAATCTTTAAAAAAAAAAAAAAAAAAAAAACTCTTGTTGTATTGTTGTACTACTAAACTATTAAGACTTTTGGGAAAGACCTAGCTAATTTAATTTTCCTTTAGCCACCATTTTCTTTGTACCATGCATCCCTCACACACATACAGACACACACAGATCATGCTTTCAGAGAATATTGTTCTATAAATACAAAATGATAGTAATCGTGATGATAGTAATTTATACTCTTTTGATGTACTAGAATTCACCTGTGATTTGTTATTAGAGATAGCTACTATGAGGGATATTTAAAATCTTCTAAGGAAAAGAATATTTAATTTTACTATTGCTAAATTTTAACAATGGTGCTGATTAAACCATATTTAAATTTTAATTAATAGCTAACTAAATTTAATTAATCTGTTGACCTGAAAACTTGTCTGTATACCAAAGCCCTAAGGTATATTAAATAAACAGTCCTGGACTTCTCTGTGTACCAGAACACCTACCTTTTAAAATTACATATTAAAATGCCTTAAACAGTTTTAAAAAATCCTGTTAAATAATAACTTACTGCCAATCAATACCTGAATATTCATACTATGATTTTTAAAAGAATCTGTGTATATTTAAATAGTTATATTCTAGCAGTGTTTTGATGAAATAGAATGAGATAAAAAAGGTCTACCTCTAACTACATAATAATTTCAACTGGAATTTATAGAAAGTTACTTTATTTTTATGTTCTCAGCTTTCTTGTGTTTAAAATGGGTAATAACTCATACAGATGTATAAGAAGTAAATGAATTAATGCAGGTCAAGTCCTTAGATCAATGCCTAACATGTAATAAATGTTTAAAAGGGGATTAGATAGTAAGTTATAAAACTGTATTGAGACATAAAACCATATATTATGTTAAACTTCAGAGGAATGAAAGTAATATGCCTTTGAGAAAACAGTAAAATCCAGTGGCTTACTCAAATCTTTGGCTTTAATCAGTGCCAACTGGATTAAAATTCTGGACTGAAAGATCAGTTGTGTAGAAAAACAAAATTCTGGGAAAAGTTCATCGTGTCTAAATGTTTTAGGACACTACTAACTCAGGAGCTAATCAACAACTAATCACATAAATATCTTAATTAAAATGAATTTGCCAGTTATCTTCTTTATTTTTTTCCCTTAGCGTATTCTTCATGAGTACAGTCTCTGAAAAAGGTTTTTGCATGCTGATATAATCAAAATGCATTAACAAGATATTAATGTAATCTACTCTCTTTAGACCAGTTAGGGACTTTCCTCCGTTAAGAGTCCAGGGTCCACTTTATCTTTTATTTCCTCAGGTATAAAATAAACTTTATTATCTTTATTTACAAGTGACTTTGCTTGTCTTTCCTAAGTTATAATCTACAGTACCACACTCTTTCTGAAAGGTATGCTACAATTTAAGAAATGTTGATGGTTGATTTGAGACATTAACTTAGGTTTTAATTGTACACTGGCAACTGCTGCAACAATTATGGAAAACAAGCTGAATTTACCTTAAAATAACTAAAAATGGAAATACCATACAACCTGGCAACCCTGTTCTTAGGCCTCTATCCATGGAAGACTAATCCATGCACAAAAACGAAATGAAAAACCCACCTACACGTTCCACAGTGGCGTAGCAGGATTCTTTACAGTAGCTACAACATGGAAGTTCCTGAATGTCTATCAGTGGGCCACTAGATCAAAAAGATCTGGTATAAACACAGCATGCAGATTAAATAGCCAGAAGAAAGGGCGAAATGCAGCTACTTCCAATGAAAAATTAAGGGAATTTGAGAGAATCATATGAAGCAAAGTAGTCAGGATGATACAAACAAGCTCTGAATATTTATCACTTATATAAAACTCTTTCACAAAGTAGTGGACACTATTAAACATCTTGAAGGTGCTCACGTTAAGAGGGATTGGGGAAGGAAATGGGATTAGAGAACATAGGGATGGTGACGGGGAAAGAACTTGCTTTAATGTACACAGGTCTTTTTTTTTCTTTCAGATTGGTTTCTATAAATGTGTACTAAGAATTGTGAACAAAGTTTTAAAGAATGAAAGACAAAATGGGATAGATATTGCATCCCTAGAGCTACAAAGTTCATACTAATAGTGGCATGCACCAAACACATGTCCTCTGACCCATTGTACTCACTAACGCAAAGCATGAGATAGGCATGAACACAGGGAATTTTAAAAGAATGGGTTTTGCATTGTTTAATACCTGTACTATTACTTTTGGGGTTTATTTTCATTTTATTTTTAACCAGTTTACTAAAAACTAATCACTGCTTTTGAAATTCACATATATTAAATATATATATATATACGAGATAGGTAGCATATGTTATCAAGACAGCCACCTCAGAATCCATTAGCATTCCAAGAGTAGGGTAAGTAATGTGTGGTCACATTCTACCAAAATACAGATATATGTGAAAATTATTAAGCAATAAATCTGATTATAAATGTCTTACTGTTATATTTACATGTTTATAAAACTATAACAATGTCAACCATTTTAGGTTAAAAGAAACAGGTACTTTATTAAAACTATTAAATCCATATTTCAGGAAGATTTCCATATCCAAGATAAAATAATTTACAATATTCAACATTTATGATTTTTTTTAAGATCAGGCATATTTTAAATGATTCTTACTGTCTTTGATTTGTATAAAATTAGGATTTTTGTCTTTTCTCCAAAAGAGAACAAAATGACATTAAAAAAATTACCAATTTACTGTAAGATAAAATTATGGCATCAGTTGTAATCCATATTATGATTCTGTGTACTAGATGTCATATATAGATAAGAAGTATTTATTTTGAAAAAATAAAATCATATGTTGGTAGACAGATCATTTGATTTACTTTCTATGACTTCACTTATATAGAAAGTAATTATATTCATTTCCACAGTTTAATTCTCACCAATATTTAATAGTATCTAAGAATCTGAGGTCAAAAAGTAATTTTATGATATTTTTTAAAGTCAAAAAAAATAACAAGTCAATATATTAATTATATAAGAGGCCACATTAGTTAGAAGATGAATAAATAAATCAGGGAATAGCAATGAACAACTAAGAGACAATACCAATTCAAATAAAATTAAAATCAGTATGAAATGAAGGATAAACATTTACCCCTCATCTGATAAGGTCTGAAAATTATGACAAATTTTCAAATGAGAGGCAGAATGCAGAAAATCCCCATCAATGCTTAGTAGTTAAAAACATGTTTGATTAGGGGCCCTCCCTGGTGGCGCAGCGGGTTAAAGCACAGCACAAAGAAGCTTAGGCCACTTCCGCATGAGTTCGATTCCCGCCTGCCCCGGAGGTGACCACATGGCGCGGCAGACCTCTCCTGGCCCGCCCGCTGCTCCCCTCAGCAGTGTACTTCGTTGACCTGCCTGTTCTGCTCCCCACTCTGTCTCTGGTGAATCCTCTCACCCTCCACATCTCTGGCCTGTACCCCAGTTCTGTATGAATAAATAAATAAATCTTTAAAAAAAAAAAAACATGTTTGATTAAAAAAAAATTATTTTTTTTCAAAATTTCTAACATTACTTTTAAATTAGTTAAACTTGAAGAAATATGGTTAATCTTGACTGTGCTTGGATTTATCTTCCTAATCGCTAACTTCCTAAACCATCCCTAGGCTTTGGATCAGTCCTTCCACCAGGGATGTAAGATGACATGCCTAGAGCACTGAACCCTGACTGCTGTGAGAATATCAAGGTGTCTTCTCTTGTGAAAGTTCTTCCATGTCAGTAACTTAGGAGCACACCTACAGAAAAATATGTGTAAGAAATATCAGGAATTAAAGAATGAGGGGCTAGTTTATTAGTTAGAGAAATATAACTGACATTTTTTGGGAAAGATTTATTTATTTATTTATGCATACAGAACTTGTACAGGCCAGGGATGTAGGAGTGATGTGAGGATTCACCAGAGACAGAGTGGGGAGCAGAACAGGCCAATCAACGAAGTACACTGCTGAGGGCAACACCAGGAGAGACAGGAAAGGTCTCCTGCTCCATGTGGATCACCCCAGGGCCAGGGATTAAACTCTCACTGAAGCGGCTGCAGCCAGCTTGCAGTGCTATGTCCCAACCTGTTGCGGCACCCGGGAAGGCCCTGTTTGACTTTTTTTTTTTTAAAACAAAAATAAACACAATACTGCCAGTCCTGTAAGGCAATAAAACTGATATAAACCAATGTTAACTCAAAAAAAGTGCCTTTATTATCAGTATGTAATTAAAAACAGTATCTAGTTATAAACCATAACTGTTATGGGCTGTTTTCAGTTTAGAACAAAAGAAAGGGAGGAGTAAAGGAGAGACAGAGGAAGTGAATAAACTTGACACTCATAATTTTGAAACTTTAATTGTATCTTACTCATCTGTAGCAAAGACCCAGTCATCAGGACACTAATAAGTCTTCTCTGAGGTTATACTTGGTCTTAGCCCCAAGAAACAATTGTGACTTCTCAGAAAAAAATGATTACAGTTCAGAAATATGCATGGTATGAATCATCTTGGATGAAGAGAAAGCGTTTGTTTAATAGAATTAAAAAGGGATCTTTAGTATCTTTAATCTCTAAAGGTTAAACAAGAAAAGATCAAAGTGTAGCTTTCATGTAAGGCATTTGAAATCTTAGTTTGGTAAGTCTTCAGAGACTAAATTTGAGCAAGAAATCTGAAACAATTCTTTAATTTTCAACAGCCCCTGTTGAAACAATAGATCTTATTAAAATTATTCCTGCACAGAACCTAAGGCACTACTTTTTAATGTATGCATTAAAAATAAATATTTATTAAAACCAAAAATCAGTCATTTCAAATAAGAGCTGTAAGAATATTATGAAAATTCTTATTTCTCATTCATCTATCTAAGACTACTATGAGAAGAAAAATTCAGAACTGAAAATGTTTTAACGCCATGAGTACCACATTCTAGTCTAGATAATCCTCTTAGGGTCCACTTGCCTTGTAATTGTAAAAGAACTTAATTTAAAAATTGAATCACAAATGGTTGATTTTACAATAGAAGTCACATTTTCCATTACATTAAGAGATCTGAACCTGTATAATCCATTGTTGTTCTGATATATTATGATTTATCATATCACAATTGATTGTATTATCCAAATATATTCAGAACTTTATTTGTGTTTTGTACAGTAATACTTGGTCTTGTTTGGAATTATTTTACAAATCATCATACTAATCTTAAGGTCCCAGTATCAAATGCTGCAATTCTCCATGATGCTGTTCCCATAGTCCAAATAAAAAAAACAACATAGAACAAATTTGAGAGCTGGCACTTTGGTTAAATGTTTCATTGTCAATTATGAAGTTCTAACTAAACAACTTTTCTTTTTTTGAGCCAATACTTCATCATAATTAAAGATGTTATAGAAATTTGATTCAGCGGGTTTAGAAGTAATTTAGGAAAACAAAATAAAAAAACCCATAAATGAGCAATTTGCATATTTTTCTCCTCTATTTCACTGCCATGGTGGTGGGAAAACAGTTAGTTTATGGATTATAGTGGTCCCATCATTTCTAGTAAATCAACTGACTGACCAAAGTCTCCAGAAAGTTTCATGGTTCATGAAGTTTTAAATTACAAATTCTCACAACATCCATCTTCCAATTTATAGCAGCTGGAACAAAAATCTAGTTCTAAACAATTAGCTCAGAAAGTGCTGGCCCCTCTTCCCTTGATTCCATCATTATCATTCTTGAATGTGAATTCTAAGTCTCTAAAGCCCATTCCTTGGCCCCTTCTCAAAAGGGATCCAAATATTTGTTCTCTTGGCCTCATAATTCAGTGACATATTTTGATAGCTTTAGCTTACATTGATCACAAATGGTTCATAAATTCTGTGTGTTGACTGTCTGAGAGATAAACATTACAGAGAATTACAGGAAAAAAATTAAAATATATCAGATAATAAGCAACTGGTTATTGAACATACTGAGGCATACAACCTCAAGGGCATGCCTCTGTTTGCTGTTTGTTGAACTGTCATATTAGAAATGGTCAACATAAGGTAGCTGCTGCTTAGAGATCTAATTAAGTTCTCAGCTTAGGTTAGGACTAAATTCTGTTTGATCCTGGTGATCCATTTACTTCTGACATACCATTTTTTCAGTATTTCTGTGATACTTTTTCAGGTATTTACGTTTGCTGTTTTTTGACTGCTTATTCCTTCTCTGCCAAGTTTCTCTATCTTTGATATTCAAGGGGATAGTGTACCTGCTGTCATACTTTAAATAGTACCTCTTGCTGGTAACTCAAACGGGGTTGGCACATTTAGCAAATCATATGAGAAAGGATATCACAGAAAAGAAAATGCACGTGATAAATGTAAAGTGTTTTAAAAAGTGTTCAATTTTGGACCCTCCCTGATGATGCTTGCCAACCTGCCTGTTTTGCTCCCTACTCTGTCTCTGATGAATCCTCTCACCCACTACACATCTGGCCTGTACACCAGTTCTGTAAGCATAAATCTTTTTTAAGAATGTTTATTTTTTTCATTATTAAAGAAATGCCTATTGAAACAATACTGTGATTTCATTTAATACTTATTTGTTTGAAAAAGATTATTTGGTAAAACCTAAAGAAGTAAGTGTGTACTACTAGCTGAAATATAAATTCATTGTAGTGGGGAAATTGGAAATATTGAGGAAAATTAAAATATATATATAATTTACCTATCAAAGTAAAAATAAAATATAAAAGTTTACAAAGATATAGCCACAATAGCAAGCTTTACTTTCTAGATCTATTTATCTATGTCTCCAAGAGCATCATGGAACCCAACTGTGAACAACTGAATTCACCTCTCTCATAACCCCAGGCCAACTAGCCAGAAGAAGAGATTATGAATCAGTAGACCCAAAGAGACTTATTCCGATCACTGTCATCATGAGGGAAAAAAAAGGGGTCTCTCCTTTCCACTGGTTTCCTGAGACAGTGCTGTTTGTCTATAGACAGCCATTTTGTTATCTTGAAAGGAGAGGCAGCCTAATGAGCTAGCCTAGAGGGAGCCATGTGGAAAGATGGAGAGAACCAGTTACAGACAACATTAATTGAGGCTATGAAACCACATTCAAAATAGTATTCATTTTTTTTCGAGTTGTGATGACAAATTTCCTCTCCTGTTTAAGACAATTTTAATTGGGTCTTATGACATCTTAAAACTGAGAGTCCCAACTAATATAAAGATGGTATTCTGGCCCTCGTTGGTGGCTCAGCGGGTTAAGAAGCTTTAGCCACTTCCACATGAGTTCGATCCCCGCCTGCCCTGGAGGAGATCCACATGGCATGGCAGACCTCTCCTGACCAGCCCCTGCTCCCCTCAGCAGAGTACTTGTCGATCTGCCTGTTCTACTTCCCACTCTGTCCCTAGTGAATCCTTTCACCCTCTGCATCTCTGGCCTGTACCCCAATTCTGTATGAATAAATCTTAAAAAAAAAAAAAAAAGATGGTATTCTAGAATACAACTGGAAAAAAAAATCTGTGTAGAGAATTTTAATTATGGCAATTATAACACATACTTAAAAGAAACCCTAAACTGCTCTTAAAGAAAGTAAGAGACAATTATAGTTATTTGCATAGATAGATACAATGTCAGGATATAAGGTTTTAGAAATAACAGTATATCATAATGCCATTTAAATAAAAGCTCTGAACACATTTAAGTAGACATGAATATAAAAAGTTGTTTGAATAGTAAATAGCATTACTTTAATGATTTTTCATATTCTATTTATCTTGTGCTCATCTCTACTATTTGAATGTTACCATGAATATTAACATACAATCAGATTTATAATAAAAATTTATGTAAAAAAAATGAAAACAGAAGTAGCATAGTGAAAAACTATTTCTTTCTTATAGAATCATTTAAGTTGAAATCGGTATACCATAGAAGGGACAGTAAGATTTAATACCATTTACTATTTCTCTCTTTGCTTATCAATTAATGGTATATATATATATATATGACTCAATTGAGACATGATGAAATTATAAATGGAAAGTGAAATGTGATAATAAAAGCAAATTTTGCATAAAAGCAAAATATATTTCTTAATCAATGTGTTATGGGATATAGACTTTAAGACAGTCCCCACAATGTCCTCTCTGTATGACTTTCCTATTTACTTGATAGAATATGATAAATGTGATGGGTGTTATTCCCTTGAGAATAAGCTTATATGGGGGCGGTGATGGAATGTCACCTTTGTAATTACATTGTATAAGAGTCATGCTAGTCAACTCACTCTAGCTTCTCAGGCTGTAATTGATTTTAATAAGGTAAGTTAAGGTGAATCCTCTCGTCAAAAGAAAATTAATTTTGCCAACAACTGAAGGGGACTTGGATGACGGTCCTTTCCTAGTAGCGCCTCCAGATGTGAGCCAGCTAAACCATGCTTGGATTTCTGAGTGTAGAAACTATGAGACTGAGCTTTTAATTTTAAAGCAAAAATGTTATCGCTTCTCTATTTTAGAATAAAAATATTCATTACATGCAGATTCTTGAAACATCAATGAAAGATGGATATGTATTTAAGTTACTGTGCAGTAATTAAAAGGGTTCACAGTAATCTGAGAACCTAAAATCAATGTGTATCACCTGAAAGGAAAATGTAAAAATAGCCTGGGTTATGTAAAAATAATTTCATGCAGGGCCCTCCCTGTTGGTGCAACAGGTTAGGAGGCAGCACTGCAAGCTGGCTGCTACCACCTCAGCATGAGTTAGATCCCCACCCAGGAGGTGATCCGCCTGGCCTGGCAGACCTCTTCTGACCTGCCCGCTGGCCTGTTCTGCTCCCCATTCTGTCTCTGATGAAGCATCTCACCAGCCCTGCACCTCTGGCTTGTACGCTAGTTCTGTATGAATAAATCTTAAAAAATATAATAATAATTAGATGCGGTCCTTAGGTTGTAAATAATGCAAATATAATGAGACTTTTATCTACTAAAGTCAGGATAAACCATCAGTAATTTCAAAGGGACTTATGCATGAACACCTATTCTAAATTTTGCCTCTTTAAATCAACAACACATGCATATATTTATATACACATATATGGGTACATTTATGTTGAGAATTATGGGATATAATAAGTGGTTTTCTTTAATATTTATTAAAATATATCTATATCTAAACACTGATTTTAAATGTATAACAAGATCTGTTCCATTTCTGAATGAAGTTTCATATAATCAACCCACAAAATCCCATATTAAGACATTTTTATGTGGAATATTTTCCTTCAATAAGAGTTCACATAATATAGCCCCTCAGACTTTTTCATAACTGTGGCAAAAATGTTGATTGAGAACTTATTATTCTTACAGCTTGTATATGTTTTCTTTTTCTTGAATTGTCTGCCCTAGTGGTTGAGGGATTTGAACAATTTTTTTCCACAATAGTAACAAAGTTGGAGGTCAAAAGTTTCCAAGCATGGAATAAACCTAAACAGCAAGAAAAATATCAAAATGTATGCAAAAATATACAGAAAGGTTATTGATCTTGTAAAAACAAAACATACCAGAAGAGTTGCCTTAAGAAATCTTGTGTTTGTCTAAAAAAGCCTATCTAGAAGTATATAATTATCACATTGGCTGTCTTAAAAAATCTTAAAACAAAAGTCATATGCCAATGATAAGATGAATAGAAAAATTAAAACAACTTGTTCTGAATGATAGTAATGGAGGAACAGATAGTGGCTAGCTAGTCTGATGTAGAAAACAGTTCAACCAAGAAGAAAACGTAACAACCAAAAATTTGTTATCAAACTAAATGCTGTGCTCTATTCCAGAATGAAACGGAGAATTGAAGTAATTATCTGGATAATTAAAGCTCAAAAATGTAAATATTTCTGCTCCATTATTTGGGTACTTTAGGAAAAAAAGTACTTGGAATTTTCATATTATGTGAGTGCCTATTTATATTTCATGTATTAGCATTTCTCCACACAAAGGAACACAGTTTTAACAGATTTTACTCGAGTTGAGAGTAATTAAAGAGAACTACAACATAAACATAGAAATATCTTAAATGTTATGCTTCACATAACTCAGAGGGCTGTGGAAGTATTATAAGGAATTGGGGCTTAAGCCCAAGGCTAATGGAAGTCCTCCATATAATTACATTTGCCTGTTGAAAAATTTGCTGTGGCTTTAAAATAGCAAACTTATGGTGAGTACAAAGGGGAAGTACAATAAAATAGATAGCAAATTAATAGCACAGGAATGTATTACCCAGTCTCATTCTTTATTTCCCTGGATATTTTCTGCTTCCATTTTGCTGTTCATGTTTTCAAATGGTGATCCCTTCTTGAAAAACTTTATAGAAGTTCAGCCCATTCACTAGATCAACTGTACCTGATGTTGTGTCCCATGAAACACCATCTGTTTCTATCATTTTATATAAACTAATGAAATGCATTTAGTGGCCCATACTCTGGCCCTACCAGTCCATACATCGTTAATGAAATTCATTTTCTGTCTCAAGGATCTTACACAGTTAATCTTGTCTTTACCATGTAAACTCTCAAATGATGACACCAACAATATTTTAGGAAGTTTTGTTTTTGTTTTTGTTTTTTTTTTTGGTTTTGTTTGAGAAAAATCGATGAAGACACTTCTCTGCTCTATTTTATGACTCCTGACAATGCCTACCACCATGGTGACCATTTTAACTATAGAACAATGCCTTTGTTTCTTCAAGGAGGAGTTCTAATCCCACTCTTAAATCATAAAAGGAGTTTGTGGTCTGCTCTCTTGTAAACATATACAGAGTTTAGATTATTTTTCTTTAACCTTCCTCATATTTAAAGCCATATGCAACTTCTCTCTACACAGACTGCCTTAGGAGCTCTTTCTGCAGCTGTACACTCATTAAAATGGCATTTTGTTAAGCAGAGAAGCTTTAGAACATATGGAGATTGCAAGTTTTTGTGGTGTTGCTCTTCTCCCAGATTAGGTTAAATAAATCTGGGCCAGCAGCAATCTGTGGAGACTACTATTTATCTCATCTCTGTAGGAAAGTTGCCTGTGCATCTTTGTTTTCTGTCACTAAACTAATACCTTATCCATGACTAAATAGCTCTTCCCCATCCCTACCTCAACTTCAGTCATACTTAGAAAATAGCCTTTGATGAGGAACTTTGCCAAAATATAAATGAACTCTAAACAACATATATTCCCTAGCTCTCACTAATCCATTATTTTAGTTACCCAAAGATCTCCAAGAGTCAAGCATGATTTCCCTTTACAAAAACCAGGTTCACTTCCCACCAGAGGTCATATTTATTTATATTCTCAACATTCTTGTCCTTTATCATATTCTACCAGCATTCTGTTCCATAACGTTACACCGGATAAAATATATTTAGTCCTGGAAAATTATTTACACAAAAAAATGTCAATAAGGACTTAAAATTATATTTATGTATTATACTTAACATGTTGTTAATACAACATACAAACCTTATGAAAAGACATTTCATGAAAGTAAAATTGCCCCACCATTTTCTAGTAAAAACCAAAATGTGAGAAACTAGATAAAATGGGCACACCCACAGGTTATTCAAAGATAAAATTCAAAGGCAAAACTATGATGATTGAGAGTGAATTCCCCCAAGAACAGAGCAAGAGAGCATTTAGTGTAGATGGACTCAACGTGGCCAAGACAGAGGCCTGAGAAATCAGGAAAGCAAAGGACAGCAATGCTTGTTAGATCATATTAACATTTTGAGATTTGGTGAGACAAATTATCACCTCTTATCTCTACCTTCTCCTGCCTAATTCACAGGAGTGTATATAGCAATCTCCATTAAAAAACAAATAACAAAGGGAAAGGGAAACTAAGTTATTCTATTTTGTTGTACTTTATATCTCACATAATAAATACTTAGCTATTGTATCAACCTAGATTGGGCTTCATGTGCCTTTTAATATAGTAACTTTAAATATATTATTAAATATACTATTATTGCCCTATGTTCTGTTTAAGAATAATGTTGCATATATTTTAAACATTTGCATTTAATATATTCCCAAGGAAAAGCTGAAATGCTTCATGAATCATAGCAGCTCTTTCTAGGTCAAAACCTGGCAGACAATGGAACAAATGTTTGTTTTTCCTCTCATAATTAAATCTTATGTGTGTGATTTTTCAATTACATGTGCCAAAAAAGGGCATCTGTAGTTTGACTTAGCATGAATACTCTAAAATATCATTCTTCTTTCCAAACCACCATGACAACTAATTGAACTAGCCAATTACTCTGCCCAATTAGAATTCAGAAATTCACATTAACATTTGCCAATAATTTACCATTTCTTTCCTTCCAACTCTTTCTGCTATTTGAAATTTGCTTTTCTTAAACTACATGATTGTCCTTATACATGGCATTTTTTTAGTAACAATGTGACAATAGAGATTGTTTATAAAAACTGCCTTAGAGTTTAAAATTTATAGTTTCTTTTACTATTTTATAGTTATACAAAATTAACCAGACTATATTGCACAATTATATATTTAATTACATAATATATGGTCATTTTTTTATAATAGTGAAATACTACAGACATTTCACTCTTCAGATATAAACACTGCTTTTTTTACACATATATATGTTCTATGTATTCCTGTAGGTTTCCACATATATTCACCAATAAAAAAGAGTGTTAGGTAGTATTAAACAAAAGTGTTGGGCATCTATCACTATATATATTATGAGCACACATATATATAACTGTAGAGGGTATTATAATTATATATATTTAGTATATAGTAAGATATATACTATCTTTAAGTTCTTTGTCTATGTTATAATCCACAGAAATGATTTATCAGTTTATTCATTCAACAAAATGGATATATACTAATTAACATGTTATTCATACAAACTTTATAGACATTTTGATATGTAAACATTTTGAATAACTAAATGCCTTCAATAAGGCTATAGTGAATATCCTTGTAGCTGCTATCATAAGAACATAGTCCTTAACTTTCTTTCTTCTATCCCTGATTCAAATTCTCCCTAAAAGTTATCCAGAGTTATCTCAAATATTAGTGATCTCTAATATTTTAACTGTATCCTTGTTTTTTTTTTTCCTTCAAATATGTTCGGTTTTAATCTATACTTAGCATTGCCATTCTTTAGAGCTACTTGTATATACCTTAGGATATCCTAACTAATTTTATTAATTTTTTTTTAAAGATTTCTTTATTGTTGCATACAGAACTAGGTTACAAGCCATAGATGCAGGGGTGGTGAGAGGATTCACCAGAGACAGAGCGGGGAGCAGAACAGGCAGATCAATGAAGTAACACTGCTGAGGGGAGCAGCAGGCAGGTCAGGAGAGGTCTGCTGCGCCATGTGGATCTCCTCCGGGGCAGGCGGGTATCCAACTCATGCTGAAGTGGCTTTAGCTTCTTAGTGCCATGCTTTAACCCACTGCTTCACCAGGGAGGGCCAACTTTTAATGCATTAACCCAATGTATACTGGTTCTCTGTCACAAGTAACTATTTTAGGTTATAGGAAAACACCAAGAAACAAAACATGACTGATTTCATGAGACTAGTCCATATAAAAAAGGTGGTTTCATATAGCTTGAGTCTCTTTTAGTGATTATCATAAAGTTATAAATGCTCAAGAAATAGTGTGGAAAGGCTGGTATATGTGTGTATGATATTGATAGATAAAAGGTAACTACATAATATAATGTAATTTTACACATCAATTTGCAATTTGCTTAGACCATGGAGCCAGAAATGTAGTCAAACACTGAGGTTGTTTTTAAATGACATTCACCTTTAAATTGCTGGACTCTGAATTTTGCCCTCCTTAAAGTGGATGGATCTTCATCAAGTCAATTAAAAATCTAAACCAAACTACTGACCTCCCCCATCCGAGAGAGAATTCTGCCAGCAGGGCTGACCTTTGAGCTTGAAATGCAACAAGGGTCCTTCCTTTAAGTCTTCAGCCTGACAACCTTCATTCAGATATGAATAATAAATTTCAAGCTTATCAGTTCCATAATCATGTAAGCACACACACACACACACACACACACACACACATGCACAATACAACTACTTCTCTGAAAAATCCTAACACATACAGAATAAATAAATAAGATAGGTTGAGTTCTTGCTCTAGACTCACTGAGTGGCTCTGTCATTATATCTAGTATTACCAACTCTCCCCTTGGGAGGACAAAATCATACTTGGTTATGTACTTAATGGCATCCCTGCCCATGGAGAATTATATTTCCCTACTCTGTTAGAAGGCATTTTGCTGGTACGATTTATTCTGGCCAATGACAAGTGAGTAGATAGGACCTTGTGTAAGCATATGCCGTTTCCTCTTTACTGCATGTCATAGAGAAACTGCAGCACTGTACTGAATCCCAACGTGAATAAGCATAGGAATTAGAGCTGTGACTAATTTGTAAGCACTGAACATAAACATGAGTAAGAGATAAGTTACTTCTGTTAATGGTTTTTTGAGTACTATTATTATAGTAAAACTAGCCTTAATAGATACTGTCTTAATGGATTATTGAACTAATGCCTTCCCCACTCACCAAAAAACTTTATTACAAAGACTGGATGTGAATAGATGGATGAGTAGAGAAAAAAAAAATTCTTCATTCTGCTACTGTGGGAAGAGGGTCCATACACACACACACACACACACACACACACACTGAATTCTAAAAGTTCTCTTTACACACACACACACGAAAAACAATAGAGAATAATCACTACAAAATGTGGAATGGAAAAAAATGTACACAATAAGCTATGACAAATACTCTAAGGAAGAAGCCCTCAGGAGTCTTCACTTTATTCTGATTTACTCTGTTTTATAGCCTCTCGTGCATCTCATGTGATGCCTGCCTGCTAAGGCAGACAGTTCTAAAGAACAAATTCATTCACTGAATACAATATACATTGACCAGCCACTCTTCTAAAGCATATGGAAGGCACTGGTAACCAAGACAGACATGGCCTCTATACTTCTGTTATTTGTATTCAATATTATGGTTTGATGTCAACTTTTTACATAGATTCCCTTGGCAAAGGGACACATACAGGAAAGACATTTAAGAAAATCTTAACTTAGCATTCAATAACTGGCCACTAAGTTAAACTGACCAGAGTCAGTATAAAATATAAATACAGTATGGAATACAGTCTTTAAAAATAAGAAAAAAAAGGAGAATTTAAACCAACAATGAAAAACAAAAATAGAAATTTCAGGGCCAAATAGCACAAAGATAACATAGCTACAGAATTAGTCCAGGAAGTTTGCTAAATTAAAAGCAGTAATGTGGAAAAAAAGATAGCTTTTAAAAAGTAAAAGTAAAATGAGGCCCTCCCTGTTGGCGCAGCGGGTTAAAGCACAGCACTGAGAAGCTAAAGCCTCTTCTGCATGAGTTCGATTCCCGCCTGCCCCTGGCGTGGCAGACCTCTCCTGACCCGCCCGCTGCTCCCCTCAGCAGTGTACTTCGTAGATCTGCCTGTTCTGCTCCACACTCTGTCTCTGGTGAAGCCTCTCACCGCCCCTGAGCCTCTGGCCTATACCCCAGCTCTGTATGCACAAATGGATAAATCTTAAAAATAAAAAAAAGTAAAATGACCTGTGACTGAGGAATTAAAGTATGGGGACATATTACTCCTATGTTCATTAAGCACTATTTATAATAGTGAGGCTATAGAAACAACCAAAATATTCAAGGATAAATGAATGGATAGAGATGACACAGAATACATATAAGGAAATACTACTAAGTATTTAAAACAGAAAGGTGAATTCTTGCCAGTTGTGATAACATGGAGTGGGATTAAAGGGCCCACACTAAGTGAAGTCAGAGGGAGAAAAGACAAATACTGGATGGTTCCACTAACATGGAAAGAAACGATACCAAAGCACAGGTAATCTAAACCCAGACAAACCCAGAAATCTAACTATTAAATATGAGGCTACTTGAGGGGAAGTCTGGATATAAGAAACAAAAAAGTCTGGATATAGGAAGCGTATCCAGGGTTTCTATGCTCAAAATCTAAAGTGATGGTTGCAAAGCTGTGAACATATTAAAATACACCAAACTGTTTACTTTAAATGGGTGTATTTTAGAGCACATTAAATATATCTCAAAGCTGTGAAAAGGTTAATTGCTATTAGTACTATCATGTAATCCATATTTCTAAACATTTCAAATAAAGGTTAATAGTCATTGAAAACTATTTACTAGACAAACTGATACAATTTATGGCAAGAAATTTTAATTATAGCATTTAATAATAAAATAGAAGCATAAAAAGTCTGTTAGATGTTAAAAACACAGGAAATCAAAATTAATGTAAAAACATGCTCTCATTAAAAGTATTTGAAAGTGTAATCAAATTTCATATATTCACACTTCAAAGAACCAAGAATGCTTTATTATAAACAGGAGGGTTGGAATAAATATATATATGGTCTTAGTAAATATTTATGTGAGAACAACTTTTTATATAGTTTTGATTAATCTACTAAAATACTTATTAGTACTTATAAATAAAATAGTCATCAGTCACTAACTCAGCCATTCATGGCAATCAGTCACCAACCACAAGAAATGCAGTTTGTCATGAGCCAGTGACAGGGCTTGGTTTCGTTCACTGGAGCTCTTAGAGCAAAAAGCCAGAGGAACATAGGACTGAGAGTCAGGTTCATAGACAAGTATGGGACTAAGTAACCTTTGGACAGCAGAGACCAGAACAGATTGCAACAGATTTAACACTAAGGCGATTCATACTATATTGAATAGAGGGAAGTAGAGAGAGAAACCTGGGTTGTAGAAGAAGACACTGGTCGTAGGGCTGTCAGCTTGCCCAGGGTACGTGGTGACTGGGAAGCAGAAAATCTTATGGAGAACTGGAGTGCCCCAAACAGGCTGGTTCCCCTATTATACTAACAGCAGAGCAAACACTCTCCCTTCCCATTTTTGGGGACTAGTGCTTATCTTGTGAGGGACACTCTAAACCCAAGAACAACCAGCCTCTCATCCCAAGCCCTAGAGGAGAGATACTGAAGTACCACAAGTAGGAGCCAACCTACCCTAAATCCTCGATACTAAACTAAGGACCATTGTGAGTCCCTCCCCCCACTGTTGGTACAGTAACTACAAGCAGATTGTAGTATGTATAGAAATTATGGAAGGCCAAAATAAAGGGGAAAAAAAATCAAGAAAATTGAAAAAATAATTAAGTCTCCCAAAAAACAAAGTGTCCATGATCTACAAAGAATGCATTTAACTCAATAAAAAGAAAACGAAGGACTCAATCAAAAACAGAAGAGCGAAAAGGCTCTTCTGCAAAGAGCCCAACAGACATCTACAAAAATATTCAGTATCAGTCATCAGAGGAGCACACATCAAAATCACATTGAAACACCATCACACGCCTATGAGACTGGTCCATGTTCAAAAACAAACACAGAAACAACAAATAGTGGTGAGGGTATAGAGAAAAAAGGAACCCTCTGACATGGTTGGTGAGAAGGTAGACCACTATAGCCCTTATGGAAAACAATATGGAGGCTTCACAGACTATTAAAAATGGATCCTCCCGGCCCTCCCTGGTGGCGCAGTGGGTTAAAGCGCAGCACTGAGAAGCTAAAGCCACTTCCGCATGAGTTTGATTCCCGCCTGCCCCGGAGGTGACCACATGACGTGGCAGACCTCTCCTGACCCGCCCGCTGCTCCCCTCAGCAGTGTTCTTCATAAATCTGCCTGTTCTGCTCCCCACTCTGTCTCTGGTGAAGCCTCTCACCGCCCCTGAGCCTCTGGCCTGTACCCCAGTTCTGTATGCACAAATAAATAAATCTTAAAAAAAAAAAAAATGGATCCTCCCTATGATCATTAATTTCATTCCTTGCCATTATCCAAAGAATGCAAAAACACTGATGTGATACATGAACCGCCATGGTCATGAACCTCCATGGTCAACACAGCTATTTACATTATCCAAGTTATGGAAAGAACCTAAGTGTGCAGATGGATGACTGCATTGAGATGTGGTACATATATATGATATAAACTGTGTGTGTATAAATATGCACACACATATGTAAAGGTCAATTCTTGCCATTTAAACAACATGGATATAACTGGACAGGATGATGCCAAATGAAATAAGTCAGAGGGAGAAAGACAAACAAAATGACCAAAAAATCTAAACCAAATAAAAGTTTACAGACACGTCTGCAGAACTGAAGCCATCAGAGGGGGAAGGACATTACAAAGGGTGGAGGGACTCTGTATAAGGTAAAGGATTCAGGTGCTCTGGGGGTGAGGATGGCACGGTGATGGGTGATGTTCATTGAAGGAAGATAAACCTGTACCCCTGAAGTTTCTACAAAGCTGTACATCTAGGTTACCTTGGTAATAAATAGTAATCACAGCACAGAAAAGGAACATGGAAATGTTAGTGCTTGCTTCAGTGCTATATTTTAGTGCTTGGCAGGCTCGAACATTCTTATATTCATTGTTATGAACCCTTCACTTTGTATCAAATATAGCACTAACATAACAAACTAAGTACAAAACATTACCTATATTGTCTAAATTTTTGAATTTTCAATCTTTTTTTAATCCCTTCAGTTATCAAAAAACTCAATTTACAATTGCCGTGATTTGTCAGTACTCACTGCATGCAATCTAACAATAATTTAAAAATTATATTTTATGAATATTATAGTACTAAGTAAGACTTAATTTAAGTGATCATTAAAGTAAGCATTTATTTAATTTTGAAGTCTTGGCATTTCAGAGTCATTTTCTCATCTTGTGCACTTTGGTAATCTTTGTGTTATAAATCTATCATTTGTAGTGTTTAATGAATATACCAGATTGTCTCAACATGCTAACTTGTACATATCAGTTCAGTTCTCTTATTTCTGCTTTTCCTTCTAATGGAGCATGAGTAAATATTTATATCTGGTTATTTCAAGAAATAAAAGCTACAGTGATTAAATGCTGAAATACCTAATCTTTAGAAGACACTTGAACTCATTTTTGCATACTTTCCATGTGCCAAATACTGTGCCAACCACTGGCAAACAGAGATAAGACAAGGTTCCCTTCCTGAAGGATGCCATTGAGACATAAACAAATGTTTTAACTCTATTAAAGCAAGAGCTGTTAGAGTACACACAGCACCAGTGACGAACATTTATGAGGAAATCAGTAAAAACAAACAGAAAAGGTTATATCAGAGCTGCCATTTGAAACAAAAATTAAATCTTAAGAGTTCCACCATGGCTAGCTCCAATGTGAGAGTAATGTCCTTCTCTTCTTTTCCCTCTCCCCTTTCTAACTAGTATTTCTCGGTGTACTCATTACAATAGTAGTAGCGTGTTGTAGTGCAGTGAACATGAGTAGTGTAGGAGTCCAATCAAAGAAAGATTTCAAGTGGTTAAAAAGTGATTCAGCTACCACTACCACGGGAATGCTGGTTGGGAGAGACTCAGGGCGTCAGGGAACACCGGCTGTATATACTCTGTATTTCCCACTCAACTTTCCTGTGAACCTAATACCACTCAAAGAAAGAGCAGTAATTTAAAAAGAAAAAATGACTTAGTTCAGAGATCCCCCTCCAAAGAGAGAATATAAAAAGCATCGAACATGGAATTGTTTTTGTGCTGATGTGACTCTCAAATCAGAAAGGAAAAGCTGTTCTCTTCTGCAATATTTAATAATATACATTTCTACCATCTAACTTTTACTACTTAATACATATTAGCATACTGAACACAGACTATAACAAATGATGAATGCAACTTACTGATGATAAACTTAAAATGGAGGGAGGAAACACGTGCTGTGGATCATCTCATTTTAGTACAACAGATGCATCTTAATGAAAACCTTACCTCTGCAAATACAGTTCATTTTTAAATACTTACCATTATAAGTCAATTGGCAGAACTACACCACAATGCCAAGTCCACCTGTCAGCTCTATATGCTCAAAAAATATATATTCTAACATAATTTTTCAAGTCTAACTAATGAATTTAAGAAAAACACCAAGATAAATAAGATACTACTAGAGGACAATATACCAAAACTAAAATGTTACCATACTAATAGAACTAATTTAGTCATTCTTTATTATTTGGCAAATCAGATCAGTGTTTTTCTTTTTTTCCTTTTATAATCAAGACAATAAAAAATTTTTTAAAGAGGTAAGGGATTCTTTCTGAGTATATTTGTTTACACATTCCTATAGTTACCAAAACTCTATAGTTCAGCTTTTGTGAATGATTAAGTAACAAGAAAAATAAACTGTAACTATCAATTTCATTCCACACCATGACTGTAATTTTCTGTTTAAAGAACACAACATGAAACCTACTCAACAAATTTCTGTGTACTATACATCATTGTTGACTACAAATATAATATTATATAGCAAATCACTAGAGCTTATTCATCTTGCTTAGGTTAAATTTATACTCCTTGGTAGTAATTTTCCCATTTCTCCTCCCCTGACACCCTAACAATCACAGTTCTAGTCTTTGATTATTAATTTGATTATTTTACATACTTCATATAAGAGGAATCAAAATATATGTCTTATAATACTGACTCATTTCACTGAGCATAAAGTCCTCAAGGTACACCAGAGTTGTAGTATGTATCAGAATTCCTTCCTTCATAAGACCAACTAATATGCCAATACACGTTATCTACCAAGTCTTCTTTATCTACTCATCTGTGACGGACGTCAGTTTGAGTTCACATCCTGGCTATTGTTATAGTGCTGCATTGAAGATGGCAGTATTAAAATCTCTGCAACACTGATTTCAATTTTTTTTTAGATAAATATCTAAAATGGGATTGCTCTATGGTGTGATGGTTTGATTTTTAATATTTTGAGGATTATCCACAGTAAGCCTTTTTTCCATATATATTTGCTATCTGTATGTCTTATTTGGAGAAATGCATGTTCAAATCTGTAGCTTGTTTCATAATCTGGTTATTAAATATTGTGTTATTGAGTTATCTAAGCTCCTTACATATTTTACTATTAATCACTTAACTATATGATCTGTACATATTTTCTTGGTAGAAACACTTCAGTTTGATAAGGTTCCACTTGTTCATTTTCTTGTTACCTGTGCTTTGATGTCATTACTATGCTATCATTATCAAAAACAAAGTCTAGAAGCTTAGAGGTCTCATGTTTTAAAGTGATCCACTTTGAGTTGATAATTATGTGTGATCCACTTTGATCCACTTTGAGTTGATAATTATGTGTGATATTTTAAAATAAGATATACTTCATTCTTTATCATTTAGCTATCTACTTTCTCCTCATAATTTATTGAAGAGACTATCTTTTAGTCACCAGTATATATTCCTGACATGCTTTTTGAAGATCAGTTGCCCAAATATTGCATTCCTTTCTATGCATCTGTGTGCCTATTTCTAAGGAGTATGATACTTATATTGATTTCTTAGCTTTGTAATAGAGTTTGAAATCAGGAAGCATGATTTCTCCAACTCTGGTCATATAGAATTTAAAAATTCACATATTTTTTTATTGTTACAATAGGAAAGACATGGAATCAACCCAAATACCCAAAAGTAGATGACTAGATTTAAAAGATGAGTAATATTCTGCTGTGTATATGTGCCACAATCAAAAAAGATAAACACCATGTTGCCTTTTACAGCAACATGGATGGGGCTGGAAGGGATCATGAGTGGGAAATGGGATCAAAAACAGGGGAGGGGCAAAGGGAGAAGAGTAACTGGACTATGGTGATGGCAAACAGGTGACTTGGTGATGGGAAGCCCATGGGGATTACAAGTGAGATGGAAAGAGGAACAAAATTATGTAAAAACTAGCAATTATTAAAAAAAATTAATCAAATCCACAAATCACTATAGATGGTATAAATATTAACAATATTAAACAGATTTTTTTTTTGCCATTAGCTGATGTCTTCTTTTATGTTCTCATCATGTTGTAGTGTTCAGTATATAAATCTAACCATTTTTGGTTAAGTTTAATCCTAATTATTGTAGCCTTTTCAGTCCTATTGCCTTATTCTGATTTAGAGGAAATGTTTTCAGCTTTTCATCCTTTCAGTATAATGTTAACTGTAGACTTAACTGGACTTGTCTAGACAACCTGCATTACGCTGAAGCAATTTGATAGATTAGGGAAAGTTAGAATTTGTGAAACACTTTCTCATATAATTCAATGCTTTTTTGACTCTTGTTTTGTTAAGGTGGTGTATTGCATTAATTCGTTTTCATATGTGAAACCAACTTTGTATCCCATAAACACATCCCATTTGCTCATGGTATGTGATCAGTTTTGCATCGATGGTCATGAGGATTATGGTTCTAACATTTTATTGTGCTGTATATGTACAGATTTGTGATCAAGGTATTCCAGTTCTCACAAAGTTTAGAAGTGTTCCTCTTTCTGAAATTTAAGAGTTAACAACATTTCTATAACCAATAGACTTAATTAGTGAAGTCATCTAGTCCTGAACTTTCCTTTATGAGGAGGTTTTTAATCCTTTATGAGGAGGTTTTTAATACTAATTGGAACTAATTATAGGGCTGTTCAAATTTCCTGTTGCTTTACAATTTAGTTTTGACCAGTTGTACATCCCTAAGACTTATTCATTATTTAGTTTGCTCATAGTAGTCATGATCTTTTTTATTTCTTATTAAAATTATAATTAAAAAGAGGAAAAATTACAAGTGCATCTTCAATTTAGCTAGTTGGTTTATCAACTTTATTTTTAAAAAGCTAACT
The DNA here is from genome assembly GCF_000260355.1 of Condylura cristata. Taxonomy (NCBI): domain Eukaryota; kingdom Metazoa; phylum Chordata; class Mammalia; order Eulipotyphla; family Talpidae; genus Condylura; species Condylura cristata. The sequence goes on from NW_004567105.1 coordinate 22,777,328, forward strand.
CTTAATTTCTATTTTGTTTTAATGTTTGCTTACTGTCTAATGATTATTTTCTCTTTTCTCATACATTTTAACTTAGTTTGTTCCTTATATAAATTTAGGTTAAGCACTTTTCTTCTAAAAAATATACAGGCATACCCTATTATCTATTAAAAATAGGTCCCAAAGCCCCTCGTGGGTTCCTAAAACAGCAGATATTCCCAAGCCCTGTATACACACACACAGACATGTGATGAATTTTAACTTACAATGTAGGCATATAAAACTACAAGTTTTATAAAGTTGTTTTCTCTCTCAATACAATATTGTACATATATTTCTGTGGGTAACTCAAACTGTAGAAAGTAAAACCATGGCTAAAGTGAGACTATGTGTAAATATTTATCACAACATTTTCTGTATTCCCCTATGTCATATGCTGAATTTCCATTTCTGTCTAAGTATTTTCTAAATTTCTGAGTTTTTCTTTCACCTAGTGAGTTTTATAAATGGTGTTTAATTTTTACATATTTATGAATTTTACAGCTTTCTTGCAACAGATTTCCAGTTTTACTACAATGTGATCAGTAAAGATACTTGTATGAATGCAATCTTACAGCTAATCTTCCTAATATCCGCTTTATTAAGATTTATTTTGTGACTGAACCTGTAATCTCTTCTGGCCAAAGTTCAATGTGAGCTTAATAATGCATATTCTGCAACCGTTGTGTGAAATGCTTTCTACATATCTTTATGTCTATAATGTTATTCAAATCTGTGATTATTAGCTTATTGCCTGCATATTCTAGTGTATTATCTTTTTAACCAAATAAAAAGTGTGATGAAAATACTTAGCATCTTAATTTTTGTCAAGAAAAAAAATAATTTGTTAAAAAAAATTAGAATACTAAGCATTGTGCGGGAGGAAAATAAAATTTGAATATTATATTTTCTCTTTAATAAATAGCATACAAATTTAACATTGGGATTTACCTAATACACCTGTATCATTTTTGTAACCTCAGAAAACATTTTAGCTGAAAAGAATTGGCATCACTAATCTATTCTGCTTCAGCGCTTTGTGGCTTCTTTTATTTCCAACTAATTACACTTCCAGAGATGAGGGTCTAGAATAGCTGAGAATTGCTTATATTTAAGTACTTGAAAATGCCACTTTTAGTACTTAGTAATATTTATTCTCAAGGACTCTTCCAAGAAAAAAAAAAGTATGTATTTTTTAAATGGTGGTGTTGGAGATGAAGGTCAAGATGAAGAGAAAAACTATTAAAAAAGAAACCACCATTATAAAAAAAAAAGACCACATATTTCTAGGTACCTAAATTTAGAGTCTCTCAAAGACTAACATACCTAACATGCAAAAATCTTGTTTTACTTTTTTAAAAACTATAGGCACATCCAACAATTCTTGCCTATTTCATGTCCTGCTATGATTTCACCACATCGTGTGTACACTGACCTAGGCATGCGGGAGGACTCAGACTTTCATATGATAGGATTGATCATTCAAGGCCTCTTTCCCTTTATATCCCAGATGTTTTAAAACCCCAGGGCCATGTACCCTATCCAGATTAAAGGTTGCTAAAGGGATCGTCAACCGATGAGGACTGTCTTTATTATTCATTCATTTATTTATTTATT
>NW_004567105.1:22779062-22780296 GCF_000260355.1 Condylura cristata
TTATTTATGGAAGGAAAAAGGGTCAATCTGAGCCCAGGAATAAACCTCTCAAAAGAGTAATTTTCAGAAAGTGGACATAAGAAAATCAAAGAAACTGAAATCTGAAGAGAAAGTGCCTGTGTATCTCTTTGAAATTCTCAGTTGGATGACCATTCTATTAAATCATGTATTTGGGGAATGGGAGCGAAATAAGGAAAAAGACAACAGTTTAATTTAGCTACAAGCTAAGAGCCTAATGGAATGTTGCTGAAAGAAAAATTTATGATTGAACAGTAACCAAAGAACTTTTACCTACCAACCACTTTCCTTGTGGAGGGTGTCTGAGATGGCATCCGACAATTCTTGCCTATTTCATGTCCTGCTATGATTTCACCACATCGTATGTACACTGACCTAGAGACTTGCTTCTGACAAGTACTACAAAAGGTAATTAAATGTCATTTCCAAAATTATGGTATATATATTCTTGACCCTCCCTCCTCTTCTTCCTCTTCCCATTGACACACACACCCTCTACCTGATTCTGGGGAAAGCAAGTAGCTCTCCACAGCAATGTTTTCCTGGCTAACAACAGTGGACCCAATCAACTAACCAATGGGTAGAATCTAAGAACTATCAGAGCCACATGAGTGAACTTGGAGCCTCCCCTAAAGGGGTCTGCAGCCCCAGCCCTTCTTTAGTCACAGTCATGTGAATATCTGAGTCAGAAGTACCCAACTAAACTGTATGTAGATCCCTGTGTCCATAAATTATGAGGGAATACTTTTTTTTTTTTGGTTTCAACATTTTGAAATAATGTTTTGGTTTCAACATTTTGAAATAGCTCGTATTTTAATTTAAGTGTCTCATAGGTAATCATTCCTAAGTGAAACACCTGAAGAATCAGTATTGGAAATTTCCTGATTAAAACAAAAGCATTTAGACATAAATATATGCAAAATACAATGACTTAAAGAGCTGAACTCAGATAAGACCAAATCTCAGATTCTTTCTTCTTCTTTAGTTCATTGCCATCTTATCTACAAATCTACTTGCATTTCCCCATGTAAACCTGAGCTCGCGCTCTCTCTCTCTCTCTCTCTCTCACACACACACACAGACACACACACACACACACACAAACACAGGAAACACTTATCTGCCATTAGCTGATGTCTTCTTTTATGTTCTCATCATGTTGTAGTGTTCAGTATATAAATCTAACCATTTTTGGTTAAGTTTAATCCTAATTATT
>NW_004567105.1:22780396-22822092 GCF_000260355.1 Condylura cristata
ACACACACACACACACAAACACAGGAAACACTTATCACTAGCCATATTATTAATGTGGTTAGATACAGGTTAGATACTTTATGAAGCACCTGAGATAATTTTACACTACAATTCAAATTTAGAAAAAAATAGAACTTCTGTTGTTTTCTATTATTGACCTGACTGAGAGAAAGTCACCTCACTAATTCCTGCCACAGTTCTACATCTTCTTATACCTATATAAATAAAATGTACACAAATGTAGTCTTAAGAATTTAGAGTTAAAATGACTATAGCTTATTGAAGTTGGCAGGAGCTTGCCTTATAGAAAATTTGACTTTTGATTTCCCATTTCCAGTAAAATAGCACTTCCTCTCCACAGCAGGACTTCTCTTCTCTGAAGGTTTCAGCAAAATGTCATCACCTCCCATGGTGACAGATGTCAGCATTGTATCCCAAGCAAAGAAATTGTAGACAACTGAGCTGTTTGTTTTTCAGATTTCAAGATACTGGGCCTTCCTGGCGGTGCAGGGGTTAAAGTCTCAGTACTATCAAGCTATTGTAAGCCTCTGAGGCAAGAGTTTGATCCCAGGCCTGGAACTAATCTACTTAACACAGCAGACCTCTCCCATTTCAGCAGCAGCTCCTCTCAGCAGTGTATTTCAATAGATCTGCTTGTTCTGCTCCCCACTCTGTCTCTAGTGAATTCTCTCACACGCCTGCACCCCTGGGTTATACTCGTTATTTTATGCATAAATACATAATAAATCTTTCTTTAAAAAGTTTAAGATATTGTGAGATAAAGTCACCTCACATGTATGATTCAATTAAGGATTTTATTTATTCATATACATTAAACTCTTTAGAACACTGTCCTCATATTTTCTTGTTCTAAAACTCATTGCGCCTTGTGACATTTGAGTAGCTCATAGAGTCCACCACACTCATGCTATACTACCCTTGATACAAATAAGACTGCCTTCACTTTTAAGAAATACTTGTATTATGAAAGAATTTTTTTCTTATGAAAGTGTATATACTATGCTTAAAATAAGCCACTTATACTTACTCTACCCATCTGAAATACGATTATATAAAAATTTTTCCAACAAATAGTCACAGATCTTGTTCTGAACTAAGAAATCCCTTATACATTTCAGTAAATCTGACTGTTTAAATAGTCTCAATGCTTTGCAAAATTAAACTTGGCTGGTTGTTTGTTTTCCAGGGTGATCATTAAAGGACAAAGCAGAATGTTAGAGCTACAGCATTATTGGCAAGCTCTGCTTTTTGCTTCTCTCTTTAAATGAGCAGCCAACAAAACTTATGTGCTTATGACAGCATTCCAAGCAACACAGCTCCCTCAATCTACTATCCACTTAGCCACTAAATCTTACTAGTCATCAATCCATCCTCTTTTCTTCATGAGCACAGCAGATGCCTTAATTCAGACACTCATCATTCTCTTCCTCTCTTTTAAATGTTTAAATTTAAGTTGTAATTGTTTCAAGTAAATAGAAAAAGTCACAACTTGCATATCATCCTCAACCAGAATATGCAACTATTAACATTTTACCACAGTTGTTCCTCTCGTTATGTGTAAGCACATACATGCATGTAGATAAGACACCTATACATGTATCATAATACTACACTGTGATGTCGTTGCTTCTAGATCTCAGAACCAGGAAACAAAGTATTACATCGATATAATATCTGTATGTGTTTGTTTACACATGAGTTCACACTGATGCCTCATTATTACCTAAGTGTCCATTCAGGTGTAAAAAGGGCAGGGGGAGTCATACATAAGATAAAACACACTTCCAAGTAGACTTTTAGAAAAGGTAAAAAGAGATTAGTACAGTCGTTAGGTAATGATTAATGGGTCAATTCATCAAGAGATAGGGGATTCATCTATTCATCTACTGACCTACCTACCTACCAAATTAAGAAGCATCAAAGTAAATAAAGCAACTGTTAGCAAACCTAAAAGCAGACATTGATAGCAACACAAGGACTTCAGTATCCTACTTAAATCAATGAACAAATCAATCAGAAAGTCATGAAGGATGTAACAGGCTTAGAGAAAAATTAGACTAGATAGGCTTAATAGACATCTAGAGCTCTTCTATGTCTATTCAATGATCAGAACTCCTATCTCCAGTCTCACTTTCCAAATCACCTCAATTGTTAATTACATTGTAGCCAACCTAAAAATATACCTAAATGCCTTGTCATTCCTTAAGAAAATTCATCAGCATTGCAAATTTCATTGCCAGCTAAGTCATATGATTAACCCAAATTAATAAAATTTCAACATAAGCCAAGCTAAATACATTTTGAAAAATCCATAAAGAACAAATGCTAAAGTAAAAATGAAAGTTGGCTAGTTTCTTATTTCAAGGAGGCGGACAAGAACAGGGTAGGGAGAAAGCACACTAGGATTATGGGAAATGGTGGTGGCTGGACTGTGGTGACTGCACCTAAGGATGGAGCTACCACACATCCATAATCCTAGCAACAATGTAAACCAACGCTACTTCAAATCATTTCTTTAATTTCTTATTACAGGATAGTTCAGACCTAAATTAGGATTAGCTATCCTATGCTTATGCCTAAAACTCAAATAACAAAATTATTTACCAGAGTACTACTAGCATTAGTCTACTATTGCTCCAACTATGAATGTTCATTTCCTAATTATCCAATTAGTTAAATCTACCTTATACTTCGATTCAGGGTACGTTATTTTCCTCTAGAAACCTCCCTTGACAATTTCCAAAATAAGTCGAATTCAATCTTCCAGCCACTGGAGTTCACCAGTGATCACCAGGTGCCTTTTTTATTTATAGCACTTGTCACAATATGTGACCACTATTTATAGGCACCTGTATATATGTACCCCCATATTTACCTTATTTCATTATAAACTCATTAAGAATAAACACTATTTCCAAGCTGTTCAGTTTCTAACCAGTAGTTCAAGCTCATCAATAATTATCAATAGATACTTGTTGAGTAAAAAAAAAAAAATAGAGATGGCACACAGGTGAATTGGTGATGAGGGGCCCATGGGGATTACAACCGAGCTAGAAAAATGCACACAATGAAAAATGATGTAAATATATATATGTTTATGGTATAAAAAATAAAATTGAAAGAAAATCCCTTAAATGATCATAATCAATGGCAATTACTAATCATATAACTAGTGATTTAGGACTGCTCTGAGCAGTGAAGTAAGGGGAAGTGAGTGAGTTAGGGGAATAAGACTTGAAGGTGATACTAATTTGTACAAGTCTGGAACATTTAGAGGAACTGACACAAGGGAGTAAGCTGAATATATATGTAAAGCAGAACACACACAAGCATATGTATGAATGCCAACGTAAAGATAACTTGTTTTTAATTAGGCCATTCACATTTAAAATGCACTTTACTTTGATACACAAAGAAATGATAGGGAATGTTGATAATTTAAATAAACTGCTCTACAAAATTGATAAGCAGCATTTATTTTGCTTAGTCATGTGGCCTAAAGAAGCTTGGACTAGATGCTTCTGTGAGCATTTGCCTTAGCTAACAGCTTGCAGTAGCATGGGGCCTCCCTGGTGGCCTAGCGAGAAAGTTCCAGCCCTAACCCACATAGGGTACACAGCAGACCGCTGCTTCCCTTACTGTATTTCAATAATCTGCCTGTTCTGCTCTCCACTCTGTCTAGTTAACCCTCTCATCACCTCCACCACCCCCTTCCCCAAATCTGGCCTATACCCAGATCATCTAAGGAAAAAAAAAAATTAAACAAAACATGTAATTTCCTGACTTGACCTAACAGTTTCCCAACCTCTGAGGGCCTTCCCAGTGTACACACCTTAAATAAAATCTTTCAAAAGTTTAGGAAAACCCCTCCTTTCAGGTGAACTGGCCTAATCCTGGGAACTGCAAGGCTTTCTACCTTCAGACCTTAATATAGGCATCTAATCCCTGTTTGCTATGCTCCCTCTGCACGGACCCTGCCTTGACATCCCCAAGTAGCCAGGTCTGAGGCTGCCCTGCATTTTAAGAAACAAACTTGTCTATTTTAATTGCCTTTTAAACTAAGGCTTACTATCAGACACCCAGGATTCTTCTTAACAAATGATAAATTAACAAGTTCAACAGTAAGCTATGTGTAAAGGGAAAATACTAAAGAGTTCTATGCATTAACTCATTTAATGAGTCATAGAGACACTGATTTTCAGAGAATAATCTGAAGGTCACCCATCAGTAAAAGGCAAAGCTAAAAATTCTATGTTCTGTTTTCAAAGTTCACTTTGCTGAACAAGACTGTAATCCTAGAATTTTTAAAATATAATATATCCATTACTTGTATCCAGAAAAGAAAAAAATATTAAGACTTGTGTGCTCAAATTTTCATGGAAAATAAAGGAAAAAAGACTTGATAATGAAGGCAGGATTTAAGAAACTTTTTCTGTAAAAGATCAAATAGTAAATATTTTTGGCTTTGGGGGTGATAAATTTCCTGCCACAACTACTCAATTCTGAAGTTATGGCAGTAAAACAAAAAACATAAGCTGTATTTCAGTAACACACAAATTGTTAGTGAGCTATAGTTTGTAATCCCCTAGACTAAGGCACTGTATAATCCTAACAATAAAACATTGTAAAGAGAACATTTACATTATACTTCAAGACCAATCCTCCAAAGTAGAAAGTATATAGAAACAATAAATGTACACGTGAAACTCAAGGCAAGTGTGAAAAATATTAGCTTTCCTTAGAAATGCCAAAAAGGGAAATTAACCAATGAACAGCTAATGTGAGATATTATATAAAGCTATAAATGTGATAGAAACTGTTAGTAATGTGTTCATTGACTAGGTATTTATCAATATGGAGTTATTTTATTGTTAATAGTAATAATTCAGCATCAAAGAAATCTGCAAACTTCTCATACAAATTTTGACACATTAGATTAATTGATCTCAAATGTCAATGTTTATTAAAAATACATGAATCGTTCATAAATATGTTGAATCCAGGGCCTAAGCCCCAGAGATATTGATTCAGCAAACCTTAGGTAGAGCACTTCAAGTTACTCTCATGATGGACACAGAACCAGCAACACAGCAATAATTACATGATGCCATGTATTAGAACAAACAGCAAGGAGATTTTAGGAAGCAGAAAATGGATTCCACTGACTATCAGGTATAGTCGATCACAAAGTATAACACTTAAAAAGAACACTGCTAAATTCTGAGATGGGATGTGGCTCTCAGGAAAGAAATTTCTGGAAAATCCTGTTTTTAGGAATTAGAGATTAAGAGGCTGCTCCCACCAGATCCATAGTAATCTAATGCATGGATCTATTGGTCTGTTGATTTTCCCAATGAGTTCATTTCTATCACTTCAGTAAAAAATGATCACAAACTTGGTGGCTTAAAACATAGTTGAATTACTATTTTACAGATGTAGAGGTTAGAAGCTTGTTTGAAACAAGTTTCACTGAGGCTAAAATAAAAATCAATGTTTCAGCAGGATGTATTCTTTCTGGAGGCATTAAAAGGATAATCAATATCTTTGTCTTTTATAGCTTTTGGAGGTCACCTACACCTATTGATCTATGGCCTCTTTATTTTCAAAGCCAGAAGCAAACCATTCACATATCTAAATCCTACTTCCAATTTAAAGATATCTTGTGACTACATTGACCCACCCCAATAGACTACTTAATTTCAAATCTGCTCATAAAATAATCTTAATTTCATTTGCAATCTTAATTCCCTAGTACTACATAATAGAACATTCACAGGTTCTTGGAATTAAAACCTGGACATCTTAAGAGGCAGGAAGTGTTTCAACTACATCCAAAGATAAATTCTACTATACCCAACCAAAAGAAAATGAATTAGAGGAAAACATTCTTTAAGAAAGTAAGACTATTCTCCTAAAATTAAGGTTATTCAAGTTGTCATCTAAAGCACCACCTATCCAGATGGAGTGTGAATTGCAATCAGATTCAACTGAAAAAGCAGGAGGAAAAAAATCACATGTAGCTATACATGGGAATTAGGTGGTCACAGCATAAACATAAGAATATTATCTGAGAAAAGGGACATATAAGAGGTTTTACAGACAGAAGATTATGTCCCTCTCCAAAGTCTTATGTTGAAGTCCTAATGCCCCAAACAACCCCAACTCACCAGAGTGGGTGTATTTAGGGATGGTGGCTGTATGGGAATACTTAAGGTTAAATGTAATAAGAACAAGGCCCTGATTCAATAAAAATAGTTTTTTTTTTTTAAAGTTATTTATTTGTGCATATAGAACTGGGATATAGGACAGAGGTGCAGGGGCGATGAGAGGATTCACCAGAGACTGAGTGGGGAGCAGACAGGCCTACTGACAAGTGCACTGCTGAGGGGAACAGCGGGCTGGTCAGGAGAGGTCTGCTGCACCATGTCTGTCACCTCTGGGGTAGGAACTGAACTCGTGCTGAAGTAGCTATAGCTTCTCTGTGCTGTGCTTTAACCCACTGTACCAGCAGGGAGGGCCCAGATTAGGATTCTTGTAAGAAGGGACACCAGAGAGCTCTTGTTCCCACATAGAAGTACCAACGAAAGGCCACAAGCATGCCAGGAACTGGGTCTTTTGCAAACCGGAAAGTTATCCCTAGAAACCAAATCAGCAGGAATCTGAATTCTTAGACCTGAGAGAAAATAAGTGCGGGGGGCAGAGACTAAAACATATTACAAAGAGAGAAGGGGCAAGAAATTGGATTCACGTGGTATCTTGTAGCTCTGAAAATCCTACAAATGCATTTCCATGATGAAGCTAATCAGCCAAACTCATGCTAGCGAAATGATTTTTTGTTTTTAAGTTTTTTTTTTTTTTTGACATTTTAAAAGGACAGGTCTTGTGTATAAAAAAAGAGGAAAGAAGGTGCGTGCGCAGACAAGCAAGCGGAAAGAGCTGTGGCTGCTGGTGCTTTGCCAAGGAGAAAGGTTTGTGAAAAGGAACACCTGCATGCAGGAGAGATGCCGAAATAAAATTTTAGCAACATCCCTTGGGACACATTTTCCTGTTAATTCTTTTCTATCCCTTGTAATAAAACTCATTTCCAAAAACAAACAGGCATTTGTCAACATTTATTGTGTGCTTATCCTCACAGGTTTCTAATATATGTAAAATATAAATATGAATAATCATATTAATCAGGCCATTTAAATGCATTCACTTGATAGTAACAATCAGAATGCATTATTCAATGAGATCGAAAATCACTTGAATTTTCAAACTAAGAATTGAGTCTCACTGAAACAAAAAAATCCATTTGTCTTCACAGGTCATTCTTTTTATATTCATGAGTTAATCATTTTCCTTGCTTGAATAAATTTGTTTTCAAACGTAAGTTTTCATATTCAGAACACCTCTTATACATATGAGGGCCCCAAATCATAAAACTTTAGGGATCTGAAAATGAATGAAATGAATGATTGAAAATGACTTCAAAATACTTTATTCTGCATATCTTTCTACTACTGAAGAAATAAGCATTCAGAAAAAAGGGATGAAAGTCATAAACCTTGTAACCTGTTCTGCCCCTTTTTCCCTACATTTTTCCAGCATTTTCCTCCAGTGTCCCCTCCCATGTTCATTTCATGCTAGGAAGTATGGAAGCCAGAAAACACAAGGATAGTTGGGCAGGGAATTACACAGAAGCTAGAACCTTCTTTGAACTAATACCATTCTGGCATAAATGAAGTTCATGCAGTGAAATTAATGTAACCCAGCACATGCTGATTCTCAACAATGAGCACCTGAAACTTATATTATAATGCAGTGTTACTTCAATTAAAAAAGTAAATAATATAAAGGTTTACACAGGAAAAGTATTGTTTCTAAAACAACTAAGTCCATGAACATAGCTGTGTCCCAGACATTCCTTTTTACAGAGCCTCGCTACTCTTGTCCAGAAGCTGCATTTATGGTGAAAGTGGTAAGTGGTATTCAACCAAAGAAGTAAAATTAACATTTAATAATCTACTTACATAGTCAAACACATGTGAAACAACAAAAGTATCAGGTGTTTCCACTTATCTCTTAGGAAATGCAGTCTTTTAGTAATAACAAGAAATGTCCTTGTTTAATGGCTGACCTGAAGAGACCATATGGCAAATTTTCCAGTACCGATTAATATAGTAACACATTTGCCTTCAGAATACTCAAGGTTCACAAAGAATGTGAAGCAGGCCATTAATTCACACTGATCATGCTGTTTATGTCAAAGTTGCAGCTTTTTCATACACGAGGTCAAACTTTTGAGAGGTAACTATTAACTTTTTCACTTTCCTTGACACAATGAAATCCCAACTCATCATTAACCTGCCACAGCAGTCAGATATTCCTGAATTTGCAACATTTGAAATAATTAAGCTTTGTGCTTTATAGCTTTGCAGTTAGGTTGGTCCACCAGGCAAAACTACTCTAAGCAACATTGCTGTGATTTGAAAATTCTCTTTGACCAACTAATGTGACTCGTCAAGACAATCGAACTTCTTGTACCATTTGCCAGTAAGGAGGCTGCCTGAGAACCTCTCATTTTATTTCTCATTTCATTTTAAGGAATCAAAGGTAAGTAAAACAACTACTTCATTCTTAACATGAACAAAAAAAAAAAAAAAAAAACACATGGACGCAAACAAATTTTATGGACGATACCACACTGAAAAATGTTTGAAACCTCAATTTTTCAATAAAAGACATGCAAAATTAAGGGAAACAAAGTTTTAGTGTTCATAGTAGATTTTTAAGAATGTAAGCATCAATGAAATGTAACCATTCAAAATAGTATAGCTAGGTGTCCCTAAATAAAAAAAAAAAATGATTAAAAAAGGAAACTAAATATAGGCACACTTCAAATAAAATTCTCCATTTCATTACAAGAAATTTCAAATGTTGCATTTAGGATTGTAACTCATGTTAAATAAGCCTGAGAACACCAGGAGGAAGATCATGCTAAAAACACATGCCTGATATCTGATTAAAGCTTGATATCTGATTAAGTCTCAGGTGGTCACTATTATATTAATATTAGACAATTCTTTTGAGACAATAAAGATATGGAAATGGAATTCATCTTTCATTTCAAAATTATCAGCCTAGAACTAGCTTTAAATGTAAAAGCCCAAAACTTAGTTTCTAATTGCTTTCAACAGGATGCCAAGTTACTGCTGCTCTATCTACTTAGGTTTTATTATTATTACCACACATTATTGAAAAGCACATCAACAACAATAGCAGTCACAAAAACTCTAACTTTTAGAGGGTATAAAAAATAGAAACACATAAGATATTAAATTCTGAAGTCTTTCATGAAAAGTCTGCATCAGGAAAGAGAAAGCTTTAAGAGTTTAGGATGCTTAAAAAAAATGCCACAGGGTCTATGAAGTAGTTCAAAGAAAGGGTGAAGTTAGTAAGTTAAGGACTGAAACTCAAATGTGACCATCATACAGAAAGGTACAATAATCTAGAAGTTTGTCTAGTAGACAATAAAACCAGTCTTTCCCTAGGAGAGAATCTGAAAGGGAAAAGGCAAAATAGAGGGAGACAAACTCCACATTCAGAATTTGGAGGTTTGATGATGCCCACATTTCCCAACTTGATTTCTGTTGTTAACAAGTCAATAACCTAAATTCTTTCCCATGGATGACACGATGTTGGAGACTATCTCTGCAACAATTACAAGACCTAATTGTTATCTTAAAACAGCTGGGACACTATGGGAAGACATATTACCTTCCCAGCTCCTACCTCATTCTTTGGGAAATGTTTCTAATAAAAGGGAAAAATATAAGAATTTGCAACACACAAACAATTTAAATGATATAGAAACATTTCAAAACATCCATACACATTATTCCACTTATAATCAGAACGGTGGTGTAGGCAAATCAATGTTTTGGAAAATTCGTTTGGGTGAAGTATCTAAAATTCATTTGAAAAGAATGGAGGCCAGAAATACATAAGGAGACTTACTTGAAACAAAGGGGAAAAACACTAGGATTATTTTCAACAAAGAACACCGATATGAAGAATTAAGAATTTTTAACTTACCTTCGGAACCGGAACACAATGCAGCAAATTCAGAAGTCTGCAGGACTTGACGTTGATTTCCTGAGAAGTGTATTAGGATACACCGCTTAGATTCCCATTGGCCCTGAAGATAGAAATAAGAAATTCCAAACCAGTTGGTTCTGAAGCATGTACTTTTGAAGAGAGAAAGCAGCAGATACTGGACGCCAGGCAAGGTATATATATACAAATGGTTCTTAAAGGTATTATATCAGCATCAGCTGGGAATTGTTAGCTGTTCAAACCATGGGTCTACCCCTCATCTTCTAAACCAGTTACTCCTGGGCAGGGGTCTCGCCTGTTATTTAACATGTTCCCCAGCTGATTGCAATGCATGCTCAAGCTTGAAAATCAATGGTCTAACAGAAATAAGTGTTTTCAGCTAAAACCCAGGAGCAGGAGGATTTTATCAAGAATTAACTTTGGTTACCCATGTAATTATTTCATTTTGTACATGCCCAAACAACAGTGGTATAGAATTCCCCCTGCAGATGTTGTCACACACCACCAGAGCTCCCAACATCATCCACTATAGTCCTTTGTGCTACCTGCCCACTTTTATACCTAGGAAAAGAAAGATATTTGGTAAAGGTTTACTCTATCATATCATGTAGCAATACTATACTCCCTCCAGGCTCAGCAGATTCAGCTGAAGAATATATCTTTTTTACAATTTCATTTAATAGTTTCTTTATTATTATAGCACTCAGAACTTCTGTGGCTTTGTTTTCTTTCAGCAACATTCTAGTCAACTGTTCCTCAACTACTTTGACAAATGCAATACAAATTAAAGTGAAAATAAATTCTATCAAATAGTATCTATTAGTTTTCACTAAAAGATGACCAATATTATGTACTTGATTAAATATTTAATTATTTTTGGAAGTAAAGGTTGGTATAATTTCTACATAGGATACCAGTTCTTGAAAATTAAAAAAAAAATAAGAGAAAGCCTAAAATCATTAAAGCTTTAATCTCTTACTTATTTTACTCAGTTTCGGAGTAAGACTAGTTATAAAAGTTCTAGACATACCACGCCATGTTTTATTTCTGCAATATTACTTTACTTTTATTAGAATTTGGAAATCATATCAAAGGAAATATTTTAAATCATTCCAGATTCTAGGTTAGTACAATGTAGCTTTTATGTATTTTTGAAATTTCCCATCCTGTAACTATCCAAGTTTTACTAAAGCTGGTCATCAGAAAAAAGAAAAGGATCTGTTACCAAATATATCCAAATTGCGAAGGCATGTATGAAAAGATTTACCCTTCTGTTCTGATCTAGTTGTTCGGTTTCTGGGTATCCCAATAAGATCAAGGAGAGCTTGTAACCCAAAATATATATATATATTCAAGATCTTTTGGCAGGACACAGATGCTAAGAAACCTTTTCATGGGAATTACCCTTTCAATGGTATGGGGGTTCTTCTTGTTACCAGTTCAAAGTGATGCATTGCACATCTTGAGATTAGCTCTTTTACTGTCCCCACCCCCAAAACTGGAAATGACTATCGCCATTACAATAATATCACCAACTAGTCATCAATAGGCAAGAAGGGGACTTCAAATATACAGATGTCACTAAAATGATGTTTCTACTTTCCTAGTGGAACAGGTTTAGTTGAAATCACTTCTCTATATAGACCTTTTTAACATTTACTCTGTTTAATCATGTTTCCCACTCACTCTCTCTCTCTCTCACACACCATGGAAAATGAAACAGGATTTTAGAACATTTCTGAAATGATGCTGAAGACTAAGGAACATGCATATTTTTATTAAAACTCATGCCAAAATTGAGATTATTACAAATATAAAGTTCTCTTGCACCAGAAATTATCAGGTTTATCTTTTTTCCCCGTTCTTATTTGGAGGAAAATGTATGAACCCTAAAAAAGCATGTTTGCAAAATTTAACATGTAATAATATCCTGCCACCCTCTTTCCCATCCAGCAAAAGAAGGATCTAAGTAACTGAATTTTCCAAATTAGAAATACACACCAGAGTCGGGATATACATCACTTCATACAACTCAAGTAAGCAAAAGTCCCTTATGATATTTATGGTATTGTTTTAAGTACTAAAATTAAAACACACACACACACACATAAATGAGTACTAGAGAATCTCTGAATCATGGATAGCAAAATATATTTTTCTTACAAGTTTCATTCTCTACAATATATTCTATAAATGCACCCACTTATAATCAAAATCCCAAAGGTGCTGTTTAATAACACTTAAGTTACTGCCGATGCTTATCTATGCTAAAGAACAATTCAGATGTAAGAGAAGGCCACAAACCACATTTAAAATTGTAGAAATTAAGCAGAGGGGCAATAAAAAGAAAAATGTGGCTCTCCCTGGTGGCGCAGCGGGTTAAAGTGCAGCACAAGAAGCTTAAGCCACCTCTGGATAAGTCCGATCCCCGCCTGCCCCAAGGTGACCACATGGCGTGGTAGACCTCTCCTGACCCGCCCGCTGCTCCCCTCAGCAGTGTACTTCATCCATCTGCCTGTTCTGCCCCCCACTCTGTCTCTGGTGAATCCTCTCACTGCCCCTGCAACTCTGGCTTGTACCCCAGTTCTGAATGAATAAATAAATCTTTTTTAAAAATATGTAGAAAACAAATATATTTGAAGATACACAGAGTATCAGTGATTATAGAGCTGTCAATATGAGAATTTTTCCATCCAGTAGAAAAAAGAAAAAAAAAAAAGACTATATTCAATGCTAGTGGTGCTCCATAGCTCCATAGAGGAATATTCCCTTGTACCTTCAAATTTTAAAATATTTACAACTTTTCACAGAAATTTCCTAACTAGGAAACTAGCCTTAGGAAATATTTATACACAAAGAAAAGCAGGTAAGTAGATTTAATGCATTTTTTTTTTCAGCAAAGCATCAGGACATTAAACCTCTATGTATGTGATATAAGTAGATTGCCATTAAATGTGTGTAGAGATAGATAGAAATTAGATAGATAGATAGATAGATAGATAGATAGATAGATAGATAGATAGATAGATAGATAGATACACAGATAGATCGATCTGAGGGGCTTTTAAGGAATAGATGTGTTTGATTTTGACAAAGTCAGATTTATTTCTACTATGTGATCTAAGAAATATGTTTATATTAACCATAAGAAGCCTCTACTTTTTTTCTATAAACTTTGTATTTCTTTGCTTTTACATTTATGTCTATGTCCAATGACAAATATATTCCATGTAAAGCTTTAGATCAAGCTTTTGGTTTTTTTTTTTTTTCTTTTTCCCCAAGCAGATATCAGTTGTCTGAGCAAAATTATCATTTCTCTGACAAATTGCCTTGGTTAACTCTACAGAAAAGCATTTAATTATAGATATGTGGGCCCATTTCTAAAATTTCTTCTCCATCAGTTTATATGCTTTTTGTAGAGTAACTGTGGAAGCAGGGTAAAAAATGCACTTTGATTTTTTTCCTTCTTTCTAAAACAAAACCATTATCAGGAAGAAAAAATACCATGATATCCATCAAATGTGAAATCTAAAAAAAAGTCAAACTCATAGAAACAGGGAGTAGAATGGTAGTTGCCAAAGAGTGGGAGAGGGAAAATATGAGGAGATAACAGTCAAATGATACAAATTCCAAGATTTAAGATGAATATTTCTGGGAATTGTCTCACATCTAGTGCTGTTATAAAGATGACAACCTTTGTGATACCCCTGACAGCTACTAAGAGGATATTCAGTGTTTTGACCACAAAAAATAAAATGGTGACTACATATATATTTTCTTACATACATATTTACATACATAGTTAACATATATATGTGTATTTAATTATGATGTTGCATGCCTTAAACTATGTCAACTATATCTCAATAAAACTGGAACAATTGTGTTTATTTTTTAACTGAACATATAAAATATTGACACTCTTATTCTTGTCCAAAATTGGCTATAACAAATAAATATTTTAAAGCAACAAAAACTCATTTTCTAGGAGCAAATTTGGCTCCCAAACCAATACTGTTTATGTTAGGGAATGTTATTCTTGGCCTAAAGGACAACCCTGTCTCTGTAACTTACACATTTGCTGGAACAAGAACTCAGAAGCAATCATTTCTAAAAAGAAGGAGAGTACGTCTTCCATCTCCTCCATGCTGGTATTCCTCACTTCTGTTTCTACCGCAATTTAAATCACACTTTTGAGACAAGGATACTAAAGGATCTTTTTACTTTATTATACAAATAACCCCCCAGGCATCCTTAGGAACAAACCAACCCAGCTAGTTCAGTGACAGAGAAACCATCTCTGTAGGGCTGCCCCTTCTGTCATTTCATTACTTTCTGACTTCCAAAGAAAGATGACATTTTCAATGAAGACATCAACACCAAGGCAGTGCCAATACCCATGGCTTTACACAGTCTCACATTTCAGGATCTTACAAATATTTCTAGCTGGAACAAATCCATAGTGCTAACTATGCTCTATTATAGCCATTCCCATGGAAACAGACATAATGTCATAAACACAGAATTACAAATTCAGTGCCTGATATGGAAAAAAAAGAAAAGAAAAGAAAATCTTTTTGGCTAAAAGAATAAGAATTTATATTTCAACAAAAAATCCCAAGACTGGAAAAAGAAAAACAGGAAATAATAAAAAAAAAGTTATCTTATTTTTTAAAACAGAGTTTTGGCTAAAGGAAAACAATCTAGTTTGAAAGCTGGAAATGACCTAGGAGATATAAATTTAATGAGAAAATAATTTCAAGTGATGTCACCTACTTAAGGGTGGAGGTTTTTTCAAAGCTAGTAACCCCATATTTTACTGAGCAGCTCTTACGAGGAAATTCGTAATTAATGGAGAAACCCTCTCTGGACTATTACACCAGCCTGGTAACTCACTTTTCCTCCTTCCAATGGTGTCACTCACAGACACTGGTATTTCTCCCCACCCAACAAAATAACATGAAAACTCCTTCCCGTGGCTGTCAGCCTTCTCCTGAGTCTGACTCTCAGCCCATTCAGTAACATCAACTATTCTGTACTTCATTGCATACACTTTCTGGGCAAGTGAAGCCAAATTAAGCCATTTTTGCTGTATACACGCTTGTATACTTCTGCCATCCATATTTTACCACTGCTTTTCTCATCTCTGTGATTGAAAAATCCTACCTACCCTTCAAGTCACATATCAAATGAAGCTTCCAATTTAAATACTTCCTTCAATGCTCTAGCCATGAAAAATTTCCCTCCTGTGGTTCCTTACTGCTAACCCTTACATAAAATTGACTGCTTTGAATTGCCTTTTTTTTTCATAGAATTATTTCTTTCATCAATAGACTCTAAATCATACAAAAAAAAAGATGCCTTACAAATGATTATTATTTTAGTAACTGACAATTAAATGTTGAACAATTTCACCTAAGCAAAAAATTAATCTTAAATATATCAAATCCCAGGAGAATTTAAGGTAGGGGAGAAACATACTGGCAAATCTCCATGCTGCACCACAGGGAATTGAACAACTCGTTGACAATACTCACATGTTTCAGAATGTTTCCAAGCCTTGAGGAGAACAGTAGATGCTTTAACATCTTCCTTTCATAAATCAGAACATGTATATGCAAAGTGGCTTGACGGTTTATCCAAGTCACAATAGATAACAGAGCTAAAGCTATTGTAGGATTAGAGCTGACAACTTTCAGGTCAACAGCTTCATTCATTCACCACGCCTCTAAGAAGCCATTTCTAAACTTCCAGCAGAGTGGCCTGAACTCTCCCATGACACAGAATTATTATATTGTTTTGGTTTTTTTTTTTTTTTTTGAGTAGTTCACATACTTCAACGTCCCAGGAAGAGAAAACTCAGAGAACATTAGTAACAGGCAACTAGTGTCAGTAAATAAATACTGAAAAAAATTGTTTTAGTGAAATCACTGAGATATTCACTTTGATATGGGTAGAAGGTATAATATGGGGATGCACACTTTAACTTTTTGTAAATTAAGTAAAGGCTAAGGAAGAAAACTTTCTTACTCATATTGCAGACTTGTCCTCTGTTCAGCTGTCAGGGTTAATCTCCTTCATTTACTCATCATATACTTTGTGATCACTGCCTATCCTAGACTTATTAGAAGAAAACATCCAACTTTGAGGATATTTGTCTGGGATCATTTAAAGGTCTTTAGGTACCTACAATTAGCAATTTAAAATGTATGCAATGAACACATTACTTGATTAAATAAATCCATTTTCTATGCCTACTGTCTGCAGCAATTAGGTTACTACTTGTTACAGCTGACCACTGCTTGAGCTATGCAATGCCTGATATGGTCATATATTTTCACCATAGAGGACATCAGATAGCTGAGACATTACCTCATGCAAGCATAAATAGAGCCCAAGAGTGGACATACTTTCAACATTGTCAATCATGTATAAAAGAGGTAAAATCTAGACAGGCCAGGGGTGTTACAAGTAGAAACAAGGGTAAGCACTCCCTCATAAGTAAGAAAGGTATCAGGTTCACTTTTGTGATGGGAAACAATCTTCACTCTACCCACACATGTGACAGAGCTATTTCCACCAGTCTCTGTCTTTGAGGATAGATAGGTGAGGTGAAGAGACTACAAATACTACAATCAACACTGTACCAACCAATTTTCTAAAGTTCTAGAAAACTTTAATGTTCCTGTGAAAGTGAAAATGCCAAGTGCTTGTATAGAAATATAGAGGTTTATTGAGATAAATACCAAGCAAATTTGTTTTCCTCCTAAAATCGACTCAGTCAGTTCTATGAAACTGAAATTTAATGAGAGCCAGATATGTTCTAGGTACCATTCTAATTATTGGATACTTGAAAATAATGTCTGGTATATGCTTTTAACATTTCCCTACAGTGCATCCAAAATAAAAGCCATGGAAACCATTTGTCCTACCATTTTATCACCCACTCCTATATCTGACTTATAGTTTTGTCTTGGAGATCGATAACTCTACTGTATTTGAAATATAGAAATTTCTTTAGGCAACAAAAGCTATGTATATATGTAAAATGGAGTAATGCTCAGTTATAAAAATACATGACTCACCTAGAAGGTATTGTGCTTACTTAAATAAGTCAGAGGGAAAGACAAACACTAAATAATTTCACTGGTATACAGTAAAGAAACTAAACAAAGGAGTGAACTAAAACCAAAATAACCTTCTAGATGAAAAAACAAAAGTAGTAGCTAGTCTAACTTCTAGTCCAAAACAAAAGGCATGAGAATGAAGAGCTCTGATACCTGAGGGTAGAAGTAGCTGGAAAATCCAGCTGAAGAAGATAGAAAATTCATCCTTCCTTCCTTTTTTTTTCTACTTTGGCCTTCAAACAATTAGATAATGCCCCACAAACACACTTGTGAGGGAAAATTTGTGTTTCTTCAGTCTACTGGCTTAGATTCTAATCTTTTCCAGAAACACCCTCAGAGATGCATCCAAAAATGATATTTTACCAGCTAACTGAGTATCCCTTAGCCCAGTCAGGATGACATATAAATTAACCATCACAGATTCCATATGTGAGCTCTTAATCAACATGGCTGTGCTGCAGTGTAAGAGGAGATATTGACAGTTGCTATTTTGAAGAGATAAAATAACTATGTCAATTCAACCTGTGTGTATTACACAGTACACTGTGTTGTGCAACTACAGGTGTTTGGGGGAAATGTCACAGAGCTAAAATATGATTGGGTAGGTGACCTGCCTACATACACAGCATAAATAGTGCCCCTTGCATTTATTCAACATGCCAATCCAGATCCTGAATGAATTCCCCTTTCTGTATCCCAATCAGATTGTGTAATGTGATTCATAAGAATTTGGCTTGAAGTAGAGTTCAGGTGTCCTTACATGTTAATAGGCCCTCTCCACATGCTGACTGTTAATTTAGAAATTAAAAAGCTGTCAGGTAAATGGAGAATGGGCCCCTTCTTTGGAAACCTAAAGAATCTTATTAACACAGTACATTGATATAAAAGTTAAAATTATGTTAAAGGGAGAGCATCTCCATCCCTGACTTTGGGCCCATTAACACCTATTTGAATATCATATAAAATTAACGTAGTTTGTGCATATTCAAATACACATTGGTGCTAGAAAAAATAATGCACATTTGACGAGGTTTAATTAACATCTGTTAACCAAATAACATTTGGCCATTTTAGAATATTCTGGCTTTTTAATGAAAGGAAAATGAGAAAAGTGATTTGGCAGTGTCTATAACCTGATATCATAAAACTTCCCTAAACCATTAGGTAAGCTTTTTGGCTTTTTTACATCAAACTAATAGTAAGAAAACTTTCCAAAATACATTACTAAAAATGTCTTCTTCCTTTATGTTGGATGTGTGGGTGTAAAATGTCCACCATATTATTATGAGCAAGTTATCAGTGCTAGAAAATGAAATTTACTTTTTCACATGCGTTGGAAGTTACCCTCTTATATGGCAAGCTTGTGCCCCTCTTATATGACAAGCTTGTCAAGTGAAAATAAGATCAGAATGTATAGTCTTTAATAAATAAATATACTGGAAGAATTATTTGGGGGAGAAAAAAGGTTTGAAATTGCTAATACATTTATTTTTGCAAGAAAGTATACATTCTTTACTATTGCTCTTCTATCTTAAACTTAATGGTCAGAAAAAAGTTAAAAATAGGTTTATTGGCCCTCCCTGGTGGCGCAGCGGGTTGAAGCACTGCACTAAGAAGCTGAAACCACTTTCGCATGAGTTCGATTCCCGCCTGCCCCGGAGATGACCACATGGTGCGGCAGACCTCTCCTGACCCGCCCGCTGCTCCCCTCAGCAGTGTACTTTGTCAATCTGCCTGTTCTGCTCCCTACTGTCTCTGGTGAATCCTCTCACCCTCTGCATCTCTGGCCTGTACCCCAGTTCTGTATGCACAAATAAATAAATCTTTAAAAATAAAAAAAAAATTTAAAAATGGGGTTATTGGGTCTTAGAGTTTATACTTAAGTTTCTCAAACTGATAAATTATTAGTGATGAAATACAAATTTTTCATAATGATTTTGGTTCCAAGGTATCAGAAGCAGAAAAATTCTTAGGAGTAAAGGTCTATTTTATATACTTACAAAATAATAAATAGAGGAAACAAGTAGAAATATTAAAATGATTTTAAGCAGAATCTTTAAAATACTAAAAAAATAAAAGGTTGGGTTTAAATGCAGAGGTCAGCATAACAGCACCACTTTTCTCAATTATGTGAATAATTAGGTGATAGAAGAAAATGGTCTTGAATTGCCCAGACACTTGTATCAAATTGCCCAAGATTAATAGTAATGTCTCTCTAGAAAATTTAATAAATTTCTGACAGTACAGCCAATTTTTTTCTCTTGCTTAATAAACCATATAGGTGGTTGCTCATGCATTCATCTGTAATGTATCTGTAAACACAAGTCAGTAGGATCAAGTGGGCAACATTCTATTCGATTCCTCTGAAACTATGGAAAAAATTATTTCTGTTTCCTGACTTTGCTGAGATAAGAGAGGGTTCAATTTCAATGACACTTTATTTAATTCCCATGTGCTTTTCAAAAGCTTGGAGCAGAATTAGATATTGCTTTATCTAATGCCAACTGTATATATCCTTTCTTCTATACAGCTGGTTTTTTGGGTTCAAATGTAAATCACCTTTTATTTAATATGAAACTTAAAGAAGGAAAGATGATTCCTCTAGTTTCTTTCAACTGATTTGTTTTCAAATTAAAAAAAAAACTGTACAAACAATCAAGACTTTGAGAAAACATACCCAATAAGGAATGTTTTATAAAATATTCTCACCAGAACAAAAACATAGTAAAAGTCTATTTCTGAGCATAAGTTGGAAGAAAACAAGTTATAAGACAGTCTTGTAAAATTCTGTGGATGTCACTTTCAAACAACCTGTTAATTTTGTTTTCTGTCTGATTTAAATAAAATTTAAATGTTAAGGCTATATTAATTTCAGTCATTAATCTTGACAGAATAAGATAAAAATTTTCCTCACCTCACATTTTCATTTGAATAAAATGACCTGAATGGACATGTAAACAAAAACAAAAATTTGAAGTTTATGGTTTATGAAAACATAATTTATGATTTATGCATTTTCCAGTTTATACAAAAATAACTTGTCAAATGCCTAGCCTCAAGTGCTCAGTTCCCAGGGTTTGGACAATATACAGTCCTTGAAAAGGAGCTCAGTTGTAACTTAAATTGAAGTCACATTTGAATTTTTAGGTAAATTTGGGAGATTGATACTCACTGACAGTTTAAATCCTTAGATTCTGGTCTGCAAGTAGTATATGGAGTCTGAACAGGTATTAATTCTCAAGGAGGTTAAAAAAAAATATATATGTCAATAGAATTGTTTCCTTAAAACCAAATAAATCTGATTGAAGCAGGACATTCTAAATAATTTGCTACTCCAATCAAGCTGAATTAACTATACTGGAAGAGCAGAAAATGTTTTCCCACTGTTTGAAAACTATAATTTGAGTCAGCAAAGAAGTTGATCATTGACAATAAAATGTAATCCCAACATATGTCTTTCTAGTTTTATTTTGTCTTATTTCTTTCCTTATTGAAGTAACAGTGCAGTATATATTGTATTGAACATTTTGTCTTATTCTTGACACAAATGAAAACATCAACCATGGATCTTATCTGAAATTAACTCAACCGTAATGGTAGTTTCTCTATGGGTAATCAATTTTGTAAAACAGGAAAGAAGAGTTAAAACAGAGTACTGAATATTTTGTTAGTACTTGTGAATTGTGTTACATATATTTTAATCTCCAGAATTTATAATAAATTTATATAGTATTACTGTTTGGGGGAAACCAGTTAAATTTTATTTACAACCAGAAATTTTGGGTCACTATTTTGTCCTAAAATAGAAAGGTGAGAACTTGTTTAAAGTGTGTTCTAGGGCTTCCCTGGTGGCATGGGGTTTAAATGTCAGTGCTATCACCCTGTGGTCTGAGTTTGATCCCCCTGCTAATAATGAACTAACCCCATGTGGAGCCGCAGACATCTCCTGTCCCACCCCCTGATCCCCTGAGCAGTGTGTTTCAGTCAATTCACCTGTTCTGCTCCGTACTTTGTCTCTGAATCTTTTCACCCCTTGCCTATACCCAGATTCTATGCATGGATAAATAATCTTTTAAAAAGAATAAAACAGAAAGTGTTCTGGACCTGTGTGGGCCTGTATGAAGAAACCAAATCTGTCAGTAGTTGACTTCTCCTAAATGCTAACTGTTCTTGTCACTTTGCCAGTTATGGGAAGGAATCTTTTGTGTCACAACTGTGTCCACATTTGATTATACAGAAAAATTTCTAACAAACCAAGGTGAACAAAAGGGAGATAAGGTAATTTCTCTTATGAAATCATCTATCCAGATAAAAAGGATTAGAAAATTTCAAAGGCTATTAATTCAGTAAGCTACAATGTTATCAAGTTCTTCCATCTTTCTGCTCTGCCATTCTCATTATTTTGTTTTTTGTCTTTAAAATGTTTGAAGCAGCTCAACCTTCATATCCTCACCAAGATGCAACAGCAGAAAACATGATTCTTTTCCTTTTGGCATTTTAAAGGCAAGAATAACTTTTCCAGCAAATATCCCAACAGATTTCCTCTAATTTTGTATTTTATCACATGCACATGACTAATTCAATCACTGACAGGAATTGAATTACCTTGACTGATTCCCTTTCTGTCTCATACTCCCCCGAAACACAAAGCATCCTGACACCGAAGTGAAGTGCAAAGAAGAAAGTGAGGATTTTTTTTTTTAAGATTTATTTATTTATTCTTACAGAACTGGGGTACAGGTCAGAGATGCGGAGGGTGAGAGGATTCACCAGAGACAGAGTGGGGTGCAGAACAGGCAGATCGACGAAGTACACTGCTGAGGAGAGCAGCGGGCGGGTCAGGAGAGGTCTGCCACGCCATGTGGTCACCTCCAGGGCAGGCGGGGATCGAACTCATGCGTAAGTGGCTTAAACTTCTCTGTGCTGTGCTTTAACCCGCTGCGCCACCAGGGAGAGCCGAAAGTGAGGATTTTTACCGATAGTACATGCAGCTGGGATATTTTTACCTTTAGAAAATTACTTCTAAGGCTTAGGGTGGAGGAAAGGTTAGGGCAAAAAGAAAACCTGAAGCTTGCTAAGCAAACCCTTATTTTTTCAATACTTAACCTATTTATTGAGAATTTTCTAACTATCAAAATCTTTACAGATGCTGGAAATATGAAGACAGAAAATCCAAAACTTTGCCCTCAAGGAAAACAATATTTTTGAACAAGTACAATACACTGTGGAAAGGAGTCTAATAGATATGCCCATAATTGGGTCATCTGAACTTTTACTGTGGATTGAAACAAAAATAAAATCCATGATACAGATAAATATGAATTAAAAAAGTAAAAGCACACACAAAAGCATATATTCTCAATGATTAACCCAAAGATACAACTTCAAACTAACAACTTCAGTTCCCTAGCTCTTCCTGTTACTGCCAGAGTAACATTATTCAAATTTTTCAAATGTCTGAAAGTTGAATTTTCTTATCTTTTAAAAGTAAATTTTTACATTAAGTCAAATTTAAAAATGGAGAAAAAAAATAATATACCTGAATACCTTTGGGGTAACAAGAATGAAAGTGACTTTTATTATAGTGGAAGATGTTATCACTCCTCCCTGCTAGCAGAAAAATTCCATAAATTTTAGAGCAGAGAAATATTGAAAGAATAGGGGTACTTTCAGCTAAATTGAAGTATCTTCATTAGGTTAAAGTTAGGGAACCCTAAAGGAAAAAAAAGTACATCCAGAAACATAAAAGCAAGAAAATTTGTCAGAGAATGTTTAAGTGTTTACATTTTTTAAAACATTTATTTATTTATGCATACAGAACTGGGGTACAAGCCAGCGGTGGAGGGACAGTGAGAGGATTCACCAGAGACAGAGTGGGGAGCAGAACAGGCAGATTAACACGTACACTGCTGAGGGGCGCAGCAGGTATGTCAGGAGAGGTCTGCTATGCCATGTGGGTCACCTCCTGGGCCCGGGATCTAACTCGCAGTGAAGCGGCTGTGGCCATCTTGCAGTGCTGTAACCCGTGGCACCACCAGGAAGGGCCTAAGTATTTATGTTTTTAATTGTCTTTGTAGTATCATTAATTTACATCATTGCTGTGTCCTGACAATATAGGAAAATATGGGTTTATTCACCCTCACATACACTCGCTGTAGAACTCCCATGACCGAAGACCCTTCAGTACCCCCCACAGTTCACTGTGTTCTCTCTCCCACCCCATTTTCACACCCTCACTGTGGGTTCCCGCAGCCCCCAAACAAAAGATGGTCAGTTTCCAAAAGTTGGTTTAAAAGTCTGCCTTTAACCCTTTGTTTGTCTATTTTATATTCCTCATATAAGTGACACTGTTTAGTTTTTATCTGTCTAGTTTTATCTGACTTAGTATATGCCCTTCCCGCTACATCAATGTTACGAATGAAATGAGTTTATCTTTTATATTTGATTAATATTCCACTGTGTATATATACCATATCTTCTTGATTTACTCATCTGTTTTGGGGTAGGGGCTTAGACTGTTTCGATAATGTAGCTGTAGTAAATAGAACTGCAATAAACATGGGTGTAAAAGTTTCCTTTTGAATTAATGTTTTGTGTTTTGGGGGATAGGTACTTATGAGTCATTAGCACTACCAAAAATATTAGCATTTAAGTGAAATAAAAGTATATATGCAACCTATAAAATACATTAATAAGTTCATGTTTAGCATGGTATCAAAGTCTGCTGGTGAAAGTTTTTTTTTTTTTGTTAAGATTTATTTATGCCTACAGAACTGGGGTACAGGCCAGTAGTACAGGAGCGTTGAGTGGGTTCACCAGAGACAGAGTGGGAGCAAAACAGGTAGATCTATGAAGCACACTACTGAGGGGAGCAGCGGAAGAGAGGGGGGGATGTCAAGAGAGGTCTGCAGCGACATGGGGGTCCCCTCCAGGGCAGGTTGGGATCGAACTCACGCTGAAGTGGCTTTAACTTCTTAGTGCTGCGCTTTAACCCGCAGTGCCACCAGGGAGGCCCCGGGAAACAGTTATTTTAAAAATGACGCTAGAGGAGCATTTGTAATAAATAACAACGTTAGAGACTTATTTGTCCTTATGTTTAATTGGGGGAGAAGAATCTGAACTTCCTTGAGGATGCTTCATTTTCTTCAATTAAATTGCTGGAACAAATTAGAAAACACTACTCTCATCTCTTCTAGGGGTTCAGTGCCAAACACTATTGCCCAAATCATTCAATTTAGAGTTGTTTATTAAAAAGAAAAAAGCTCTTGCTTGGGTTTAGGGATTAAGAATTCACAACAATGTAACAGCCTCTGGTAACCTATGTCAGCATTTGATCTATCTTACTAGAAAGACATTTCCCTATGTGTGTGTCTCAACAGTATATGCAGTTCACTTCTTTCTTTAGTGCACAATTGAGAAGATGAAGACTAGATAAACAAGGAAAAAATCACCTTATAAGCAGTTCATTTTTTTTAATTTAAAGAGTTATTAACTTACTCCATTGATTTATCTATGCAGAATAAATGTCAGCTCATTTAGAGCCCTCCAATCATGTTAAATGTTCTCTAGCCTGTTTTCTCATTTCCTGAAATTTATATGCAAATCAAGTTCTCTTTCACAGATCTCATTAGGGAAAAAAATGGTGTTTTAGAAGGTAAAGCAGTATTAATATTTTATTGACATTGTTTATATATATATATATATAATTGAAAATTAAAATAATATTATTTTAGCATCCAAGTTACAAAAGTATGTATGATTTCTTTTTTTTTTTTTTAAGATTTATTTACTGGTGCATATGAAACTGGGGTACAGGCCAGAGGTGCAGGCATGGCAAGAGGATTCACCAGAGACAAGAGTGGGGAGCAGATCAGGCAGATCATGGAAGTACACTGCTCAGAGGAGCAGCGGGCAGGTTAGGAGAGGTCTGCCGTGCCATGTGAGACATCTACGGGGTGAGCCTCTCACGCTGAGGTGGCTTTAGCTTCTTAGTGCTGTGATTTAACCTGCTGTACCACTAGGGAGGGCCAGCATGTATGATTTCTTTATCATAAAATATTCTAAGGATCTGAAAGAGGTTATTTTGCATTCCCAAATACCAACCCATGGAAAATTATTATTATATCCCTTGTCACACACTGGTTTAGTAGGAAAACATAATTCTCTAATTTAAAATTTTAATTCATTTATATTTAAAATATAAATGATTATTTCTATCAAGTCATAATCTCCTTACTAGCAAGGTATTTCAGAAAGTTTTTTTGGTTGATAGAAGCAAATGGTAAAGAAAATATCTTAACATAATACTGTAAAGTTCACAATCTTAAGTGATCATGTGGAAAATATTCTCAATTTATTCAAAAAACAAATAGAGCATCAGAATTTCACATAATGCCAACTTCCATTAATATTAAAACACAGCTCTATGAATTTTCTCTCAGGAAACAAGAACCTGACTCATGTATGGGACTGATCACCTTGATTTAACAACAAACACAATTACTATTTGGCATGCTCACTATTAATATAATTTTATTGATCCTTTTACGGATTTTCTTCTTGATTTTTTTTGCAATGGAAAAAAAGTCATTTCTTTATCCTTTTAGGCTCAGAGAAAGTGAACATTGTTTATCACAGAGCTCTTTTTTTGTGTGTGTGTGGAGGTAAACTGCTAGGCACCTGCATTACTAAAAACACTGCTTATCTATATGAGATAAAACACTAAGAGACAATGTCTTCTAGCCACTTTCAGCTTGAATTAGCTTTCAGCAAAGCCCTCCCACATTAGAAAACAGGTAATGGAGGCAATCCTTATCATATTTTATGGCACATAAAGGCTAGTAAAAATAGTCTTTTTTTTTTTTTAACTTCATTCCATTCTAGAAGGTTGACTATGCCCTCAGAGTGCCTGAATGGTAAGATATTTTAAAATGCAGGTCTAAGACAGACTTTCAGAAAGTGAACAGATTGACTCAGGACCCACTAGCAAGAACTCTGTACAAGAAACTGCTAATGTGATATTATAGAAGTGAATTTACCAATTCTCAATTATTTCAACTAATCCTAAATGTTTCTTTGTGAAGTTGGTATGGTAAAGCCACATATCTCTGGAGCAAACAATAAATGTAGAGATGGCTCACTGATTAAATGCCATTTGGTGGCGCACACACACACACACACCTCCCTTTATCATTGCCACCATTCCTGTCTTATCATGTGCATAAAACACAGAAAATTTAGCATAATTCCATGTATTTAAAATAGAAAATCTTGTTATAGTCTCTCGTATGGATCCATGAAATTACAATGCCAAGGCAAATTAAAAAAAAAAAAAGAAGTTGAGGCAGTATATTCCTGACATACCATGTACATTGTTTGGAACTAAAGGCTAGATTCTGTGCCCACATTTTAATATTTTACCCAAAATAGTTAACACAATATTGAAGAAGTACAACTGAGGTCTGACTTAGGAGTTATTATTACAGCATAATAATCAAAATAGTTTGGCACTGACAAAAGGACAAATATTTGAATTGAACAGAAGAGAGCCCAGAAATAGACCCCCACATACAGGCAACTGGTCTTTGACAAAATAGGAAAGTCAATACAGTAAAGAAAATAGACATTTTAACAAAGAGTAGTGGACAATTACATATCCACATGCGAACAAAAAATAGAATGTGAACACAGAGTTTACAGTATTCACAATAATTCATTCAATGCAAAAATTATAAGACTTCTAGAAGATAACATGAGAAACTCCAGACAATCTTAGGTGTGGCAGTGACATTTTAGATACACCAAAGGCGAAAACCATGGAAGAATTAATTAGCTGCACTTCATTAAAGTTAAAATTTTCTGCTTTGTAAAATACACTGTTAAAGAGAATGAAATATCTAATATTGGCCTCTTACCCCATATATACAGATAACTATATAGCATCAACAATAAAAAAAAAATCCCATTTAAGGAGTCAAGACCTTAAGAGACACCTCAGCAAAAGAGATACAGACAGTAAATGAGCACATGATGGTCCATGTTATATGTTATCAGCGAAAACCAAATTAAAACAAAAGCTACTATACATCTGTTGGGATAACCAATATTGAAAATACACCAAATGCAAGAGATGTGAACAACAGAAACTGCTCTGGGTTGCTGATGGGAAAGTGTAATGGCACATTTTAAAAGAGTTTGGCAGTTTCTAACAAAAGTAAATATGGTAACCAAATATGTTAAACCAAATATGCTAACCATATGGTCCAGCAATAACACTTCTTAGTATTTATCCTAAGATGCTGAAAATTTATGACCAGCCAAATACACATCTGCATAGAGAAAATTTATAGAAACTTTATTTGTAGGCAAAGGAAACAACCAACATGTCTTTCAATGGGTAAATGACCAAGTAAATAGTGGTATATCCAGACAATAAAGTATAGCTGAATCCCAAAGATAGATGGGTTTTGAAACCATTATAAGAAGCTGAAATATGCATTAGTAAGTGAAAGAAGCAATCTAAAAATGCCCCAGTCTGTGATTGCAACTCTAAGATATTCTAGGAAACTATGGAGACAGTAAAGATATCAGTGACTTTCAGTAATTGGTGAGAGAGGGACCAAGAGTGGAATACGGAGGATTTTTACTTGAGTGAAACTACCCTGTAAGATGCTTTAATCATAGATTTGTCTTTTTTGTACTTGCCCAAACCCATAACATTTACCACATCAAAAGTGAATCCTAACATAAACTATTGGCTTTGGATGATAATGAGGTATCAATATATGTTCACCAGTTATAACAAAAATACTACTCTGGTGTGAGATATGGATCATGAAGGAGACTGTGCCTAATTTTGCTGTGAATGTGGAGTTGCTATAAAAAGTAAAACCTCTTCTTTTAAAATGTACCTATGATTTATCCTCAAGCAGAGCCAGTTTTGCTGTGAGGTTCAAGTAACCACTGAGAAAAATCCTAATCACACGTGCCTGGAAATTTAAAGGTGTAATGTTTATTACTTAATTAATAAACTGTAACTTAATTTTAGATGTCAAATTCAAATTACTTACACGCAAACGGTTATGATAATGGACTTGCTAAATAATACACTTAAAATGACTTTAATAATACTATGTCGACATGTTTGGCCTTTGAAGGTTGTCTGAATTTTTAACATGTTATTGCACTGAAGTCTCACAAGTAAGTGTGCTAATATTTTCCCCAAAGCGGGCCACCTTTATTGAGGTGAGAGAGCTTCCACTTAAAGTAACCCACTTAAAAATTCATTCCCACTTTTCTTTTGACTCTAAGACAGATAGAGAAAATACTTGAACCTTTTATGAAAATTCTATTAATAAAATATTTCATTTGAAAGTTGATGCAATATAGCTCTTCTTAATTAAAATCTCTTAATCAAGGTTCTTTTAAGAACCTTTATTAAAACTTTCTGGCTACTTAGAATAACAACTAAAGCACTTATCATGACCCACATTGCTACATGATGTGAGTATTCACCAGCTTTCAGGTATCTGAAAATCACATTATTTGTCAGTGAAACTATACATATTCCTACCTCTGTGCCTTCACATGTGTGCTTCCTCTTTTAGGAATAAGCTTTACCTAAGTACAAGCATGACTTGCTCCCTCACTCCCTTATTATCTTTAGTCAGGCTTTCCTCAGTGAGTTCTTTGCTGGCAATACTACCCAAAATGAGCACACCCTTTGTCTGGGTGCTTTTTTTTTTTTTAATCTTTAACATTTATCTTATCATTTAAGTTTGGTGATTTTATCTTGTTCATGCTTTACCTCTTTCAGAGTCTCCTAAAGTACCTGGCACAAATTAGGTAATCAATAAATACTTTTGAGTAAATTATCTCAACGACACTCAGTACTCTGCTTATTAGGGAGTAATTGAAATAAACAAGAAAGTGATACTATTATATCTCTAATATTGTTTTAGAAATGTCACATACACTACAAAACAAAACAATGATTAATAAGAAGATAGAATCTGTGAGATGGCTATGACAATCTTTTTGTAAAACCTACAACTTTTATATAACCTACAAAAGTATGATGAAAAGCTATTAAAATTAGAGTTCAACAAGCAAATATATAGATAGATAATCATATATGAATGTGTGCATATGTATAATTAATGTCTTACCTGTTTTCTAGAACAAAAAGTTGGAAAACCACCATAACTTATTCAAAATAGCCCACAATATATATGAAACATCTAACGTGAAGATAACAGTGGCTTCATTGAGCTTTTAAAGGCTGAAATAGTTAATATTTATGAAGCCCTCACAAAACACCCTGTGACATAAGGATTACCACACAAGTGTCAGCCATTATCAGCCCTGTTAGCACAACTGCGCTAAACTGACAGGAGCCTCGGGCAGTCACTTATCCCAATCCCCTATGTCTAGTCTCAATCTTGTACCTAGAATATTTTTATATTAAAGAGTGAAAATGTGTTATAAACATGATGCTGTAGTGGTCAATGGTAATATATGTAAAGTAATATCTAATAGGAAACTAAGCTTTAAAGGCTTTGTGAAACCACATTTGTCTCAAAGGAAGAATTTTTAACAGAAATCTGAATGTGATGGAAATGGGATGTTGAACTACTATTTATCATTTTTTGTAAGTGGTTTCAAAAACCAGGAATGTGCTGATAAAATCAAGATTGTTGAAAGGTACAGCTCATCTGGAAATGTGCATCTACAGAAACAACACAACCTACCTCTCCTGTTCATTTGTCTACTGAGGGTTCTCTATGAATGAGACAAAGTCTCTGAATTGGAAATGATGAAACCAACACACATTTTCCTCTTTGTGTATGCTTCATTTCTTCCTTTGACTGTGTATTTCCCATAAGAATGACGGGTACTAACACAATAAAAAACTCCAGGTGGGATGTTCAAGTAATGAGGCAGAATAATCTATAAAGCTATTAATTTGTGTTCTTCTCTCAATCTCTCTTCCCATCCCCCCACGTTCTCATGAGGTATTCAGATTTTTTGCCCCTTTATCTCAGAGGAGGCTTGTGGCTGCAAAGCTCAAATCATTAATTGCCTGCAGAGTCTTTTTTCAACTTTTCGGTTTTGAATACTAAATTTCAAAGATGAAAGTAGAATGATATGGTAAAGCGCAACAATATTTTTGAAGGGGAGTAGGAATAAGCAAAAGTACAGGGGAAATGCTGAGTCCTCACAACCATGTTTGACAGAACTCATTGGGTCCTGAGACAATGGGACACATTTTCTTGCCCTGCAACACCCTGTTATGTGCTAGGATTTCAGCTGTATGTTACATTTGGGGAGGTTGGACCAGCTATGTGAAATTATGAGCTCATAATAAGATATTTTGCATACATTTGAGATTAAAGCAACAGAGCTATTAACCCCCAAGGCCAACAAGGTGTGAAATAGAGCTGCACTGACAGATGAAAGCTTAGAGTCTTCTTCAGTTTGCTGGGTCTTTGTATAACACCAAGGGAGGTGTCTCCCTTATCAAAGAACCACTGTCCTATTTCTCATCTCGTGTGTAGGTATATGACATTTCCTGCCAGTTGGAAATTACGGACAACATATATATTGATACTGTTGCATATGAGTAGCGTTTGTTACTAACAATATCAATAACACAAAGTTTCAAACTTTTATTTCTATATGAAATAAAAGTTTCTATCTAATCTGAGGTATTCAGATTTTTTTTCCATGTTGTGGCAAATCACAGAGGAGCTTATGTTGTATCTTTGTATCTGAAGTAGTATACAAGGAATAACAGAACTGCATTCAATTTTCCAGCTGTTAGGAACCAGGTTTCAACGTTATAATTTAAACAGTCTCACTGTGATTTTTTTAAAAGAGCAGAGTTGAAGCTAAAACATTCACTTCTTGCTTATTTTATGAACTATCAATTGAAAGTTCATAATAATGGAATTTAGCATCCTTTATTGTCTATTGAGCAAGTTAATCCCATTCTTTACAAAAGCTTGTGTGACAGCATTATAGAATAAGTAACAACTCATTATGATTTCCTTTGCTATTCATTGAAGGAATGCTAATCATAATTAATGTGCATGTAATGTGTAATTTCATAGGAATGAGGCCATACATTAGCATTAATTAAACGACTTTCAATTCCTTCATCTATTAAAATACTTAGCAATTTCTTTAAATCCCAGCTCTCAAAGAACCGCTTGCCCATTCTAATACTTTCAAGGTGAATGTGAGGTGTGCCGCATCTTTCAATTAGTAAGATATAAAAGGAAATGCAAATGGTTTTCTTAATCTCTGTGCTATCCCTGAATCTTATGAAAAAAAATATTACATAGCTTTCCAAGTCTGGCACGAGTCTAGAACTCTGAGAAACAAGTGAAATTTTTGACGTCGAAAATATATCCACTTAAGGCCTAAAGGGAATAAGGAAAAGACATTCAGTCTATGTGAAACAGCTTCTCCTGTGCTAAAAGCATCTCTCCAGGAAAACATGTCATTTGAAATTCTGACTTTAGAGTTATTTTCCATAGTCATCTATTTTACTTTATTATTGTAGACCAGCCACCTAGGCTATCATTGAAAATTCTTTCCTTTTTTAGAGAATTAAGACCTCTTTCAAATATGTTTTAATTTTACCTAACACAAGCCTATCACCTTTAAAAAATAATAATAAGCCCCATCACTGTTTGTAGGGACTCAGATGCTAAAGCCAGATTATTTCTATAGTTGACAGTGCAAAAGTTCTGCTTCAGACAGCGTCTCGGGTCCAAAGGCATGATCTGCTGTGTCAGGAAAGCAGGAGCACTGTCACGGTGCATTACGAGGTCTGTGATATGTCTTACTGACAACATCGCAGTCTTTTGATTTACATGGACTGGACTTAAAATAAATGAGTGGAATATTCCCCAAGGCATATAATCAATTGCATCTGTTGCAATTCTGGTATTTCCTTTGCCCTGTTTATACCATTACTGCCTTTACTGAAGCAGTAT
Source organism: Condylura cristata (assembly GCF_000260355.1). NCBI lineage: Eukaryota > Metazoa > Chordata > Mammalia > Eulipotyphla > Talpidae > Condylura > Condylura cristata. Next base: position 22,812,648 of record NW_004567105.1, read on the forward strand.
TATGGTTAAGTGTTTCCATGAATAAATCCTGGCACCAGCTCATAGCACCACTGCTACACGACAAACAATTTGAGCCTCAAAGGACCACAGCAAAGCTAGCATTATTCCAATACTGTATTGATTGTGATCAATGCTATGAGAGAAAAGAATATTCATTTCTTGTTGCATCTCTTTGTATCTATGTGCTTGATGAAATCATAGCAAACTGTTAGGGAGATGAAAACATCTGTTAACAATGGTGAGGTAATCTTGCTGTACTGCAAAATAATGTAAGAAATAAATTACTGGGTGTTTCTGAATAACATTCTCTGAAGTCTATAAAAATTGGAAGCATTTGACTTTGTTGTTGTAAGATTAGAAAATATCAGACAGGAAAATGTGCTTTGCATTTAAAACAACATATGGTGGAATCAGACAATATTTGTGTAACATGATGTATTCCTAGAAAACAACTATCTATATACATACATACATGTAGTTTCATCAGTTTGCCTTATTGACAAGCTCTTTTAAATGCACATCCTGTATATCTAGTTTTAGAATGCAAGTGGATGAAAAAATATTTAAGCTGAAAACAAGAGGAATTAATGCCAATAGGGCAAAACTATGCAGGAAAGTCTATTATTCTATAAAAATAAATAATGGAAATGAAGGCTATAAACTTTCTAAATTTCCCAAGATGTTTGCTTTCATTTAAAAATAGTATCATATGCTAATTTTTTGTGAATAAAAAAGACATGGTCTCACAAAGAAATATTTTTCCTAAAGAATGAGTCATTATTGAAACCTATAGATTTACCTACAAGTGAAAGAAAACTGGTGATAAAATGATTCCATTCTGTACCATCTAAAAATCCTTTATACTAAGCTTTATATATCAATAAAATGTTGCTTTTCATGTTGGGAAATACATTAACGTTTTATTGCTTCACGGATTTTAAAATTTGTCCGGTAGTGTAAGTTAAGTTTAATATGCCCATGAAAATGCTTTCTAAGATGTTAATAAAGTTGTTTTTACAATATTTATAAATAAAGGAAAAACTTCAATTCCAAATGAAAATATTTTATCTTCAGTACAAATACCATGAGTGTGATAAAACATCTTGTTAAACTTCTGGTAACATTTAAGATTTAAAAAGCTCTTATCAGTCTGATTAAATTAGACTGATTGCATTTAGTATTATTGACATCTTGTGTTTAAAACATTTTAAATTGAACCTAATAGTTACTAAAATGATTAAATATTTAAAATACTATATAAATGCCAAGTGAATGTTCTACTTAAGAAATAAGCCTTAAGTATTTTCATTTCTTGTTTTGTCTCCTCATACTGTAATCACAAATGCAACCAAATACAAGCAAAGTATAAATGTGAAACATACACTTTTATTAGTGATGATCTAGTAAATTCATTAAAATTTAAATAAATTCAAACATAAACATGTGAGTATATTACATTCAATTTCTGCTAAGTGAAAAATCTTATTTATTCACACCCCATAACTTCATCATAATGATATGCCTCAAATTACCCTGTGAAATTTGTCACTGGGTTGTACAATATTTTACCCAAATACACAGCAGAGCAATACGGGTAGATGCAGAGACAAAGAAGCACTAGAGGATCTAGTATTAAAATAACCCTAGCAATCTCACTGAAAGGCAAGCTATAACCAGAGCTGCATAAAACCTCCAGTGAATTCACGCTCCTCAGAATAAATCCTGAAATCCTTACAAAGACCTACAATGTTCTACATGATCTGACCCCATTAGTCTCTGACCTGTACCCTATTCCGTTCTCCCTTGTCTAGACCCACTGCAAACCTAGAAGTTCTAAGAACATGCCAAGTAGACCCCAACCTCAGGACTTTGCACTTGTCTTTTCATACTGCCAGGAGCAATCTTGCTACAGATAGCCCTTACCATCTTTCAAGTCAATTTTCCCACTCCCATCCACTGCCACTGACCTATCTGTGAGCACTCCCTACTCTACTCCTGTGCTTCTCTCCAATACACTGTATAAGTTCTAAGGCACTAGTGCCCTTTTTAACTTATTTCTTGACTTACCCACTAGAAAATAAGTCCTTTAAGTACTGCTATTTGGGGTAATGGGAATCTGTGTTTTCTCTTTTATTACCAAGACATTTGGGACACACATGCACACACACACAACATACTGTTGAGAGTTGTACTGGAAAGACTTTGAAATAAAAAAACGAAATTTGAGAATAGAAAAGCATTGTATATTCTTGCTGATAAATACACCAGATTACTGCTTCTTGTGAAGAAAACTTTTGAAGATGGCATATATTGATTATTACTTTTAAGATCATCAAATCTTCTAGATGAAGTTTTTTCTTTAAGTAATGTAAATAACATACAACAAAAACTGGGCTGTGAAATTCTGTGAATCCAAGTTTCTATCCTTTATTCTCTGACTGACAGCAACTGTGTTGTAACTGACAAAACTTACAGTTCCCAAAAAAAAAAATCTTTACCAAATATTAATTTATTAAAATAACTGTTTTTAGACAGTGATTTTGTGATATATAAAAGACTTACAATCCAAAAGTTAACATAAATACAAGAGTATTGCCATTCAAAGTTAATAAACTATTCAAACACAAGTATCTTTGAGATAGCATTGCTGGTCAAAAGCCAAGAGTTTGTTATGGGCACACGATGCCAATTTATAAGGAAAGTTAAAGTTTAGTACACCTTGAGAACTGACTCTAAAGATAGAAAAAAAAATACACTACACTTTCTCCTGTCCTTTCATAAACATACATTGCATAAGACAAAATAAGCATTTGAGAAGTAAAGTCAAATTGAAGCCAATTATATGACTTTCCTTAATTCATAGTAAGTGCAGAGGCAGGAATAAAATCATACCTACTGTTTTTTATTCATAGCAATACAGCTCAATAATTTTAAGAACTAGTAAGTTAAAGTGAGAATTATAAGAATTCATCTTATTTGAAATATAATCCTTCACTTTAAAAAGAACAATTCTGAGAAAGAAGAAAACAGAATAGTATTTCCAGAGTTATCTAATCATAATAATGGCATAATTTCAAAAACGATCCAGATTACCTAAAGTCCCAAGATGAATGGCTGAATCAAAACCAGAAGGGGAATAATCTAAAAATATGCATTTTTAACAGATACCCAAGTGATAGTTATATACATCACTCTGAAAACAATAGACTAAGGTCAGACAGTCTTGTTTCTTTTGGCCTCGTAACCTATCAATGATGAGAATTAAGAGACTGGTTTTACTATCAGATCTGTAATGAATAGTGAAGAACTAAAAATTATGAGACTTAACTCAAAAAACAGTGTTATTGTTAAAGTAAAAAATTGACTTTATATATAAATGATGAACAAGAAAAAGAGGTGACAAAGGTCATTTCATTTATAATCTCACCAAAAATAAATATCTGGGGATAAACTTAATAAAGGAGGTAAAGAGTTTATAGATGGGAAAACTACATAACATTGTTAAAAGAAATAGAAGATGGCCCTTCCTGGTGGGGCAGCCGGTTAAAGCACTGCACTAAAAAGCTTAAGCCGCTTCCTCATGAGTTCGTTCCTCGCCCGCCCCAGAAGTGACCACATGGGGCGGCAGACCTCTCCTGACCTGTCTACTGCTACCCTCAGCAGAGTACTTCCTCGGTCTGCCTGTTCTGCTCCCCACTCTGTCCCTGGTGAATTCTCTCACCCTCCGCATCTCTGGCCTGTACCCCAGTTCTGTATTAACAAATAAATAAATCTTAAAAAAAAAAAAAATAGAAATAGAAGATACAAAGAAATGGAAAGTTATTCCCTGCTCATGGATAGAAAGAATCAACATTGTCAAAATGCCCATCTACCCAAGGCACTTTACAGATTCAATACAAACTCAATAAAAATTTCCAAGTCTTCCTTTAAAGAAATGGAATGAGTATTACTGAAATTCATATGGAATCACACACAAAAATAAATAAATAAATAAATAAAAATAAAAACACACAGCTAATGCTCTCAGTCTAAAAAGTATGAAAACTGGGAGATAGCACATTTTTAGTCTTCAAACTATACTTTGAAGTCATAGTAATTAAAACAACATGGTACTGGAACAAAAAGAGATATTTAAGACAACAGAATAGAACAAAGAACCCAAAAATAAAATGACACCTTTATGGAAAATTAGTCAACTACAAAATAGTAGTACATACACAGTGAAACAAGGAAGGCATATGCAATAGATAGTACCAGGAAAATTGTACTGCAACATGCAGAAAATTTAAAGAAAAAGAAACTAGACCACTATCTCAAATCATACACAAAAATCTACTTGAAATGGATAAAAGAGGTAGATAACATAAAATATACCAAAGGTAAAAACTCTATGACATAACCTTCACAAATATCTAAGTACTGATCTGAAGCAATAAGGAAAACAAAAGATAATATAAACAACTAGGTCGGCCCTCCCTGGTGGCGCAGCAGGTTAAAGCACTGCACTAAGAAGCTTAAGCCACTTCCTCATGAGTTCGATCCCCGCCTGCCCCGGAGGTGACCACATGGCGCGGCAGACCTCTCCTGACCCTCCCGCTGCTCCCCTCAGCAGTGTACCTCTTCGATCTGCTTGTTCTGTACCCACTCTATCCCTGGTGAATCCTCTCACCCTCTGCATCTCTGGCCTGTACCCCAATTCTATATGAATAAATAAATAAATTTTTAAAAAAATATATAAACAACTAGGTCTACATCAAGCTAAAAAGCTTCTGGACAGAGAAAGCAACAATAACAAAAACAGAGAAACTCTACTGAATGGGAGAAAATATTTGTACACCGTTCCTCTTATAAGATGGACTTTGAAAATATACAAAAAGCTCATTCAAATCAACAAAAAAAATAATAAATAGCCCAGTCAAAAATGGGCAGAAGAACTAAATAGACATTTATCCACAGAAGACATTCTGATGGCCAACATCTCTATAAAAATGCTCTTCACCACTTATTATCAAGGGAATACAAATCAAAATCACAAGGAGATACTACTTCACACTCGTGAGAATGGCCCATATTAAAAAAAAAAAAAATCTAAAACAAATGTCGGCAAGAGTGTGGACAAAAAAGAGCCCTCTTACACTGTTGATGGGAATGTAGTTGGTTCAGCCTCTGTATATGACCATGTATATGTAGCTGGAAAAACAGATCTCTGGGTTACAGAGAACAGGTGGGTAGTTGCCAGAGGCAGGAAGTTAAAGGGGAGTTTACAAGTTTCACCACAATCATCTCTTGCCATTTGTGACTACATAGAATGAGAGGGGAATATACTAAATGAAATAATTCAGGAGAAACAAAACCAAACAAAAATTCATATAAAACCAAGCAAACCAACCTTTGAAACCAAAGTCTGGCAGTGAGGCTAACAGAGGGAAAGGTAGAAGGGGTGAGAACAGAGTCAGTAGAGAGCACAATGAACTACGGGGATTGACTGTGGTGCTTTGGTGGTAGGTGTGGTGTAGCGACACCACCTGAAGTGGGTTACTCTATACCTCTAAAACACAAACAATGATATAATACTGTTAAATCAATATTTTTTTTAGAATTTCTCATCAAAAAAAAAAAGGTATATAACCATGTAATAATGGATTTTTACTAAGCTTTTTGTAGTGATCATTTTCATAATATAGCTATCAAGTCATTGTGATATACACCAGAAACCAATAAGGTACCTGGTAATTACATCTCAATAAAAAAAAATAATAATAATGGTTTAATTTAAAAAATTCCTAGGTCAAGTAATAGAATACTATTATCTGCTTTCATCTGGAAAGGCCCATAAGTCCCTTTACTCTCTTACCTGTGAAATAAATCTACTGTCTTAAACTTCATCATAACATAGTCCTCAGACACCATTATCATATTAGCAATCAGTTACACTGATGACATGTCCTTTGAATCTAAATATCAGGATACCCCCTAAATATCATACCAAAACTAACATATTTGGAGGGGAAAAAATTAAAGTATAATTTTTGCATTGGCTTAAATAAAAATATCCTGTGTATAGATTTGCCTAGCCAGTTCTATGCTTTTGCCACTGTGCCACTAAATGAATGCCATATTTATCATCCTGGAATTTTAAAATACTGTAACTGACTATGGGACTCATTAAACAGTGTAAGTGTGCCAAACGTGAAGCCCTGGAGATTCACAGTGCTAGCATATAACACAACACTCCAAAGGAACTGAAGTTCAAGATCTTATTAATGAATCAGTGATAGCAACTAGGCACTAGAACATTGTGTGGTTAAATCTTTTCCTACATGCTGTAATTGCTCTGAATCAGTTATCAATTTATGATAGAATTATCGACATATTAATAATACATGGAGTAGGATACTAAGAGGTAAAAATAAGAGTAATGCTTCTCAGGATTGTACCAAAAAATGTCAGCAAACAATTTTGTTTCTTGTCCACAGGACTCCAGGCTGGTTTTGTGGTTTTAGAAATCTAACTACCTCCTAGGGACACTACTATTATTCCACTGAACTGGAATTTGAGACTGCTGCCGAATCATTTTTGGGTCCACATGCCAACAAACTCACAATGAAATAAAGGAGAGATGACTTTAGTGCCTGGAGAGATTTACTCTAAATATCATAAAGACAGAATATTACTGCCACAAAATGGAGGGGGGATGAGGGGAAGGGCAGTTTATATGTGACACCTCCTAAATTTGCCATGACCAATATTAAAAGTTAACAGGAGACTACAGCAATCCAGCACAGATCAAAAAGAGTTCAAATCCCTGAGGAATGCAGACATGTGTTCCCACATGAGGAAAATAATGGAAACTGTGTGTAAGGTATTAGCTAAAGATAAATGCAACAAGGAATGAGTCATGAGAAGGAAGTTGGATAGCCCCGCTATAGCCACGATCAGTTATAAAAAGGGGGCTAGAATACTCACACTTTCATTCAGATTCAGATGAAAATGTTCTTCCATATATAGATACATATACACACACACTATCTAGGTATGTTGATGATAGTTAACTTTAGATTTTACTCCTTCCATTGAAGGTACCAAGCACAGACAATAAACTACAAGAAGAGAAGAAGTTATTAATACAGGGACAGATACAAGGACGGGTGTGCGCTATGTGGGAAAGAGTAAGCAAAGCCGCCTTTGCACAAAAGAAAAGTACGTTTTGTTAATTAGGTGTAACCAATTGTTGTTTATGCTGGTTGGAAAATTTAGAATAAAAGTGTGTAATACAGATGAAAGTTGGGAAATCAAATGAATCGACGTTACACTACCATTGGTCAGTGACATCTAATAACATTTTCCACCTAACTCCACTTGTCTTCTATATTGCCAACAACTGCATTTTCATCTGAAAGTGTAGCTTTGGATCTAGATGTAACTGTGCTCCTGCCAATCAGAAATACACTGTTACCAGTTGGAAACTGAAGCCAGGTAGTAACCACCATCCTGCTGAAGGTTCTCTTGGAAAGAAAGGTACAGAGACATGTTAACAGGTGTCTTATGATGTTACAAGTCCAGTTTCTTGAAATCACAGGCTCCAGTACTATCCTTCTGTATCCAGTTCCTCTAGAACTTTTCACAATTTTTTAAACTCACTAATCAGTATGATATTTTTGAAGCACATCATTATCTTTTCTGCTCAAAATACCTAGATAGTCCTGGGAGTGAAGAGATAGCATAGGGGGTAGATGATTGCCTCTTCCCACTGCAGAATCCAGTCACTGGCTGCCTGACTGTCCTTCAGAGAGCTGAGTAATGCTGTCATTGGGAAACAAACCCTCTCAGGCCTTGGCCTTGGGAGAGCCTGGGGTCTCAGCGGGGAGAGCCAGTATTCCCTTTGGTGAAACTGGCAAAGTTCCTGACACTATTTCTGTCTTTTCTACCCCTTCTGATGTTTCTGGTCCTGTTTGCTGAGACACTGGTCCTCAGCTCCCCAGCTCCATTCCAAATGTGGCTGCTCCCTCAAGGCGCCCCATCCTTGATGTTCCTGAAGGAGCAATGACTAAAGGATCCTGTTCATCCACCATCTTTCCCTCATCCTGAACAAATGATTTTAACAAGGTCTTTGGATAGAAGGCATTACATTTCTACACTAACAGTAGACAAACACAGAATGAAATTTTTAAAGGATAACTTGTCACACCATCAAAAGCTAACAGATTCTTTAAAATGTCTAAAAAATGTGTGCAAAAAAAGATCTAATAGAACTGCTGCTATTTTTTTCTCTCTAAAACGTCTATAAATTCCTTGAGAATAGGGGTTAGGGTATCCACACTTGTATTCCCTCAGGATTGGCCCAAAGCCTGACATACATTAGGGACTCATACAGGTGAAACACATTTATATACACAGAAAAAAATGTTCTAACCATTATTTCTCAATTTCTTTAGAATATGATACTTATATTGAAATATGACATCTCTCAGCTCTTCGTAATTTTTTATTCTGAAGTATGACATCATAGGGAAAGACACGAAACCAGCCCAAGAGAAAATAAAATCATCAGCACCTGGTGAAGCAAGCTTGAGTTAGGATTGAAAAGGAGTATCAGTCTCCAAATCTTAAATGTAAATTTCTCATTGCACTATAGGAAATAAATTGCTTATTAAAAACATCTGCCTTTGCAGCTTTTATGTAAATTCCATATCTTTTTCCTAATTATTTCAGACTGCTACCTCTGATTAAATACTGTAGACTCAGGAAATAATATAGCTGCTTAAATTGCTTTTCATTTTAAATTCAACTATCAAAAAAGATTGGGAGCTGAATTGACTGACAACGTAAGTGCAGAATTATTCTGATATTTGTAATCAACAGTTTCAGATGCCCTATTGCATTGAAACAATTGAGATGGTATCATGAGAGAGTGTTGGTTTTCGGAAAGTTTTAAATACTGGATGTGCTAGAAATTCAAGAGCAGACTTTTCATGGGGGCTTGGATAAAGGGACCTCTCCATCTCTTCAAATAGCTAAAGCAACCTCTAGAATAATACTATTAGCACAGAACATTGTGTTTACTATTGTGTCACATCTGTACAGAAACTACCAGGCAGTGCACCCTTCAGAATTGTAGCCTCTGGCATTTATGTAATTTTTCTATATTCCCTGGATTCTAGAGGCTGGTAAAATCTCAAAAAGTATTTTTATTAATTAATGAAAAGTGAATGAATGCTTAGTATAAATGACAAAGGCACTAATGCCTAATATAAGTAATATCCCTTCTAGCATACTATAAGACCATACATTTTATGTCATTGAAACATTTTTTTAAAAAATATAAAATATATTTCTGGGGCCCTCCCTGGTGGCGCAGCAGGTTAAAGCACAGCCCTAAGAATCTAAAGCCGCTTCCGCATGAGTTCGATTCCCGCCTGCTCCGGAGGTGACCACATGGCGTGGC
>NW_004567105.1:22822257-22825740 GCF_000260355.1 Condylura cristata
ATATATATATATATATATAATATATTTCTGTTTATCTAAACTTCTCCTCGCTTACAACCCTGCTTCACCTCTCCCTGCTACCATTTCTGCCTGGTTATAAAAAATTAATCTTACAAAACTAAAAAAAAAAAAAAAAAAGCTCAGTCTCATTTGTTAAAACTCAGTTCCTCTAGGTTAATCCTTGGTCAGTGTGGGTTCTCCCACTACTGCTGCTGCTTGTCTTTTCCTTGTTGTCATCTAGATTTGAAATTAGGCCACATACAATTCCAGTCACCAGGGAGGGAGTATAAACTGCGAAATCAAAAAGACCACCCAAATAAGACCAAGCAAAGGCAATTTATCCAGGACTTGGGAAAGCAAGGGAATCAGCCATCACTGCTTATATTTCACAGGAACTCGACGGTAGGCAAGGGTTGGAAAATTTTAAAGGAGAGAGAGGGAAGATTTCAGCTGTGCTGTGGTTAGATGTTGGCATGGGGAAGCTGAAGGTGGGGTAAACAGAAGTGGAGAGTCCTGTGTGATAGTTACATGGAGATGCACACTTAGCTTCTTCCATAGTGGGGGGGGGGGAAGGAGGGGGGAGGGATGGGAGAGTCCAAAACAGGGAAGCTGGCAGTTATTAACCCAAGACTGAACCTTGCAGGGCTGATTGCTACAGAGGTTGTGGCTTGGCGTCCACAGCACTGGTTGCTGTGGGTCAGAGTTCTACTTTTATACATGGTCTGGCCATTGTCCATTTGTATATGTGATAGCTCTAAATTTAACACAAGAGGGCTTTCTGCCATTTATGACCTCTGATGAGTTACTTTTTGTTATCCTATACGTTGTACAAAGTCATCTACCCAGCTGAAAAGATTTATGTTTGCTGTAGATCCATAACCTCTCATTGTCAGGAACAAGCCTGCTGTGAGCTTGCTTCTAGGCATCAAGCACTCTCAATCATTTCTGAACCAGTTGTATGGGCTGCAATGGTTCACAGACAGGGAATCCAGGGGGGTGCCTTTAGACATACTGGCTTCTGGGCTTCTCAACAAGGCTTTCTCATAACCACTGTACCAAGGTTAGTCATACAGTAGTTCTGTGTGCTAGAGAAGCTGGCTCTACCAATGGACTTTCGTATCTTCAAAATGTTTTAAGATTTTAGGAGTTTATTTTAAGCTCAGGGTTCCCATAGGTTCCCAGAAGTGGAAGTCATTTTCACATTAACTCAGCTAATAAACATATCTTCTCCTAACAGAGAGAATCATGAATAATATGACTTTCAGTATAATTTTTCTGGATCTGGACAACAGTAGATAATAAATATTTGTTTGATGCATCTTAATAAATTCTGCACTGTTTTACATTGTATGGAAAACAGTGAAAAATTTCTTATGATCTGAATTCTTGAGAAGTACAATATTAGTAACAACAGCTTGATGAATCTTTGGGGGAAATGGAGTGGAGAGCAATAAATAATAGGCAGTCAGAGAAAAGGAGGAATGGTATGTCTTAAAATGGTGTCTTATAATCAACTTCACCCAGGGTCTCCCTGGTAACTTTAAATCACAGTGTTTTCACCACAAAGGCCTGGATCTGATCCCCAACCCGGGAGCTGACCCACGTGGTACAGCAGACCTCTCCAGTTTTGCCTGCTGCCCCCCTCAGTATATTTCAGTAGATCTGCCTGATCTGCTCCCCACTCTGTCTCTGGTGAATCCTCTCATTCCCTGCACCTTTGGCCTAAATCCCAGTTCTTGTATGCAAAAATAGTTTAAAATAATCAACTTATACTTCCTAGAATATAAGACACTAATGTTAATCTATACTATGTAATAGTTTGAATTTAGATATTAGATCAACAAATTGTTCTCACATGAAAATACCCTATCATGAAGAAATAATCTTTGCTCTCTGCTAGGAGTTTTATTTCCAAAGTGTTTGCTTGTTTGCTCTCAGCACCATTTTTTTTTTTTTTTTTGATCCCAAAGCTTAGAACAAACTCCTGAAACCTTAGAATGGGAAACATTTTGAAGATATAACAGTCCTTTCCATTAAAACTATGATCAAAAAATCCAAGAAAAAGTGATTGGTATTTTTGGAAGTGGGATTTAAGAAAGATCTAATGCATTGGACAAATATTTATTGACTATCTACTATTGGCCAGACCAGAAAAATCTGTACTTCTGAGGTATTTAGATTTTTTTCTGGGAGAAGATAATAAACAAAGGAAAAATAGAGAGTAATCAGAGCTTTGCAAAATATTACAATAAGCTCCAACTAACTAATTGGGTGGTCAAGTAAAATCTCTCTTGGAAGATGATGCTGAAATTGAAAGCTCAAGAAAAGAAACAGTCAGACTGAGCAAAGGAAGAAGCCAACAAAGTACTCAAGTGGTAGAATACGAAGTGTTCCAAGATCAGAAAAGAGGCCAGTGTAGCAATAGTAGAGGGTGAGGGACAGATGTCCATCATGAGTTGTTGCGTCTTTGTCTGACAATGGATTGAGTACGCATTTGAGTAAAAAAGATAGACATTATGCAGAGGTGAGAAAGGACAAACTGGAACTATGAGAATGAGCAAGGATGAGTTTAAAAACCACAGGGAGGCCCTCCCTGGTGGCGCAGCGGGTTGAAGCCCTGCACTGAGAAGCTAAAGCCACTTCCGCATGAGTTTGATTCCCGCCTGCCCCGGAAGTGACCACATGGCGTGGCAAACCTCTCCTGGCCAGCCCGCTGCTCCCCTCAGCAGTGTGCTTCAAGGATCTGCCTGTTCTGCTCCCCGCTCTGTCCCTGGTGAATCCTCTCACCCTCCGCATCTCTGGCCTGTATCCCAGGTCTGTATGAATAAATAAATCTTTAAAAAAAAATTAATAAAATAAAATAAACCACAGGGAAAGCTGAGCAGACTGTACCAACAGTAACTGTTTCTACATAGACCTTCCGAGCACCACTTTCACCTCTCAAGTCTCTTGCAAATTTCTTTTATGGCCTGTGCTAGTCCAGAACTATATAAGGAAAGGGATTCTGGGAGATAATTCAACTTAATTGACATAGTGAGAAGCTATCACAAGCTGGGAAATCATTGGGTAGTTTTAAGCAGTGGAATGGCAAGCTGATTTTAAAATTATAAGCATCGTTACTGTGTTGGTGATAAATTAAGCTTTGGGTGGAGTTCAAAGATGAATATAGATAGGCCAATTAAGAGTACATCTCACCAGTGGTATTCTGGTAAAAGATAACAACCTACTAAGGGAAGGAAAAAGGAGATTTGTACGTTCGCAAAGTTCTCCCGCTTTTGTTACTTTCACATTACAAACAGTTTAGAAACTAATTCATCAAACCCCTAAAAATTTACCAACTAGTAGGTTGATGCCTGTCAGCTCCAGAATGAACTGTCACTGAGAGGTGAAGAAGGTTAACTGGAAAATGAGTTTCTGATCGTTTAGATAGGCATCATGGCTGATTCTATGCTCAATTTTTGCTTTTTTTTTTTTTTTTTTTTT
>NW_004567105.1:22825840-22834652 GCF_000260355.1 Condylura cristata
TTTTTTTTTTTTTTTTTTTGTCCCAGCACAAGCTCATTTCTCAGAGCTTCCTTCAGCATTCCTGCAAATAACTCCTTTATGTATAAGTTCAATGGGACTTCTAAATATTCTGAATTAAGTCAGTTTCAACTAAAGCAGAATCTCCCACTTGAGAAGAAGATGAAATGAGGCATGGCTTGTAATGTCCAGTCATTACACACTGACTGGAATTTGAAAGGAAGAACGTCTGGATCACAGTTCAACAGACATAGCAGATTTCACATCTGGTTACCTACCTATCTTTCAACAAACATTCTATACCTTGGTCTGGAAGATCATAATTAGTAATCTGTACTCAGGTACAGGTTTTGAACTAATAATTTCCACAACAATATTTTACTCTATAAAGTACCACACTCAAAATGCACAGAGCAAGAAAATGCAGAAAATGCAGAGCTGTTCTCACAACAGGGTTATTTTTCTTAAAGAGGGAAGGAAAGACTTCTATTGTGCAGAAGAACCAATATAAACCATAAAAAATTGTTCAGGCCACTGGAAACCATTGCTACAATAGTAACTGTCTTTCACGAAATGGCACTCATCATTATTTTTATTTACCACCTAGAGAAAAAAATTATGATTTTTCTAGAGTGCTACAGAACGATAGAAAAATGAGATATGACTCCATTTATATAGTTGATATAATGGACAAATGTCTGAAAGTTACAAAAACCTTTCACTCTGCAGTAGGCTGAGCCAGTCACGAAGGGGCCAAGGCTGCTCTTGCCCTCTCTCTGTCAACATTACTAGGCTGACAGGTGCTCATTCTGCTAGTGAATTTTCACAGAAAGGGGTCTATTTGGAGGATCTCAGAGAGGACACAGAATTATTTGTACATATTTCTTATTTGGGATGAATCCCAGTTCTTTTAAAAAGTCCTTTACACAACAAACCTCAAGGTGAGGAAAGTCAGTTCAGGGATATTTAAAATATGTTTTCCAGCTAATGTGAGTGCTACTGCTGCCATGTTCCTCTGTGTTCTTCAAAGCCTTCAAGACACGACTACAAAAGATAAGTTCTTCTGGTTCCTCACCAGTTTTTAATGACAAGCTTTCATCTATGTGTCCCCACTCTTTATGATCTCTCTGTCTCCCCCACTCTACTACCCCTACCCCAATATTAGATGATGGATCAACACATAGCCAAATACAGACACATACACACTTGCAGAGATAGATGTGATTAATAATGCTATGAGTGTATAATTCTTGTGCTTTTAAATCCCTGGATAAGTGGAGTTCATCAAGTTCATCAAGGATATGCCACATACATTTATACACTCCAGGTGAACATGCTATGACAGTCAAGCAGTTAGACCAAACTGATTGATGAAGTGGTAAGAGTAAAGTGATTAAGATGATTGTCTTGGTAATTAGTCCAAAAAGAGGAGACAGATGGCTAAAGTAAGATCAGAAGATAGTGAACTTGCTCTAATTTCTAAGGTCTTCACTTTTGATTAACTCAGCAATCAGTTTATTATAGAATTGAGTTACGAATGGGGGAAAAAATGGTATTGCTGTTACTATAGCTGCAAAGTGAACCTCCAAACTTACTGGAGGTAAGTTTTATTATAACCATAGATACTGTTGGTCAGACACTCAGAAATGGCAGAGCCAGGAAATGGCTTTTGCTTACTAACTTGCTTCCACACTGTCTAGTACTTGGCTAGGAAAATTCAGAGACAGGGGATAACAAAATATCTGAGAGCTGAAATCATGTAAAGACTGTTAAGCCATAGATTTGATAGGACATTCAGTCAACAGTCTCAGACTTCAGCTAGGTAATTTTGATTGAGTTCCAAGTCAATAATCCGAAGAGGAACAGACAGATTTCTTGTCTATTATTTAAACTCAGAAGTGATGTGTATTATTTCTGCAGTAATCACAAGTGCACACAAAAGTTCCCTCTAATCTTAAAATAGAGCAGTGCTAAAGACAAAAGAGAGGGTAGTATATTTAGTGGCTTTTTGAGAAATTCAATTTCTCACTGTCCTTTTGTCCTGAAAATTTATATATTTTCATATGTAAAATGTGTTCTTAATCCTTTCTCAAATCCCTAAATCTAATCTAATTATTGCCTCAGAGCAAGTTAAGGAGTTTACTTTATCTATAGTATTTAAGGCCCCCCCCCTTTTTTTTTTTATTGAGATGGTACTGGTTTACAGCACTGCAAGTTTTGGATGCATAGACTCACACTTCAACATCTCTGTATATTCCACGCCATACAGAAAGGGCTCATTAATTAGTTTAATACACATATTCCAATGCCATTTTCCTTACTCTGAAGACATGTGAAAAAAGCTATCCACATTATACACGCTCAACATACATTGGGGATATCACAGGAGAACTGCTGGAGATGCGCTTCTTTAAAAGGAGTAAGGATAGATACATGGCAAGCATTGCTCCATAGCAGCTCCTAAACCTACGATGTTTCTAGATTAACTGGATATTAAGTCCTAATCCTTCAGGATTAGTTCTATTTATTTCTTGACGCTTCCCTCTAAGTTCCTGGTTCCACCTTCTAGGCTCTTGGCTTTGCTTTGAGCTCCCCCCCCACCCCACCTCCATTTTGCCAGTTATGTAGTCCTCTAAGCCTGCTTTTCCACACTAGGGTGGCTAGGTTCCAGAAGACCTAGAAAGAATTTCCTGTACTACCTTTTATAAACTAGTTTTTGGGTACAGTGTGACTTGTGTGTGGTCACAAACTGTCCCAATTTTATAAGGAACTTCACAAATTCTGTTTTCAATGGGAGAAGTATTACATTTTACGAGCTTGTGGCAATGCATATAATATTTTAGTAACTGGAATAAATACAACCAGCCATACATGGGATTTTGTTTGAGAATTTCAAACTGGATTTTTAGAATCTCAATCCAGCTTGACCAAAACTAAACAAATATAGTTACAGAGACAAAGCCTAGTGATTTCCACTGTGTAAAGGAAGTCCAATTTAAGAAAATGTACACCACCCCCTTGTATTAGTAGAGATAAACTGCAGTGAAAGAAGGAAAAAAAAAAACTCAAAATATACTGTCTCTAAAAATTAATTATTTATTCTATGCTTCCTTAACTGTTCTGAGTAGTTTCTGGTTGGTAGTAAGCGCTGCTCCATAAAAACCATGCAAATATCCATGCCCCCAGGAGTGGGTCGCCATATTCAACAGCTGAATTCCAAAGTGTTCTACATAACACCATCAAACACATCAGAAGTGGAAAAGAGCATAAAAATAACATAAGATGTCTGTGCACCAGACCTGGAAGTGGTATGAATTTGCTCAACTTCTTCACCAAAACCTGATACAATGGCACAGTCTCCGTATTATTCATCTCTTGAATGCACAGATGACACATGAACAAAATCATCCAAAAAATATTTGGCATCACTTAGTTTCTATGGATAAGGTATCTGGGGACTGCTTACGGAGGTCCTTTGGCTCAAAGTCTCTCACATGCTACAAGTGAGGTGTCAACTAGGCTGAAGTGACCTCAAGGCTTACCCTGGGGAGGGTTGACATCCAAAGCCCACTCATATGTTAGTAAGAGGCTACCTTCAAAGTCTTGTCATATAGGCCTCTTTACTGGGAAGATCAGAACATGACAGTTGGGAAAGGCTAGAGAAAGCAAGTGAGACAGGAAGAGAGGACAAATAAGACAGAATGCAGAATCTGTTGAAACCCAGTTTCAAAAATAGTATGTCACAGTTTTTACCATATTCTATTGATCAGAAGCAAGATAAAAATCCAGCCTGGGGCCCTCCCTGGTGACATAACGGGTTAAAGTGCAGCAATATGAAGCTAGCTGTAGCCATTTCAGCAAAAGTTCAATCCCCAGCAAGGAAGCTGACCTACATGGCACAGCAGACCTCTTCTGTCCTGCCCGCTGCTCCTCTCAGCAGTGTACTTCACCCATCTTCCTGTTCTTCTCCCCACTCTGTCTTTGGTGAATCTTCTCACCACCCCTGCACCTCTGGCCTGCACCCCAGTTCTGTATGAATAAATAAATAAATCTTAAAAAAAAATTAAATTCAGCCCACAGTCACGAAAAGGGCTTACACATGGAAGTAGGCATTGTTGGACCATCACTGACAAGTTACCCCAAATGTTCTCTAATATGTTCAATATTCCTGGTATGTCCCAGCAACAACTTGCCAAGAGCTACATGTTTGGACTTCCTCAGAATACAGTTCACACTGTCTTCTACCTCTTTGTTCCACATTAAAAATTAACACCATCTGTCTTCCCTTTTTAACACACTTACCTCAAAGATATCCATCAATTATAAGCACACAAAACCATTTTTAAAGGAAAATCATTGCATAAAAAAGAAAAACATGTATTTTCTAAGTCTATATAAATATCTTGATCAGTGATTTATTGATACTAAGTGCTAAATTCCTTCTAATCCTAGAAATATCTTTTCTAGAAATTTTAATGTAATCTCTAGCTGTATACATTCCCAGGCTCTGCAGTATATCTCTCAAATTTATAGTGATCAAAAGTGATTCCACTTAGGCATAATTGTTCAATGGTCTTAAAGAGGCTTATCACCTCAAGCACTTAGCTAGAATAAAGTTGATATTTGTTCACTCATTGGATCCTACTATGAACAGTTTAATTTTCTAGAGCCATGTTATCTTTTCCTTGAGAGCCATATTTATATGATGGAAGAAATTTTACAGAGCAAAATTAGATTTCCAAAGGAATAAGCAATTGATAGAGACTTCAAAGTAATATAGTTTACACCACTGTGCTTCTTTTGACCTGTAAATTTACAACATGCATGCTGTCACTTTCTTTCCCAATCATGGAAGATGTGGAGCACGTCTTTGAAAGAAGACAGACAACCCCAAAACACATCAGGCCCCAGGGGCTCCTCAACAATAGAGTATCAAAAGAATTTTCACTTTGTTTTTGAAGTGTCGGCTTGATTTCATTGTTATTTCTTTGAAATCTCCAAATCGGCTAAAATATCTAGACTCTCTTAAGAATGAGAAAGTGTGATACTGAACAAATTATAAATTAACAGCCAGTAAATTTAATTGGGCCCACGTTAACCTGCTGAGCCTTTGGAGACATTTTTAAATTATTAAGAAGAAAGAAGAGGGGAAAATTATACTCACTAGACTAGATTTTCCAATCTCTCTGAGCATTAATCATGTCCTTTTTAATAAGAAGTTCCTATTAGTTACTGCATTTTCAAATGATACAACATTACATTGAAAAAAGCTCATTTGAGCACTGATTTTTATCTCCTAAACACTTAATAGAAAAATTAGATTCAATACACAGTGAATTATACCATTTCAATAATCTTAACATCCACTTTCTATACTGAATTGTTCCTCTTTTTTCCTTATAATAAATTAAAACTCTGCTCCACTTAAAAAATATGCATATTTCTACTGCAGCCAATTAAGTCAAGCCTGGTTTTTCCCAGGGGTTCTGGTGTGCATTGGCTATAATAGTAATGTCCTTGGTAGTATTTACATCTTGAGGGTTACATGAGTATCATAGAGAGAGCCTGCAAGCAGCCCCTTCCCATAAATAGTCATGTCTGACCTCACAATATCCCCAATCTTAGGCTATAGAATGCTTCTGGGAAAACCCAGGGCACAATGAATAGGGTCCACCTTGGCCAAGTCATCAGTTCACACATGCCAAGTTGCAGAATAAGAAGCATGTAATAGATATGGTTTGCAGGTCCAAGTTGAAGCTGCATGGCAGTGAGAATTCCAAGCAGTAGGGCTTATCACAGATGGCTGAGAGGTCAACTACATCTCTAGTGATAAATCTCTGCACAAATGTCAGACCCTACACTGATGAGAACCTCAGGGATGCTCTTCTTAGTTAGACCCAAATAAAATTTAATCCCTATTACAAATATATAATATATGCATTATAGATTGATCTACATTCACCAATCATCCTTCTCATAGTCTTGACTGAAAATGTAGTTCAAATGGTTCCTTACTTACACTTCAGTGTTATCATTTTACCAAAATTCTTAGAAATGTAACAGCACTATGAGCCAAAACAAATGGACTTCCAACTATTCCACCTTTTGGATCTTTCCTTTGCATTTGATTATACTTTACCATCTCTTAAAATCTCTCCAAAAGACCTCAAAATCCTTGCATTCTTTCACAGTCCTTTCTTGTGTTTTTGCACAATCTCCTCAGCTTTCCTTCATTTCCATTTCAGTCAGCATTACAGTCCACATTGCCATTACTTTGAGTCTAGATTTGGGAAACAGCCTCTCAGGTGATATCCCCACCATATGTCCTTCCCCATTGTGTGGGAGATCCAGTTTCTAACAACTTATGGGAGCAGATTGTTCAATTTTCAGGAACTTTGCCAAAGGTTAACAAATATATATATATATATATATATATATATATATATGTATATATATATACATATATATATAATCAAACTATATATAGACTTAGGTCAATTGTATTAAAATGAAGGTAATGGATTTGCTTGAGTTTATAGCTATTGATCCTTAGAATGTACTATTTAAAAAAAAAAAAACTCCTTTATGTCTCTTCCCAATTCTGCAATATAGACTGATATATAGACAAAGAGAAAACAAGATTAATTGATCATAACAATGAATTATGGAGATTTAAAAGTCTAAGAATTTGTCTCCTGTAAGCTGCTGAAAGAGAAAAGCTGATGGTAATTCATTCCAAATCTGAAGGTCTAAAAGCCAGGAAAATGACACATGTAAGTCCCTGTCAGAATCCAAAGGCCTGAGAATCAAGAACGCCAATGTTGCAAGACAAGAGAAGATGAATATCTGAGCTTAAGCAAGGAAATAAAATTTGCCTTCCTCCCCCCTTTTTATTTTATTAAGGTTCTCAACAGATTGAATGTTGCTCATATGATTTGGGGAAGGCGATCTCCTTTACTTAGTATAGTTATTCAAATGCTAATCTCACCCATACACACCCCCACAGACACACTCATAAATAATGTTTTGCAAATGCCCAGTCAAGTTAAAAAATCAAAAGGACAATGATAGGTATATTTGGGCAGTCAGGGAGATTTGCAGTGAAGATCTCTAGCTTGTAACTGATTTCAAGTTATAATTAAGACAGAGACACATAAACAAGAGGCAAGATTAAACAGATAAGGCTGTTAAGTTTCAGAACAGCATCCAGTCAAAATGACCTGAGACAGCTTAATTCAAAATCTTGGAAGATGAGCTTTCTTAGTTCAAGTAGAAACTTCAACTCATATAAATTGTTCTAGATGGAGTGGGGGCAAGGGAATGAAAATCTGTTTCTTGAACAGTGGGTATAAGGATAAAGGGTAAAAGGTTAGGACATCTAGGCCTTATTATAGAAAACTCAGAAAACCCTAGCCATAAAGACAGTTAAAGACAATCTTTACCAACTTTTATTCATAGATTTTCCTTGATGTTATGAAAATTCTTCCTTCTTTTCTTCTTCTCCTGTAGTTAACTTTCAACAAAATCATCAAGAAGATAGCTTCTAAGTTGTGATTATAATTTAAATTAGAAGAGCTACTTTGTGGCTGTCTCTTGAACTGTAATCAGCAATATGAACTGGAAAATTCCCATTCAAAAATGTGCTGCAGTCTCTTTGATGTTTACTGTATAATTTCTCTGTCTCAAATGCAAGAGGGTTAGGACTTTCATCTTTCCTCCTTTTTCATTATTTGTGACTCATAGGTTTTGAATGATTGTACTTTTAGCAGAACTTTTCAGAAAAAAATTATAAATGTTTTATATTGTGTCAAAATACCAGTTCTTTCATAGCAATTTTACTAGCCAAAAATAATCAAAATAATTCTGGATTATGATATCTGGATATGTATTGGTATATAGTGTATCACTGAGAAGCTGATGTTACGAAGTCTAACATGATAGGGTCCCCTGACAATGAAGCTTGTCTGCATTTGTAACTAAAATGCTCCTCATTTCTCTGGATCCATTCCTGTTGCCAGATGCATCATAATAACTCAAGAGGGAAACCAGCAATAATGGACATTTATAAATCAACATCTGAATAGCTGTAATCTTTAAAATTTCTAAATAACTTTACCTAAAAATCTATAAATAGATTGGTTGGTTATTATGCTCTAATACTTTGATAAATCTCACTATCATAAAAAGAAACAGTTGTTTCATTAAAAATATTTCATACATATGCCTTTTATAACTTTAGTTTCTAAAACCAAACAAGAATACTTTTAATATTAATCATCTTCATAAAGCTAAATATCAGTGAAGTATGACTTTCAAGACTTAGGCTTTAATATAAATGTCCATCTTCCAATGTTTATGGAATGAATGAATTCTCCCCAACTGAAGTTATTGCATGTGAAAACCATTGTAATTATATAGTTGGAGTTAATAAAGAAGAGCTTCTTTATATTTTTGTACCTCATTGACTTACTGAAATTTGTTATAATGCCAAAAGAAAATAATTTAGAGGTGGTTATTAAAAGTATGAATTTATGATGTAATTAAGAGTGTATCATTAAAGAATTAACATTAAACAGATGGTCTGGTAGCAACCAGAAAACACAGCACATTTCTTTCAAATTTCAGCACCATTTCTTATTTGTTTGAAGAATCACAGAAGTCAGCTTCTCAAGTCTATCCGTCTGCATTTAAAATGTCTCCTCCACAACTTCACTGAGAAACTGATGTTACGAAGTCTAACATGATAGGGTCCCCTGACAATGAAGCTTGTCTGCATTTGTAACTAAAATGCTCCTCATTTCTCTGGATCCATTCC
>NW_004567105.1:22834752-22884013 GCF_000260355.1 Condylura cristata
CTTGTCTGCATTTGTAACTAAAATGCTCCTCATTTCTCTGGATCCATTCCTGTTGCCAGATGCATCATAATAACTCAAGAGGGAAACCAGCAATAGTGGACATTTATAAATCAACATCTGAATAGCTGTAACCTTTAAAATAAAGACACAGATGTGACTTTTAATGATGATTCAGCTACAGCCAATAATAGTATGCAAATGTTGAGGTGAGCATAGGCAAATGGGTAAATATAGGAACCTCACTAAATGCAGCAAACCTAGGTTTGAAATGTATGAGTAACCTGCAGCCTTATCATGACAAATGCATGACTCACACTTGTTTGAAAAGAATATAAAAAAAGGAGTATAAACACAACTCTTTGTTTTAAGAAAGAGTCTGTCTATCACTAAGTGGTGCTATGTAATATATAAATGTACCCATTTCTTTTATCCAAAAGGGCAGGCTTATTGAAAAAAGGAAGGAAAGTAAAGGATACTTGCTATTCAGGCACAAGTGGTCAGAAAGAGATGCTCCCGAATGTGTAGACTTAAGAGACACCTGCTTAGATGCAACCAGAAAAGAGCTGCTAAAGTACTGTTCTTAATAAGAAGTGTTAATTCATGCAAACACTATAAAATCGTGCATTTCTCACAGTTCTCCACCAATGCCATTCTGATTGAATAAAGATTTTACCTTTTCTTCAAGCATTTCACTAACAAATATATATCCCTTAAGTCTTATTAGGAAATGGAAGATATTTTCAAAACTTAAATAGAAATCACTTGCTCCTAGTGAAGTTAGTAGTAACATAAAACAGGATTACGTATTTTGAAAATGATGCAGATAGCTGATTTTGACAATACTTTATTAACTTATTACATAATTCTTCCATCTCACCAAAACATTTTCTTAACCCCAGCAGGGGTTAAGTGATGCTGGATGCTAGTAATACAATAATAAACAGGAATAAGAAATCCTGGCTTTTCTAGTGTACAAGTAAGCAACAACTAAGATTCTCTTCCATCCTTCCCTGCATTATTATGTTTAGCTCCACAGGTCATCTATCTATTGCTCAAAGACGTTTCCTTTATTGAAATGGTTTTATTCAACTTCTTCTAGTCACTGGTTCCTGACTCAAGTCACAATTAATATCCATTCATCACGGTAAACATTCTGAATTTGTATCTTAATCAGTCCCTTAACTACCACGCTGTTTTATTCTCGTTATATACACAAGTGACTGATGATTTCCACTTAGGACTGGGTTTAACTAGATAGGATCTATTTCTGGCATGCGGATGGATGCTTCAGGAAAGTGAGGCCCCTGCTTAATTTAATCAGTATTGAATGATCAGGAACTAAAATACCGTGGGTTATGAATAATTATTTGTTGAATAAATGAATGAATGTGCTGTCATTATCTCACAGAATGCTTAGAGAATCAAATAAAAAACAATTAACAACAGTGGCAAAAGCCCTGTTGTAACATCTGCATACCATTTTTTTTCAGAATACAAAATAAATTGATGTGTATTGTTGCATTTGAATTTCCTATTGATTTCATGAAGGAAGATTGACATTGCAGAGGAACAAAGATTATGGCAACAAGTTATTTCTTCAATATCTGAAATATAATCATTAATAATAGCCAATCTGACATGAAAATTCAGATCCTCAAGGAACAATTTTTTTCAACTGAGGTAACATTAGGATCTTCCCTATTAGGTATAGGGCAACAGCCACCAAGCCACCCCTAGCCCATCTCTTAGGCCATCAACGACCAATGTGATTTTGACAAAACTCCACATAGATCATGAGTTGGAAACTCACCAGCAGTTCTTAATTTAGATTAGCAAATAATAAATGATGAATCCAAGTATTTGATACCTTTCCCATGGAAAAAATATTACCTTCTGACAACAATAGCATATTTTATGCTCTTTAAATTAAATGAAGAGAAAACAGTATCCATTTAGCTATTAATCTGTACAATTACATAACTGCTTGTTATATGTCAGATGCCTAGATGAGACTTAGCAGAGAAACATGGGAATTCATAGAGAATTGAAGTAAAATATTTTTCAAACTCAGCAGCAAGACAAAATGCGATGCAAAATACTACGTGAAGAGATAACTGGTCTCAGCTACAACATGCACTTGGAGAAAATGAATTGAAATACATGCCACCAATTCCCTAGGGAAACTCAATTTTGAAGTTATTTGAACATGTAAAATTATAAGTTAATGGTCTATAAAGTAATGTAAACTTAAAACTGCTCACCTTTACCTTGAGTACATTTTTCTACTGTGAAGATTAGGAATTGAGGAGGATAAGGGAAGAAGTAGGTAACACTACTTTTTAATCCATTTCAATCAGGACAGGGATTATAAAATCTTAGAGAGTGCAAGGATTCATCTAAAACAAAAACAAAAAGAAAAAAGACAAAAATAGAAAAGAAACCCTATCTTACTGTGCTTACTCAGAATTACTAGAAGAATGTTATCTGTGTCGTTGAAATGAAAACTTGTGTGATCTTAGCAGAAGCAAGTGTAATATAACAACAGATTGAGCAACTAATGTACAAAACTGAATTTAAATTTGGAAATGATGATTTCTTAATATTTTTGAAGACTAAAGTATTTTCATTAAACTTTACAAACACATTGAAGAATGCAACTGCTCAATAACCATTTTTGAAACTTTGCTTCTAACTTGAAATAATTGTCTCAGTAAACGATGTCAGATTTAGGTCAATAGTATACAGTAATATATAAAATAGTTTTCTGACTCTGTGTTCATATGTTGTGCATTGTGAATAAAGTTCAACAGGCTTTATAGTAAACATACAATATGCCTGGCATTGTCCTTAAAGTTCAAAGGACATGAAGGTTAAAAGGATGTTGAAACTGTTCTCAAAAACAAAATTGAAATCTACCTTTAATCCTATGTGATATTGTCCCCCCTAAAAATACTTTACTCTATTGAAAAGTTTACCTGCTCTATTTATTGTATTTTATAATGAATTTTTATAACAGTAACATTGCTTTACAACACTGCATACTTTAGGGTAGGATCATTTGGCCTCAGGTTTATGTCATCACTCTACTCCCACCATCAAAGCACCTATAGTTCTCCACCCTCAGCCACAAAGCCTTCACCCCCTTTGTTCCCTCTGGTCTCCCTCCTTCTCTAGGAACCTCAATCCTAATGAATGTAAATAAAAAGAGAAAGCTAACTTTTAACCAAATACAACTTAAGTGTTAGATAATTCATTGGGAGATTTATTTTTCTGGCTAAAATTGCCCAGTATAATTTATCCTCAACCATAAATACAATTTTCCTAAACAATGTTATTTACCTGAAAAAGGAAGTTAAAACCTAATTGCCCAAAAACAGTTGACTGAAGCAAGAAGATATGGTATCTATACACAATGGACTACTACTCAATGAAAATGATAATCTCATGCCATTTGCAGTAACATGGATGAGCTGGAAGGGATTGTACTCAGTGAAATAACTCACAGGGAAACAGAAAAATGCTAGATGATATCACATATAAGAGGAATATAGGGAATTTAAACAAAGGAATTTTAAAAAGACAAAACGTATAAGCAACTATAGATTTGAGGTTTACAGCGGGGAGGAGGAGGGGGAGACAGAGCAAAACAGGGCGGGGCAAAGACAAGGGTCCATGGTGATGGCTCACAGGTGGTGTGGTGGTGGCATATTTATAGAGACTACCCAGAGGGGAGAAATCAAATACTGGCAAATATGAAAACAATGTAAGACAATTTTAAAAATTAATAAAAGAAATAAAAGCAATACATATACATCCAATAAGAAATCTACAAGGCCTGCCAACACAGAGTGAAATCAACACACACTGCATGTATCTTCTCTATTGGTGCAAACCATTACCAGCTTTCTATTCCATCAGGTTTTAAAAGTAATTGTACTTGCTAATCTACAAGCCTTTTCCAAAGCTATAACATTATCCTATTATCTCTTCACATAATAATGTATATTAGTGAAGAAAAAGAAGACACTTTCCAATTTTATTACTATTTATGTTCTTATTCAGACAACCTAAGCTTTTGATAAAGTATCATCATTTTATAGATGCCATAAGACTCTAACTATGTTTTGATTGATATATAAAATTGTATCTCACCTGCCAAAGAATGATTTAAAGTATTTACACACATACAGCTTTTAGTTACAAAAAACCTAAAAGTGTGTACATGAAGAAAGATGTAAGTAGTCGTGCTCCTGAACTCATAATTCCCATGACTGAGACTAAACTTTTAAATCACTTTGCTCATTCTCAGTGGACATTATGTACTATGTAATGTTAATTACCTTAAAACATTTTTTACTAGTATTAAATTCAAAACTAAATTTGCTTATAAAGGCTTATACAAGTGATATTTAACACTTAGTAAGCCATATCTAATGTTTTGTACCATAATCCAGTAGTCTTCATAGTGTTGCTTTATATACCAATTCTCCATGAAAACCAAATAACATTCAATACAATTCAATGAAGACATTTTATCAAGAATATAAGCTAATTAAATTCACTTTTATAGAAACTGAACCCAGGACCAGGAAGACACTGCTCTCTGTATCCATGTAAGTTGATGTAGAATATAGACTAATATAGAATATTAACTCCCTGTATTAGATGTAGAAATGATCAGCTCTTGGGTCACCAAAAAAAAAAAAAAAAATCTACAAATCTACATTCAAACTTTTGTCTATTATAGACATGTAAAACTGCAAGAATTTACAGATCAGTGATTCACACTGGCTTCTTCCCCACTGAGCCTGCATTCCTGCTGAGGCTGCATTCAGAGAATACTGGCAGCTGCTTCCCGATCCCCCCACCCCCTCACCCCTCAGTCCCCCACCCTGCCAGCGGGCCCCCTTCTCTCATTTAAATCACCTACCTGAATCTCTTTTTCTGAGAGCCCTAAAGGACTCACATCACTTTGAGGTAAGTATCATGGAAAGAGAGCTTGAACTCAACAGATACACAGTGTTCAAGAAGCATTGCAGGGTTAATTTGTAGCCCAAACCACATTTGTTTTACACATATACTTCACTAACATTTTTGGTTGGCGCAAAAGAAATGTTCTTAAATTCACAGAATTTTCTTAAACTACTACAAGGCACATCCATAACCATCACTGAATGTGTTACACACACACACAACAACAAATCAAAATGTGTTGCCAAAATAAAATGGTAATTGCTTGTGAGTGGGCAGAGAAAAAATTTCCTTCAGATGACTCTTAATTCATGAAATCATTCCTTGAGTGTAATTCAGAAAAATCCAATTTATTCGTTTTTAAAAGCAATGAATGAAAATTTCTGCTCGTTGGATGGCAATAAAATGGAATTTTCACACTTCTTAAAACTTAATGCATTTAGCATAAATTTTTCTGTTGTGTTGAATGGAGCAAATATGCTCCTTTCCACTCCTGCTCATTTCTTAGAAGTTATTTCCTGGAGATTCAAATTAAAATTTGACTTACAAAGAAAAATTTTAGTGACTGTCACTACAAGAATTTTTAAAGTACTTATAGTGAGTTTGCTAGTTTAAAATTGCAACTACATTTTGATATAGTTGACACCTCTCCTGGCTTCTTAAACTGAGCAAAAATCCCAAGAGGGAACCATGCCCATTCCCTCCCCCCTTCCTTGCCAGTGTGCTCATGTTTTTCACTTAAAGGTTCACACAGGATATTCTGATTTTAAAAAGGCTGTGATTATCTGAGACAATGTCTTCAAGAAACAGATTTCAGTAAAGTTTCAGTCCTCCAGCAAACATCGATACTAAAACTTGGCAGATGTCTAATTATTATTGCAGTTTTTCAAATAGACTTTTTATGACACACTGAGACTGTGAAATCAGTTCCATTAGAAAGTCCTCTCTGATATTATTATGTCAGGGTATCCTGATTTATATGCTATCTTCTGAGACTCGTGTTCACTCTGCCTTCGCCACAAACATGGCAATACATCTTTTTCTCATAACTGGCTCCAGCTTCCCCTCTCCCAGCCCTTCCTCCACCCACTCATCAGAACCTCTGAAGCAGTAAATATCAATTGTCCCCTTTAGAAGGTAGCTAGAATAACCATATATTCAGAACGCTCAGAACAGCATGTTCATTTGTAATAGATGGATACTTAGCATTCTGATACTGTAGGGCCAGCTATGATGTGTGATGGAATCTTTATTCACAGAAATCCAATTAAAATATCTAATGAAAATTTCTATCTAAATACTCAATTCAGCAATTACCCGTTTTTGTCTTTAGCACTGTTCTCTGAATAAACATGTAAGTTTTTTGAAATAAAATTTAGTAATGCAACTTAAATCTACTTAAAGTGTACAAGCTAGCTGTTAGGGTTAGTAATAGATTATAAAGCTGGCTTGAATGTTCCTTCAAATATTTTATAATCAAATGGGGAAAATTAAAAGTTTTTTACAGTGCTCTGCTATGGAAACTGAGAGCTACCTTGATAAAAATCATATATTTTATTGTAATTTCAATAGAAAATAGTCTAAATAACTGTTGTGTTGAAACTACACATAAGATCAGACTATCTTATCAGCTTTACAGGAATTAGAGATCTTATCCAAACAAAATAATATCAAAATGCTCAAAAGGGCATCAGGAGCTTTGGAATATTGAAAGTTTACTTTAAGGGGCAGTAAGCAAAATGATTAGCCCAGGAATTATTTTTGTTCTCGTGAGGAAAAGAAGTAAAGGGTTAGAAGTTCAGCTGCCTTAGTGACTTTCTCTGAGCAACCCTGCCACTTTCTGCAGATGGTTCAGATACCCAGAATTAAATGACTTCTCCCAATTCCCAAGAAGGGCTGTAACTCCTCATGGCCTAGAAGTTAAGTCTCAGTACCCTCACTGCTAAGGCCTGAGTTCGATCCCAGGGAGCTGACCCACATGGTGCAGCAGACCTCTCCTGATTGCCTGCTGTACCTCTTCGCCCCCCTTAGCAAAGTATTTCAGTAAATTCATCTCTCCAATCCCCACTCTGTCTCTGGTGAACCCTCTTATTCCCTGAACCTCTGGCTTACAACTCATGTCTTCTATGCCCCCCCAAATAAATAAAAATAATTTAATTCCCAAGAGATTTGAAGTTTAGCCTCATAGAATCATATGAATTAAGATGGCACATAGCAGTGAGTTTCAACAGCTTACAGATCATATTCACATGTCATATTGTAAATTATCATTGCATTCATTTTAAAGACAATTCTATCAAGGCATATACATATTTTCTACAATAATAAACATTGTCATTAAAAATGAAGTCACTTTTACTCTGTAGTCTTGTATTCAATAAGTACATTTAAATATATATTGCCTAAAACTTTACTAGACCCCGACTTGATAACAAAGTTATCAAGATAAAATTTTCAGCCTTCATTTCTGCTTTTAATTTAAAATGGTATAATGACAAATAGTGAGATCAAAACCAAAAAAACCTATGACAGGGGAAGGCTTAGGTAATAATGCCAAGACTCAGTGCCTAACCCAGATTGAATTAACGAAAAGTTTCATAAGAAAAACTTGATCTAAAGAATCAGCAAAAGTGGGCCCTCCCTGGTGGCACAAAGATCAAAGTGCAGCATTATAAAGCTCTCTGCAGCCACCACAGTACAAATTTGATCCCCAGATAGGGGGGTGACCCCCATGGCTTGGCAGACCTCTCCTAACCTGCCCCCTGTTCCCCTCAGGTACATTTCAGTCAATCAATCTGCCTGTTCGGCTCTCCACTCTGTCTCTGGCGGACCCTCTCCCTTCCCTCACCCCATGTCTCTGGACTGTACTCCATTTCTTGCATGCATAAATAAATAAATCTTTAAGAAATAAAGAATCAGCAAAAGAAAGAAAAAAGAGAGAGAAATGAGTGCACATGCTCAAGGAAACAATGGACAAAAAGCACAGAATTCAAAGTACAGGTGTTAAAGAAAATCAGTCTGACGTGAGG
Organism: Condylura cristata; assembly: GCF_000260355.1. Taxonomy (NCBI): domain Eukaryota; kingdom Metazoa; phylum Chordata; class Mammalia; order Eulipotyphla; family Talpidae; genus Condylura; species Condylura cristata. The sequence goes on from NW_004567105.1 coordinate 22,842,753, forward strand.
CAAGACTGGAGAACTAAGCCGGGACTCCATCAGGAATTGTCTGCACGTTCTGTTAATATCTGAACATCAGTGCAAGAACAATGAGTTGACAATGAAGAATGTTAAGTCAAATCATGACATGGTTGGGTTTGTTTTTTGAAAAGACGCAGCCCAGAAAACTGGATGGGACAACAATGAAGATTGAGAAACTGAAGATGCTGCTTTTGGAATGCTGAGAGATGGTGGTGTCCTGAGCGCGAGCAGCTCTGGAGAAAATCTGACTGGTTGGAAAGATTCTTAAGAGACTTAAACAACCAGGGCACAGAGATTGCATGGAAATGGGAGGGATGACGAAAAGGGAAGTCAAGAATAACACCGAAGTTTATGGCTGGGCAACTGATAAAAGGATTTGCCATGGGCTGAAGTCAAAAACACAGGAAGAGAGAATAGTAGAGGAAGCGCTCTGGAGTTTATTTTGTTTTGTGTTCAATTAGAAAGCCAGATAAATTAAGTGTATGGAATGTCCTGTAAGAAACTGGATTAGAAGTTCAGATGTTAGTGAGAAGTAATCTTGTTGAAATTATGTCTTTGACAATCATTAGGATATCATTAGAAATTATAGTTATGAAGCTTGGTGCAGTTTTTCAGGGAAATTATTCCTCAAGGAAGAGCGGAACATAAAAGTTGCATTAAGCAAACAACAACATATAAGGTATTGGGTAAAAGCAACGAAGAAACCAACCAAGCTAATGGGTAATTCAGGAAAGGCAGTGTCTTCCCCAATAATTGATGTTAAAAAGTAGTATCAAATTTATTTTTTTTAAAGATTTATTTATTTATACAGAACCGGGGTACAGGTCAGAGATGCAGAGGGTGAGAGGATTCATCAGAGACAGAGTGGGGAGCAGAACAGGCAGATCGACGAAGTACACTGCTGAGGGGAGCAGCGGGCGGGTCAGGAGAGGTCTGCCACGCCATGTGGTCACCTCCGTGGCAGATGGGAATCGAACTCATGCGGAAGCGGCTTTAGATTCTCAGTGCTGTGCTTTAACCCACTGCGCCACCAGGGAGGGCCTCAAATTTATTTTTTAAAACGTAAGTGGCAACTTGACAGTGTTAATATTAATAAAACACTGGACGACAAAAATTAGACAATTAAAAGGAAATGCATTCAGGGGTTAACAAGCTAATAATATTAAGTAGACAACGTTCAAAAAAATTCATGCAAAGAGAGAAATAGGAAGGTGACTGAATACAGACTGTAGTCAGTTGAAGAATAATGTCTTATTATTTTGTTTAGGTTTATTCTAATGTTTCAGACTTGTCAAGGAAAAAGTGGAGAAAGAAAGGAAAAAAGAAATGGAGGAATTTATAGTACATGATTCCTAATAAGAAAAAAGTGGTATAGAAGCTAAAGCACAGCACTATGAAGCTGTCAGCAGCCACTGCAGCACGAGTTTGAACCCCCGCCAGAGGGGTGACCCACATGGCATGGCAGACCTCTCCTGTCCCACCTGCTACTCCACTCAGCAGAGTATTTTATTCCACCCGTTCTGCTCTCCACTCTGTCCCTGGTGAATCCTCTAACTTACCCACCCCACACCTCTGGCCTATATCCCAGGTCTTGTGTGCATAAATAAGTAAATCTAAAAAAAAAAGATTAAGAGGAAAGCTTATTCTTAGAAAGGAGTGAAAAATCATAGATGAGGAGTATGTCTGTCTGTCATTCAGTAGTAGAGAAGTTGCCATTATAGATCATGGAAAAATATAGAATCACTGCTAAAATTGAAGAGGAAGATGAAGGGTATGGGTTTAAAGGAATCAAAAAGATTTAAACTAGAGTTTGTAGAAAGTAAGAAACAAGAAGACAAACCAAAAGATTTGGAAACACTGCAAAGTAGCAAATAATGGGATTAGGGAGTAAAGAGGTCATTACATTCAAATAAAAATTTGTTGGGATATTCGTCCTTAAAGCCCTCAAAAGTTTCATCATCAGATTTAAAACTTTCCTTTGGGTTAGCCCATTTTAATTAAGTACACAGCTCAGAAATTAGGATAATTGAAATACATGGCAAGGTACAGTTGGCCTGAAATAATCTTTAGAATTCTCCTGCCTCTACAGGACAAGTGACTTCCCAGCACATCCATAGACCTCTCACAATTTTATCAAAAATACATTGGCAAAGGCAAGCAAAAAATAATAATGAACAACTATATACCAGAGACTTTTTTTTTAAAGATTTATTTATTTATTCATACAGAACTGGGGTACAGGCCAGAGATGCAGAGGGTGAGAGGATTCACCAGAGACAGAGTGGGGTGCAGAACAGGAAGATCGACGAAGTACACTGCTGAGGGGAGCAGCGGGCGGGTCAGGAGAGGTCTGCCACGCCATGTGGTCTCCTCCGGGGCAGGCTGCAGGCGGGAAAAGAAATCATAAGGAAATGGCTTCAAATTCTCAGTACTGTGCTTTAACCCCCTGCGCCACCAGGGAGGTCCATACCAGAGACAGTTTACAGGGGTGGAATGGGGAATGGGATCAAAACCAGTGGGAGGAGGGAAGTGCACTGGACTATGGTGATGGCAGATGGGTGATGTGGTGATGGGAAGCCCACGGGGATTACAACTGAGATGGAAAAAGACACAAAATGATGTAAAAATAAACATATTATTTAAAAATAATTAGAAATTTAAAGAAAAAAAAATGTTGGCCATTTATTAGCACTCACTAACTCCTAATAGTTACCATTAATCTTTTCACTTTGTATTGCTACCTGTTTTTTTTAACCCCAACTCTGTGAAATATGTAATCTTTATCAAGTGCTTAATTATTTTATTGGAGTTAAATGAAGACTTTACATGTACGTGCCTGAGTTTAGACCCAAATGAATTACAGACCACTAGATCATGTTAGCAAGTTATTGCCTCCTCAAAACTTCACTTTCTTGCTTGTCAAAGGAAAAGAATCATCTTGTAAGCTATCTGAGGATTTCATTCCTGGGGGGAACTCAAATCAGCGCCTAACACATAGCCCTCAGTGTATGTAAATTGTTTTGCACTGTCTGAGGAATTGCTTGCTCGCCCTTCTGTGCACTTCTTCAGAGAGCACATTCTGGTCTGGGGCACAGTTAGGTCCAGCCACCGTTCCACATTGTAACTAGAATCTGTCTCACTAGTTTAATGGGCTGAGGCGTTTTAGAAAAGCTTATTAGCTAAAACAAAAAGGAAAAATTCTGGAGCAAAACTAAATTGTTTTATTCCCATCACATTTTTTAAAAATCCATTGCCTATCTTATTCTAGAACTACTATTCTTGGGGCAGAGACTATTTTCATGGCTGGGTTAAATAGCAAGCAGATCTTAGTGAGTATAAAGCCTGGCAGACCTGGTAATGACTTACAGAAGGAGACTGTGGTGCCTACTTGTCTGAATAATTTAAAGGGCTTGGCAGATAATTTTTGAGGACTTTTTAATTGTAGTCCTCAGAAAGCCAGAGGACAGGCTAATGACCTTTGAAGCTTTCTTTTATTCGTGATTCTATAAGAGCAAATTCTTTGTTTACCTAGTATGATATATTTTACATATTATGTGACTATGATTCATTCTAATTGAACATTGCATTACTGCCAAGGATGGTAGTGAATAGAGCTCCTTCCTGTCTTCTATAAAAGGCAGTGGCCCTGCCTGTTGTTTAAATTAGTCTTTCATGCAAACACTAACTCAAGACTAGTGATGATTCAAGCCAGAAACAGTAATTTTATTTATATGATGTCGTGCATAGAGGGCAGGCTAGTAAAAGAAAAACAAATCTGGAATGGACGATGAATTAAATCAAAGCTGCTTTGTACTTGGGATGCACTCCAGTAGATTATGATAGTCAATCTACAAAGGTTTACAGTGATTCTGCCAATATTAATTACTCACCAAGCAGTTTACCCATTTTCAGGGAATCAGGGCTAAGGCTAGTAAATGTAATTCTTAGCGTAATACCTTCCAGCTGAATGATACAGCACATAACAGCTTTAGCTGTCATGTCACTACTTGAAAAGGCATTTTCAGGGCAATACTTCAGTGGATAGAATAAATTCAGACAGTTCAAAAGTTCATAATATACATACTTCATAGCTCCTTTCCAAATGGTGAAAGAAGGCTTAGTGAGGGAAATATGTCTGTTTCCACTGGGATGGCCCAATATACATGGTGGATTAAATATAGTTAGCCCCTGTCTACTTTAAGCTTTCTTCCCTTGCCTTTATACATATAAATGATTTCACTGGCTGAAACTATATTTTATATTAGATGTAAAATAGACGGACTTGTTGGTGAGTTTGGCAAAAATAGTGTTGAAACTTATGGACAGAGAAACCAAACGTCTGTTTCATGAATGAAGTCATAAGTAATTTTGTTTGATGGGAAGGAGTCCATGTGAGTGTATACCGAAAAAGACTTTGGGGTTTTGCTGGATGTTAATAACAGCATGAGAAAAAGGCTCTTCTTAGTCATGTTTTATTGCATTATTCTATCCTCAGGATCTAGCCTTTCTAAACTTGATACATTTGCCTGAGCAGTGGAACTGACTTCTCCCAAAGAGAAATGCCTTGACAGTCTTGTCTTTGTTCATTCACTGAAATGTGGTTTAGAAGGACTGTGTGAAAATACTTCAGAGTTGGAATTTTTATAATGAAAATAATAATAGTAAATCTTTGTTTTCTAAATCTTTTTTCTTCACAACTATGTTCAAGAAAGTTCTAAAATATTAGTGAAATACTTTTGTTTTAAAAGGGCTAAGTGAATGACTCCCTTCAATTTGGTTACAAGCTTAAATCCACAACTTGAAATTGTCTTGGAACTGCATTCTATAGTTTAAGTAGCTGGATGAAAACGTAAATGAAATTCATATTACATTTCCTGCAGATGGTCTCTCACTAATCTTAACTGTATTAACTAATCACCAGGGAGACGCTATTGTTTGAGTCAGATTTGATTAAAACTCTAGGGAAGTCATTCTCAGTAAGGACTAAAAAACCATTTCCATGTAAAATATATCCTAGAGCTTACAACAGCCATTAAGCATGATATTCTGGTATTATTGTATGTATGAAAATGTGTCAGAAAATAAGATTTTATCTAAAGGCAGTGGTAGGAGTTAAGGAACAAGTCTATGATCAAAAAGGAGAATGTTTTAAAGAAAATTCTAAATGTGCTTTTTGGAAACTTAAGCATTTTGAGGAGTATTAACTGAATTTATTTCACAGAAGGGCTGATCTCATAGTCCGAACAAACTTTAAACCTACAATTAAACACTAGATCTGTAAACTTTGGAACAATAGAAATTATCATATTGTCATTTTTTTGAATTATTTAAGTTTGTACTGATGTAAATATAGGAAAGATGGACACTTTAATGTTTTTGACTGGCTCACCTATTTAAAAAATACTCACATATGAGGAAAAAACTACTTTTTAAAAAAGATTTATTTATGCATACAGAACTGGGGTACAGGCCAGAGGTTCAAGGACAGTGAGAGGATTCACCAGAGACAGAGTGGGCAGCAGAATAGCCAACTGATGAAGTACACTGCTGAGGGGAGCAGCAGGTGGGCCAGGAGAGGTCTGCCACGCCATGTGAGTCACTTCCCCGGGCAGGGATCGCACTCATGCTGAAGTGGCTTTAGCTTCTTAGTGCCTTGCTTTAACCTACTGCGCCACCAGGGAGAGCCCCAGACAAAAACTACATTTGATAATTAGACAATACAGTGATACATTTTTTTGTTTGTTTTACTGTGTAAACATGAACATTTTGAAAACTCAAGCTCTTCATGTGTATGTAGACAGCTAAAATGTCAAATAAGGAAGTGCCTATTGTAGGAGACCTGAAAATAATAGCGCAAATTAAAGCTGTTTTTTTTTTTTTTTTTTAAACAGGACACAGTCAGCTATTTATTTACAAACATTACAACTCCACCTGAACCCCACAAAGGTAGCTATTGTTCTGGGAATTTATTTTGTTTTAGGTATTAATTGCCTCTGTTAACATAGCTTACATTTAAAATTTTTGGAATACTTTTACATTTCTCCTTCCTTAGAATCGCTATTATGACCAATGCTCTCCCCACAAAACACAATATTTCTTCTGAAAGTGTTAACCTGTTATTTTAATGTACGCATTTGATGCCAAAGAAATAAAGGTAATTTTACAAACACCAAATTTTTGCAAATATGTAAAGTTTCCACTTTACTGTAGTTTTAAATGCATATCTTTACAATTACCCCCATATAATGCCTTTAGAAATATCTTAGTCATTAACATGTAACTCTACCAAAGATTCTGAAATATAAAATTTCAAATTATTAACTAAGATAATGGGGTTTGGGTCTGTTAATTTCCAAGATTTGTTGAAATGTTTTTTTCTGATTTCAATTAAAATCTGAAAACAAGGGCAAAACAAAAATGCAATAAAAAAAGATGCTTCCACAGCTTACACCTCCTCTTACCAAGGTAAAGCTTCTTTCCCACAATAAGGAGATTTCCAGTATTTCCACGGAGCTGAGCTTTCAGAGTTGCTCAAAGCCAAGATAGTGACATACACCTTCTTGGTTCTTGTTGCGTGAATTATGCCTGAAGAGTTTGATATCCATCCACATCCAAAGGTGGAAGAACACGTCATACACTGGGATGGTAACAGGCCAGAGCAGACCTGGCAGCACAGGCTGGCTGTGCTAGTGCAGCTTTGTGGGAAGTTTTCTTCCACAGAAGCTGAGTAAAACAATCCTACTAAAGACACCGGTGGAATAAGGACAGTCAATGTGAGAAGAGACAAAAACATTCATCTCCCTCATTACTCCCCACCACTGTGATGTGACCTTTGATTAGGTAGAAGGTAAATAATAATAATAATAATAATAATAGTGAATTGCTGTGTAGTTTTTAATTCTGATCTAGCGTTACTCTTCTTGCTTCTTATGTTGCTAAGTCCTCCTAGCTGTCTGTGGTATCATATTAGGAATTCCATCAATGCTTGGATAAGCTATTTCCAACTCTTCACTAATCAATTCATTTCTTGATGCTTCATATCTGAGCGGCTTCTTGGAGAGAGGGCACACCAGGAACTCCAGCAGCGCCAAGTCAAAAGCACCCTTGGTCCTCTTGCACTGGTCCATTGATGGCCACGACCCTGGCAACCCTGAAGTATGCAGGCATGAAGGGCGACCACGGGCAGCAGTGGTCACGTTCCCTGCAGTGCACAGGTGACCATGCTGGTGTAGCGCTCTTCTCAGCATGCTCTGGCAGCAGGAGACAGCACTCCTTGCTTCCCCCACAGGCCTGGCTATGCCCTCTGAGCCCCACAGCCCACTCTGCCCAGCTCAGCAGCCAGGCCCCGCCCCTGTTTGTTTGGTCTTTAATGAACAAATTATTTATTTATGCATAGAGAACTGGGGGACAGGCCAGAGGGATAGGAGCAGTGAGAGGCTTCACCAGAAGCAGAGGGAGCAGAGCAGGCATATGGAGGACTTACACTGCTGAGGGGAGCAGCAGGAAGGTCAGGAGAGGTCTGCCGGACCATGTGGGTCAGCTCTCAGCTCCCTGGCCAGGAATCGAACTTGTGCTGAAGTGGCTGCCGCCAGTTTCATGGTCCCGTGCATTAACCCATTGTGCCACAAGGAAGAGCCCAATTAAAGTCTTTGAGTTTGAGTAATCTGAAAACTCCTACACTGAAAACTACTAACAGGTCAAAAGGTATGATCGAGCCAGGGTTTCTAAATTAGTATTGTATTTCACCCTAAATATATTTTCCTTATTTTCTTCCCTAATCTGACACATTGTGCCTGACTGAGCCACAGAAATATAATGAATATACACAAGAAAGACTGATCACCAAAAGTCACCCAGAAAATATTTATCTCCAAGATTTTTCTTACTATGACACAGACTAAAAGCATTTGTAACATAGTAAAACGCTGTCAGTCACAACCCAGAGGAGCTGATGAAGTGGGCACCTCACTAGCCATCACGGAGATGCTGCGATTGTTCCATTCCATCTTTTCTGACCTCACTCTTTCCACTGTAGGCCCTACCTTATTCAGTACACACATAATTGTTTGTTCTTGCACTTACAGATGGGAGTTAATAGCCATTCAGGCTAATGAGCCACGGAAGAACATACTCATGTCCACTCACTGAGGGCTGGGACCTAGAAGGTTACATAGTTTTTAGGTTATGTTATTTTTTCTTATGTGTTGCCTTGGAAGTTCTCTTACTGTGGTATACAGACATGGAATGCTTTCCAAATATTTTTTCAGACAACCAGTCAGGACAAATAAAAACCAACATTTGTAAAGTGCTTTGTGTTATCTTTGAATACTGACAATGAAAGAAAAAGAGTTTCTGTACTGCTTTCAAAGAATGACCTATTCTCCTTAGGTCTAAAAACGAGAGGTTATTGGCTATAGCAGACAAGGTGAATTAATGAAGTTAGTTACATTAACATTTTATATGTATTTAATAATGAAATAGCTATCGCTTCTTTAGGAGAGTTCACTCTTACCCTCTTACATAAAACTGATTATTAAATGAGTAAGTTTGAGTAAAAACTACATATATAGTAAACACTGTACAAAATACAATAGAATATTTAGGGAAGGTGGGCCCTCCCTGGTGACAGCACTGTGAAGCTCCCTTGTTAAAAGGCAACACTGTGAAGCTATCTGAAGTCAATGCAGCATGAGTTCGATCCCCAGTCAGGGAGCTGACCCACATTGGACAGCAGACTTCTCCTGGCCCGCCCACTGCTCCCCTCAGCAGTGTATTCCATTCAATCTGCCTGTTCTCCTCCCCACTTTGTCTCTGATAAATCTTCTCACTCCCTGCACCTCTGGCCTGCACCCCAGATCTTGTATGCATAAATAAATCTTTTTAAAAAATATTTAGGGAAGGTAAATATACAGTTCTCTCCAAGGAATTTGGATCTTCTCAGAGAGATAACAAATTATATGCTTCGGGGGAAATAAATACAATGAATAATTATATGCTAATAATGGGTATAAACAATACTATATATTTGGTCTGTATGTGATGTCAACACTATGCATACACTAACATAGATAGTAATATTCATATAGAAGATTCAAACACAAAGAGTGCTAGGATTTATATAATTTGTTTTACACAATTGCCTGAAACTTATGCATAAATTGTCAAGTAACTATTTTCTGCTAAGAGATACTTACATTTTCTGACTGTCGATATCAGTGTTCAAGATTAATAATGCAATTAATATAATACCTGCAAGGTTATTCATATCTCAGATGATTCTAGGCATTGCTATTCATAAATTTAATATTTATCTCTAAGGATCCTACCAAAAAAAATCACTTTTCTTCATGACTTTTCTACTTATTAATTTATAGTAGTTTTTTTTCTCTCTTTTCCACTTATCTACTAAATAAATAAATAAATTCTTTTTTTTTTTTTTCAATCAAAACTTCTGGTCTTTGATCTTGGAGTGTACTATAGCTGATTTACAGGAACTTGACTGCAACACGCAGCCTCTCTTTTCAGTCTCTCTTTTCTCCAACTAATGCCTGTAGAGTTCTCTTCTTGGAATTACATTTTTAACAATCCTGCTCAAATTCTGAGTGCCAAATTGCCTTTCCTTGAAGAATGTCTGAAGTCTGTACATGTAAGATAAGATAGTGGAGGATGACATCGTCTATGCAATTTGTCTACAGAAATCTTCACCCATGATCAATGACCACCTCTAATGGAAATATGGTTTCAATTCTCCTTTGACAGATGGTCTAGCCTATATTCCTGGGAGATATGTTTCCCCTGTCAACTTTTTTTTTTCTTTAAAGATATATGTGCTGGTGGTTGGAGCCAATTTAACAACTCTATTACCCTGTTGGTGCTATTCTGAAGAACCACATCTGATTTAACACTGAGTTTGTGTTTTGCCTATAAAATGATATATACAGTCCTAGCTAAAAGGTATTTTCAACTCAGATTTCAATGTGTTCATTTCAAATCCAGAAAGAAAACTTTCAAACAATTCACTATGCCTTTTTTTGTTTACTACTAAGAACTGTTTTACATCAACAGGCATGCAGATAATTTAGTGTAAGTTGGTTAATTGTTTCAAGAGACTATGGTGACCCTATATTTAACAGCAACATAATTCAATCAAAAAGGATTTGGGATCATCAATTATGCTGTCAAAAATCACTTCCCTCCTCTGCCTCAGACCACAACACTTAACACTCAACCTGAAAATCAAACTAGCTAAACTAAGGATAAGCTCCTACCTCACCAGAACTCCTGAAATGCTACTGCTTTAGGACAGAGCATGTAAGTTATAAAACGTCTTGAGGTTACAGCTGTTACCTTTCTGGTTATTTATCTTGCTATATATTTCAGTACCTATCTATCACCTGTATAAATGCCTAGACTGTGATTTTATTCCAGTTCCCAGGTGTCTAGACTTAGAATCCAATCTTTATTCTATTTCTTAGTAGTTACTTATTTGCCACATGGACAGAGATCAAAACCAGAATTGGATTTTTTTTAATCTAGGTTAGGAATGTGCTTTGCACTGTAGTTATCATTATCAGCTAGAATTCAATTTCACTTAGGACAGTGATATCATTTAAGGGATCAACAGGATGATTTGCGAATAAGTTGCTTTATTTCAGTGCTTCTATACAATTTAACAGTTAATGATGAAAGGAACGGAAATAATAAAATGTGAGCTGAAATTAATATAGCACTGGTGTTGATATGATAAAAGATCATTAGTTCATCATTCTTCAGAAAATACTTCATATAATCAAACAGTATTTGTTCACTGGCACATTTCCCATCACACACACACACACACACACACACACACACACACACACATACATACATCACAAGGACATACAATTTTCCAGTCATTAACAATTTTTTTTAAGCTAAGGCATGTAAAAAATTATGACTATATCTCCTAGGCTAAGGAACTTCAAAAGCTTGATTTTTGCCTGGCAGCTCATCTAAGTCCTGGTGTCTGTGTATATCTTGATTTAGCTTGAATACCAAACCAAGACTCACAAATTTTCTCAGACATCTGATCCTTTAAGCCTGACTCATCTTCCCAAGACTATTATCTCCTCTTTCTCAATGGTCCATAGCCCCATAGTTAGAGAGCTATTTAGTTAAAATGCTGGATCAGTACTTTCTCAAATCTGGCTATAAGTAAGAATCACCTAGTAAAATTATAAAAATATGTGCTTCATGATAGTACCCATTCCAAACCAAATCAGAATTTCTGTGTGGAAAGTCAAGGCATCCTTCTTATAAAAGCTCTCCAAGGTTGAGAGCCACTGATTGCAGCGCAAAATTATTGGAGCTGGCATGAGTTATCCTCTAGGACATTGTTAGTTCTCTGCAAGTGATAATAAATACAGTTGAAAAAATACATCAATGACCACTGGGAAACAGTTTAGATGACATTGTTAAAGCATGCGTTCTGGAGTTAAATAAATACTCATTTAATCACTGCTTCTTACTAGCAAGGTAACCATGAACAAGTAGTCAAATCTCTCAGAACAAGTTATTTCATATAAAAAAAATGTTGATAGGTCCCTCCCAGACTTGTGAGAATTCAATGAGGTCATGTAGGTGGAATTCAGAAAAAAAGCACTGTCAAAAGCATAAACCAAAAAATTTGAGATGCTATTAATGTTGAGTCAATAAGTAGTGATAGCAGAAGGAAGATTGAAGTAAAGACTGCAATTATGGCCCTCCCTGGTGGTGCAGCAGGTTAAAGCACAGCACGAAGAAGCTAAAGCCACTTCCGCATGAGTTCGATTCCCGCCTGCCCCGGAGGTGACCACATGGTGTGGCAGACCTCTCCGGACCCGCCCGCTGCTCCCCTTAGCAGTGTACTTCGTCGATCTGCCTGTTCTGTTCCCCACTCTGTCTCTGGTGAAGCCTCTCACCGCCCCTGAGCCTCTGGCCTGTCCCCCACTTCTGTATGCACAAATAAATAAATCTTAAAAAAAAAAAAAGACTGCAATTATTAGGGAAGATTCTATGGTCATGTTGAGTTCAATATGGCTCTTACATCATGTGGAGAAATTTCACAGAAATTTAACTTTGAGTGCATCAACATATGAATCAATAAAACTAACTATAGAGGCCAATTAAGTTAAAGCCCCTGCCACATTGCTAATTTCACTTATCTGTTTTCAGGGTTTTATATTGTGACTATGAAATGTACTTTCTGTATGATTTTTATTTGAGATATTTAAGTCTCTTTTTTTGCAGAAGAATTAAATTATAGTCAGCTAGAAAGATGACCAATCATCCCAGTTTTCCAGGGGCTAAGGAGTTTCCTAGGCCACAGAAATTTAACTCTAAAACTTGGATTCTTCTTGGGAAACAATGACAATAAATACTTTCTATTCATATAATCACACTACTGACTCTTTACCTAATCAAGGTATGCCAGCTCAAAGGTATTCACCCTAAGAGCATAAAAGACAAAACACTTTATCTATCTTCTCTCTGAGGCTTATATTTATAGGTATAAGAACAACAACCTTGAGGCTCTCCCTGGTGGCGCAACAGGTTAGGACACAGAACTGCAAACTGTGAGTTCAATCCCTGCCCTGGCGGTGACCCACATTGGGTGGCAGACCACTCCTGACCTGCCCACTGCTCCTTTCAGCAGTGTACTTCATCAGTCAGTCTGTTCTGCTCCCCACTTTGCTCTGGTGAATCCTCTCACCACCCCTACACCTCTGGCCTGTACCCCAGTTCTGTATGCATAAATAAATAACTCTTAAAAAAAAAAAAAAAAGAACAGCAACCTTGAGCTGAGCTCCAAGACAAGTCAGGAACTGAAAACACAGAGAGAGAAGGCACTATCCAGAGGCTAGCATAAACTGATCTGTGGGTTCCTACTATAAACAAGGTCTTTCTTAATTAGTTTGGATGGATGGTAACTTCATTTGGTTACCATCCATCCAACAGGGTCACTGTTACTATAATATGCTGGCACCTTTTGATCCTTGGCTCTTGTCTCCTGAAATACTTATTTCCCATTGTTTCCAAAAGGCTGGAGACATTAAGACATCTAAATATTTGTAATTCAAGGGTATGAACAATTGGGATTACCCCACCCTGTGACAACTAGTCATGTCTCAAATGAACTAGGGAAAGAAAGACTTTGCTCCTCTTTGGGCCCCCAAACCTCTCTTTCTGTGCAGCAATAAGTAGTTTCAGAAAGGGCCACTCTGCCCATTGTCCCTCTGGAATGAGGAGCAGAAGACAGAGAAGAGAATTGTTACCAGCCTGGCAACAGTAAGTTTGTTACCCTTGCCCTGTTCCTCCTCACTGTTTCTGTTTATCTTTTTGTGCAGACAAAAGCAGAAAAACATGCAAATCAGCTAAAACAAAGATGGAGACAGAAGTAACAGAAGGGCTAACCCACAACCTCATTACCATAAGAAGCATGCCTGCCAGTGCAATAATACATCAAGGCTAAACTTGGAAGAAAGGGGTGTGGATGCAGTTCTTGGAAAATTCTGCCTATTTCTCTGAAATCCTGCTAACATAGACACTTTAGGCCCTCCCCTTCCTAAATACCTCTCCTTACAGGTTCCTGCTGCTCCCCCAACTCAGGGAGGTAATGTTTGAGGTAATAATTCACCATGTCCCCAGGTTTTCTGGCTCTGGATTTCCCTCTACAACTCTTTTGTCTGAATTTTGCTATATGAGCAGCAAGTAGCCAGATCCTAACTACAGTAACAATAGAACCAAGTAGGTACTCTAAAAGCAGCTGTTTAATGACTGAATAAATTTGCTCATTAAGGAAACTTGATACCCAGCATCCAGTGCAGGAACAAGTCTGTGATAGATCTTCATCATGACAGAGGTAAAAATCAGGAGCAGAGATCCTGGAAAACAAACAGAGCAACTCATTAGGTATTTCAAAACTTTTGAAAAAAAAAAAAACAAAAAACCAGAAATTCAAGACTTATAAATGGCCATGAAAAATGGTGAAAGCAGAATGTTCCTATAAGTCAAAAGGATTGTGTTTCTGGGTGTTAGAATGAATAATAGCTAAGAAAATCAAAGAAGTAAGTTTTTCAGGTTATGGTGCATTTGTTAGCTGGAACCCTAACTAAGTGTGTCATTCCAGCTTCACAGAGTGTTCTCTAATCACACAAGCCCAGTGACATACATTTCGCCTCAATTCATTATTTTTTTCCTTGGGAGAATATTGTCCTTCAGCATCGTTCTTATCCTTTTCCAACTTATTTGTTCTCAGATTATTTGTTTTTGTAGTGTCATGGTTCAGTGTCTAATCAAGCTGTGTGTTTGCCAGGTCACTTTTATTTTTAAGCTCAATCTTTCAAAGTAAGAATGTCAGGACATTTCCATTTTTAATACCTTTTAAGAGTCACAAACTATTGGGAGTGTCTGGATTCTTTTCCCCTTAGAGAGCTTATTTTTAATTTATCCATGTTTTTTTAATTAAAAATGCTTTTTATTCTTCAAAAATTTGCACAGCACATCCCTTGTAGTTAGATGAAATCTAAAAATCCATGTACACATTCCTTTCCCCTTCAAAGATTGAAAAATAGCATAAACAATAAGTGTGGAGAACAAAGAAACTATGATGGCTATAAAAGAGTTTTAGATTTTAAGGGATAAGGCAGCTGAAGGTACACATATGGAAACTAAAAATAATTCCTTTATTTTACAGTATTAATAAGTCATATTATTAATCAGTATCATTATAGTACCCTGATCAGTTATCAAAATCATATATCTACCCCAGTTTTAAAATAGGCTATATTCCCACTCTTTTTTTCTCATTCAAAATTTAGAGTCTCCTTTTATCCTTCCTGCTTCATTTCCTTCCATAATAACTCCAAGATCCAATAGATGGTCCCAATCAAAGAAAAAGGAATTTTTGGCAGGGATTTAGGCAAAGATGCTTTCAAATGGGATAGCAGCCCTCTGGGATTGGAAAATTGAAAAAATAAACAACTTGAACTTTCTCACTGACAGAGAAAAAATTCTAAATATGGACGGGGGAGACCAAGGGTAACATGTAGATATAGATCCACTAGCTCTGGGCATAAAAATTCTAGTTAGAATGAAACCTCTGTAATAATCAGGATATGCATCTGTAAGAACTATCAGGATTCCTTTGATGAAAAAACTAATTCTGGGTCTAGGGTAAGGAAATTATAGAATAAGCCTAAAATATGTTATGCCAGAAATGAAGGACATGCACAAAGAAATATGTAACCACATTGGACACAGAATTTATCTTGCTGGTTATTCTACTAGCCAGCTATCAGATAATTACTATCAAGAGACTCCATGATAGCCACAAAGTTTATCCTATGGAATAAAATAGTAATCTATAAGCTTACAATGAAATACATAGTACAATCTTTCATACAGTAACATAACAACTAATAAATCTATAAAAAATAGTAGAATTTGAATATTACTATTTATCAACCATAATCACCATAATTAATTCAGACTAGAAGAAACACATACCCCATTCCACTTCTAGCCTACATCCCAGTTTTTTCTACATAAAAAAATTAAAAATAAAGAAAGGAAAGGAGTATCAAACTAGCAGGCTAAGTCCAAGTACCTACAAATGTGGCAAGCTCAAACTTGGAGCTCAATATACTCTTGACTGTTCTGCACTTCTGTTTTTAAACTGTGCATGTTATGCTTCCAATGTCTATTTCCAAATTGATATTTCTGAGTATAATAGAACAATATGGAAAAAAATGTGTTCTGCTGCTATCAGTATACGCAACCTCTGAAAACTAAAGTACAGAAATATGAATTTTTCAGTGATTTTCAAGCATCAGAGGTAGATTGTGTAAACAGTAAAATGGCTTATTGAATTTTTTCCTTTCTCTCCCTTCAAAAGGCTCGGGCTAGTCCATCCATGCATTCACAATAAATGTCACTCTCTGTACTTTACAATCGGCGGTGGCTCCCAACAGTGAGTCTAGACACGTTAGTTTTCATGTTCCGTCTGGAAACAATATTTAACAGCCATAGCTACTTATAGATGTTTTATGCTAACTTTATATAATTATCAAGCCAAAACAAACTTTCCTATTACAAATGGAAGAGCATACTACCATTCAAATTCAGTTGAGACATCATCGAATGCCACAGACCATGTTATAGTGACAACACTAGATCATCAATTTTTGAATTTTAAAGTAGAAAGATGTTTTCATGAGCTTGTTTATTTGTCATCTCAATTCCTTAATTTGGGGCAAGAGAGACCATCTATCCAAAATACAAATGGTGCCTAGTGAAGCTATTTCTAGTGAGTATTTATAGTTGATGATGGCAACTTATTGCTTCATTCGCTAATTTAACATTGAGTCTCAGCCACTATGTTAGGCAATGAAAATATTGCCAAAAAACAAACAAACAAACAAACAAACAAAAAAACCACAGACAGAAAGTGGTAAGACAGCTAGCTGCTGAAAGGCTGAGTGTGGTATGGTCACAGATTCTCTGGGGTACAGTGTGCTCATAACACATCACTTTTATCAGATCATTGCAGAAATATCATTTTATAAACACACACAAAAATATACAATCTTTGGCTGCCATTATAGTCAATCATATTTTAGACTTAAAGTATATATATGGTGTAAAACCTCTTGCCCATTCTTTCCTTTACTATCCTTTTTTGGTTGTTTAATTTTTTTTATTGAAGTAACATTGCATATTATATATATATATGTATGTATGTATGTATGTATGTATTTCAGGTGTACCACCAAATATTCTACATTCAGTTCAGTTCTATCCTTCACCATACAAATGACATTGGAAATAGTGCACTGTTGATAACAACTATTTATTTAATTAAATAACAACAGAAGATAAATGCATGTGTCCCTCCCAGAGCTTCAATTTCTTAATTAAAACAGCATATTTAACTAAACTGAAAGTCTGTCATGAAAATATGGCTATCAAAATATTTCTATTTTTTAATATTTGCAAATATAAGAAAAATTTTGCTATGCTGTCACAATTCTTATGACGGAAACATTTTAAGGATACAGGCAATCTTAAAGTTTTGCTATTTTCTTGGAATTGAAAAGGAATTTTGCATTGGATGGGTCTGCTAGTCTGAAGGGATTCCATGATTTAACTAAACTGCCTTGCCCTTAGGTGCCAAAAAGCACATAAAATAATCAACTTGGACGGAGCAGGATGTCCAGCATGTGGGGGGAGGAGGGTCAAAATCTTAACACGGTTTAAATTAAAAGAGACAATACATGATGAAATTTTAAAGTCTAAAATAAGCCCTTACACAGAGTTGGGAGAAAAAAATGATTTCAAACGTACAGTATGAATCTCCCATCAGGAAATCAATTATCCACGTATATTAGACATAAGACAAGTAAAAGATTCTTCCCCATTCTGATAGTTCACTTCATTAAAAAGTAAATAGCTTCCAGAGGAGGTTATGCCTTTGAAACATAAGAATTGTCTCACGTAAGGCCTCCCTTTCTGCTCTCCAACAGAGTAGAACCAATGGATACTCTCCAAAGAATACTAATCAGATTTGTATATAAACAATGTTACACTCCAATTTCTGGCAGTTTGGGGACCAAACATGTTCCTGGAAGTTCTACGTCTTTTAGAAGTGTTGGGGGGAAGGGAAAGGAAGAATGAAGAGTTTTTGCAATAGAATTATGAAATATCTAAGATAAAGAGACAAAACGTAGTGTACCCCGGTGTATTTTTTTTTTAGTATCATCCCCCATAATGCCATCCTGTAAGAACTCAATTTATGCAGACCTTATATTTTAATGATCAAGGCACAGGATTTCTCTTGTCCTCGCTGGTGTTGTTACAAGTGGCAAAGTTAAAGCAGGAGAGAGTCACTTTTTGCGGATTGTTGGATTTGAAATGCCAATAAGGATTCCAACAAAAATTTTAGAAATCAAAGTCATGTTTATCTTGTCTCTTTGTGATATCTCAGTGTTAAGCCTCCTGAGTCACTGAATACTGATTATATATACAATGGAGTTAATAAAAACAGTTGCTCTTTCTCACAGGATCATAGAATAATAGAACCAGTCCGGTCCCCTGACTTCTGCAGGCACATAACTAAACCAAGCAAGGCAGATGGTTATCTACTTGCTTTTTTCTCCTTTTATTATTCAGCTTTTCACTCTTCAATTGGTTTTTCTGCAGTCTTATTCTACTGTTTTATTATTTTTATTGAGGTATAATTAATAGTTAAAATATTCTACTGTATTCTATTAAAACATACCTAATTTCTTGAAGTAAAATAAAAAAAAATAAAGAATTGTTTCTTTACTATTTGTTGGACAGCATACTTATTATTTCACAAAAGCACACTTACTAAGCTTCTATTCTCTATCAGTTACAATCTTATGGGTCCTGTTTCCTCTATGAAAAACAAATCAGACAAAAATGGAATTCATTTATTTAATCCCATCAGCTTTTGTAACAGTTATTATTCTGATTATACATGTATTAAGAAAATTATATATGCACTATGATTTTAAGTTCTAAGGAGATTTTAAGTATGACAAAGGAGAATACTAGATTATTAGTAGTACATTAATGATGGTTAAACCGAAGAGGAAAAAAATTAAATGGAACAAGATTCCGTGTCATAAGTTTTTAGAACACTGCACATATTTAAACCAATAGTCTGGCTATGCAGGTGTTGTATCTTTTACATAATTTTTAAAATATTTATTTACTTATGGGCCCTCGGTGGCGCAGCTGGTTAGGACATAGCAGTGCAAACTGGCTGCAGCCGCTTCAGTGCGAGTTTGATCCCCAGCCCTGGAGATGATCCACATGGTGCAGCTGACTTCTCCTGTTTCACCCACTGCTCCCCTCAGCAGTGTACTTTGTTGATCTGCCTGTTCTGCTCCCCACTCTGTCTCTGGTGAATCCTCTCACCCTCCACATCTCTGGCCTGTATCCCAGTTCTGTATGCACAAATAAAATAAAATCTTTAAAAAAAAAAAAAAAAAAAAAAGTTTTTACTTATACATATATGAGTTGGGATTTAGGCCAGAGTGAGGGGCGTGGGGGTCACAGGATTCATCATAGACAGAGTAGGGAGCAGATCCAGTAGATTGACAGAAACAGACTGCTGAGGGGAGCAACAGGTGAGAAAGGAGAGGTCTGGTGTACCAGGTGGGTCAGATCCCTGACCAGGGATAGAATTTGTGCTGTGGCTGCTGCAGAGGCTGTGGATAGCTTGATAGTACTGTGTCAGGGAGGCCCCAATATAAATATTTTTTAATCCAATCTCTCATTTACATAAACTTAGTTCTCATCCAGATTAACCCATAACTACCACCCTAAACAGTTTTGTGACACCATGTTTCAAACCACTTTACCTATATTCCTACCACTAAGCATCATGTCATTTATATAATATGCAAAGTAGATCATAACTCTGAAGAAATAACTGGTAATGAACTATTTTTGAAGTAAAGTGATGTATAAATTGGAGTTCATTATAAAATAATCAGGGCTCGGGCCCTCCCTGGTGGCTCAGCAGATTAAAGCACCGCACTGAGAAGCTAAAGCCAATTGAGCACAAGTTCGATCTCTGCCCCAGAAGTGATCCACATGGCTCAGGAGACCTCTCCTGACCCACCCACTGCTCACCTCAGCAGTGTATTTCTTCATTCGGCCTGTTCTGCTCCCCACTCTGTCTCTGGTGAATCCTCTCACTGCCCCTGCACCTCTGGCCGGTATCCCAGTTCTGAATGCATAAATAAATTTAAAAAAATAATAATTAGGTCTCATATAAATGAAATTCCACATTAAAAATTTCTAAGAGAATCCTGTATGATAACTCTTGGATGAGACAATAATAACTACACACTGTTTCTCAGATACATGTTGATGTGAAAAGATTTAGAGAGAGTCCAACAGGTTCAGATACTTTGTACCCTGGTTCAGATTTCTTATGGTCTGATATTCATATTAGTAAATCATTTTCACCTTCCCCTAGAGAAATTTAATTAACTGAAGGGAAAACAGGAATAATGAAGAACAAGAAAAAGAGGTCAAAATAGAGTTTCTATTTCCATCTCAGCCCATGTGAATCTTGGAATGAATTATTTAACCTTTGAGAACTGTCTTCCATGCATAAAATTATACCAGTCATTTATTCAAACATTACTAAATATTCTTCCAGTGGTGGCATTATAAAAATGCAAGTGGCAGTTAAATAAAACAAAAATGGAGTATAATTTGGTAAGGCTATCTTGCAGATTGGCACATGTTCAGATATGACTTAAAATTATAAAAGTACAAGTCAAAATTTTGACAATTTTGCTAGGAGGCAGAGATCAGCTACCTACAAGAATATAAATATTTCTGATTCTCTTCATCTTAACAGACCTTCAAGGATTTTTCTTTAGACTGGTTTAGATGCTCTTAGAAATTAAACACGAACTGACATTACTTGAGGTAGTCAATATAACAATAGACTTTGATTTTTGATATGCTCTTCATCTAGGTCCTTTTCTTAGAATAAGAACTTCTAAAATTTCCTTTACAAATCAATCCTTCCTCAAATCGTACTCATGAAGAAGTTTAGATGAAACCAATACTGAATGTGAATTTGGCTCCAATGGCTCCAGCAATCAGCAAGGGGGAAGCATTTATCTTAGGTTAGTCTAAGTCATGTTTATCCACTTTTAGAAAAGAAATTCTCTTTCCACTGATGTCAACAAGCTATAAGAATGTGAGTAGTAGCTGACAGAAGCCACCATGGGAAAGGGTTGGGAGGAAAAGTTTTGGTAAACAGTAATGTTGATGATAAGTCAAACATAGAGTAAGGAAAAGAGAATTAAGGATTTATATGTCATCTTCGAAGAACTTACCGCGAATTGTACTAGACGACCATTCCCTAGCTTCTCCATTACATAAGACAAAGTGTGAGTGAATGTGATTTCTATCCCACGCTAACAGTTCTCACCAATAAACCATTCTATGGCTCACTATGTCTTCCTTTCCTTATAGAAAAAAAAAAAAAAACAACTATATAATAGTCCTAGCAGTACTGTTGATAGGTAAAAATGAACACTTATGGTTTGATAAGGTGCTTACATATATTAGGTGCTCAGTAAAAACATACACAATCATTGCAGTTACTATTTTTTCAATATTAAGTTATATATACCAAAATAGACAAATAATTGCTTATCAGTCATATCATTAGCACTAATGAGTACTAAATATTCACACAGCGAAATAACTTCATATTTTGAACATGCTGAAAAGCATTCCCCAATCTTAGCTAAATGTAAAACATATAAGTGTCACTAAAAGACCTTGTTTATTGAGACTGAATAACTGCTTTTGATGGTTATTAAGGAGATTCCAGTGATTCCTGAAGACCCTTGAAGATAAACCCTAAATGGGTTTATCTGTTCTTTTCTAAGCTTAACTGTTATTGTCTTCAAGTCTAGTTTATTACTTCTAATACAACTCTGTCTACAATTTGCAAACACTACAAATGAATTGTACACTTATGACTGAAAGGTTTTTAAGTATATAAAAGCTTTCTATAAGCTCCTTAATGTTCTCTTTTTCAATCAACAAACATTCCAAAGATCATTCCACATAACCTCGGCATCCCTCATCCCAACAAAACACTCACCTGGCCAAATCTGAAACCTGATAAAATATTTCACCTATTTTATCCATATATATATATATATAAGTCATTGAGATGGCCATAGGAAAAACCTATGAAGAACATGTTGTTACTACTGGCTTTATTTTTATGACATTGGCATCAAGTCTTCAACATTTCAAAGAAATCCTTTCAGATTTTTTTCTAGCCATTTTATCTTCCCAATCATGAAAACAAAAACACTATTTCCCACTTTGAACTTTAAATCCATCATTTTTATCCCTTTTCTCACTCTCAATTGAAACCTGACTTCACTAGAAAATAGAAGCAATGACAAGAGAAGTTCCCTATTCTCCCAGTTCCAGAAGCAAAAACTTGCATTCCCACACAGATATTTAGCCTCTGTCTTGTCACAGTGGATAGACTAACCCTGCTCCTATTTAAGGCTAACTTCTCTGTGTCCTGCATTTAAAGCATTTTCTGTGTATTCAAGGAATTGTCTCTTAAATTTTCTCCTCATTCTCACTTTCATCTTCACATTTCCCTTAGTCAAATATTCCCATCAGTACGTGACTGACAGCATGTAAATGCCCTGCACTATAGCAACATAGCAGACGGGATAGAATCTGGAGAAGGCAATCGACTTTAATGACTGTGTTCACCTAATTGCTATGTGAATGTGGGAGATATACTTACTATCTCTGTCCTTAAGCTTCCAACTTAAATAGAAACAATAGTGACCCACTCCTAGAATTGATATGAACGTGAAATTAGATATCTGTAGAGAATACAGAAAATGTCTGGCACATAGTAACTGATATTTAAGTGCTTATTAAAATAATGACATAAATAACCCCGTTTTAATAATACACCCACTACCTCCAGCTTTTGTCCAATTTATCTAAAGAGCCATGCTGTGTGTTTGCGTTGTCTTCACTTTCATATCCAGCATGTGCTCTTAAATTCCCATCACTCAGGCTTTAGTCTTCATTACCTCAGTGTAACTATCTTGATTAATTTATAACTTTTAGCAACATTTGAATCAGATAATTTGTCCATCTTTCCTTCAATTAGTCCCCAGTATATATTGTATTCACTTTTATCACTCAGTAAATACACTTACACAGATTTCTTAGCTGACTTTTCCTAGTTTATTTGTGCTCTAAACTTTGTGGCACCCTCTAGAAAAATTTTCTCTCTCCTCTATCCACTCTCATTTCTTTGGTGAGTTCATCCATGCTTATGTCTTAAATACCATGATAGTCTAAACCCTCCATATGCTTATCACCTCTGACCACTCACCAAAAATCAGACATAAATCCAACTTAACATATTTTACTGAACTCTGCATTTTTTCCTAAGCCTTCCTCTTGTCTGCTGCATTTTTCCCCCTCTTGTCTGCTCATTTTCTTCTTTTTGGCAAGGAGAAGCAACTCGATAAATCTGATTTTTCATGGCAAAAACATGAAGTTAAAGTTGAATGCAATTTATCACTTCCTACATTCAACACTTGAACACTTATTGTTTATTCTACATCAAAGTATAGTCACACTTTTGTTTTTTCACATCTCCACTGCCATCAACCTCATCCAGAACACTGCCGTTACTTCTAAATTACCACAATCACTTCTTCATTGATGCCCCTTTTCCCATATGATGCAGGGTAGACTCTTCAGGAGCAGACACAAAGATGACATTAAAATTAATAAAAAATGTTAGCGTGTAATATCCATGAAAGGAAAAATAAGGAGGCTAGGATCGCACAGAGGTTGCTACTGGACAGCGGTGTTGCTTCTATGCTTACTGCAGTACTATTTACAATAGTCAAGATATGGAAACAAACCAAGCAGATGAATGGATCAAAAAGTGGTGGTGTATCAACACAAAGGAATATTGCTCAGAAAAAGACAAACTCATGCCATTTGTGGCAACATGGATGGAACTAGAGGGATTATGCTAATCATTACCTTAAATCAAGTCCCCAAAAGGGAGGTCAGTGGCTTTTGAATGTTTATGACTTTGTAAATAGTGTAAAATTCTCACACAAAGTAACTTCTGGCCCCATTTGATAAAGAACAAGCCAATATTCACAAATATAATCTCCAGACACAATGTTCCTGTCTGTTTCTGAGGTGCTTTGAAATACAGCAGAGAAAACACATTAACCAACCAATACTCCAACAAGTATCAACTTTTCTTTCAATTTGGTAAGTGGTATGGCCATTTGATTACATAGCATTTCTATGTATTATTTTATCAAAGTCCCAAGACTTTAAAAGTTATTTAAAACATGGAGGGTGGTGGTGGCTGTATGTGGGTTATTTTTTTCTGCTTTCTAAATTTCAAAATCATTTAAATAAAATAATAAATATAGGAATGAATGTAGGATTTGGTGTCATAGAGTTCAGCCTCTTTAAAGACTTTAAGACTTCCTTTCTTTCCTTTTGACCATTATGGGTTGACAATCTCTACTCAGAAGACTATAAAGGCATTGCTCCATGAAAGTCTCACCTCCATTGTCTCACTTTGACTTCTCATATCCTTCATATGAAATCAGTATGATGAATGACACTCTGCTTTGCTGACTATTACTACAATTTCAAGTAATCCTGTTCTGAATTCCATGATTCTCGAAGTCCTTTCTTACCCTGCCTCTAACAAGTTGAGATATGTTGATAATATTTAAAGCCTACTTTTTCATGGATTATTTTCACAGTCATCACAATAAGCCTGTCTACTATTTTCAGAAAAGTGAGACTGAAAATTACTGCCTAGTAAAAGAGGAATTCATTCTATAGGCTTATTAATAAAACTAGTGAAATATAATAGGACTGAAAAAAAGGGAGACAGAAGCAGCCTACATGAATGACTTTGAGAGCAGATGAATTTGTCAGCGAAAGTTTCTAGTGTATTACAAAGCATCAACTTTCAACCTGAAATCTGTAAAAGGAAAAGGAACTGAACAGAGTATGAATATACAAGTAATGTCTTTTGGGAATTATTGCATATATGCATAGAATTGTAAAGCCTGTACTTTCATGAAAGACATTAGAACATACATTATAAAATGACTGCTTTTGATAGTACTATACACTAAGTAACTGCATACAGCATAGTGGATGAATATTATAAAACGAGGATTTTTTCCTACCTCTCCAGAAAAAATCTAATTTTTTCAATAAATTTAAATCCCTTGCCCATAAAAATCTCTGACTTGCCAAAATCCATGTGAATGAATTTATCAAGATTCAACGTATTATTTCAGGGTAACTCTTTGAAGATTAGAATTCACATGTGTAAATGACTGAGAAAATGATACATGTGTGATCATGAGAATAAGAATTCAAATATTAAAATTAAAATGATTGAAAATTAGAAATCATAAAGCAAATGTCATTTTTAATTGTATTTAAATGAATCAATGCAATTATGAATAGATTGATGAATCAATAAAAAGCAGTCAACAAAATTGCTAAATAGTAAATGTTTTTCTTACAATAGCACGTGAATACATATGTATGCTTATCTGTGGATGTGTGTGTGTGTGATGAGAGGGAGAGAACAATAGATACACGTCATGGAGAATTTACGGGTATCTCTAATTATAAATAATACTCAGCAGTGTACTTCATCAATCTGCCTGTTCTGCTCCCCACTCTGTCTCTGGTGAATCCTTTCACCACCCCCGCACCTATGGCTTGTACTCCAGTTCTGAATGCTTAAATATATAATAATAAAATAAACAACTTGGAATGTCCTAATAAAAAGAATACCCACCACATATAGAACTATTATTTACAACATATAGTCCTCACCTCGTGAAAGCTCTATCATGGTTTAATAATGGAAATCATAGTGATTTCTATCTGTCTGGGACAATTCTATACAGAAATGCGCCATTTTATTTTCTAATGTTCAAAATGTTGTGACAAGACTACTGAGTGTTTCCACTTATATAAATCAATATCTCATAAAAAAGAAGAAAATAGATTAGTGTGTGTTTTCTAGTGACAACAACTGGGAGAATTGACAGTTTTCCTATCACATTGGTTTTGTTTCATGAATATATTTTAAAAGAGTATCATAAAATTTCATACTACCTATCCAAATATTTCCACCCATATTTCTAATTTAATATTATACATAGCATTGACAAAATGGACTATAAAATAAAAACATCCCCAAATTAATGAGGTCATTAGTAATCAAAGAAAAAACAGAGCCAAATCATTAAAACCTAGGAAGTCATTGAAGTTGAGATCCAGCAGCAATACTCATCATAAATATATAACGTCTGTCTACAAACATCACGTCCCACTCCATCACTAACTGTGCACCCACCATTATTTTAAACCTTCTGTTTCTACTGCTAATAAAAAGCTAAGAAATTAATAAAAAGTGTTCCTTTATTAAATTTAACAAACTAAATTTCTTTATAAGTGTTTTGAGTATATATAAATTTCATTGATAGGTTTTACTTTGATTCTCAAGAGGAACACCTGAAGCTTATGCATGATTGCAATGCAATGTTATTTTAATACAAAATAAAATAAAAAGTAGATATGAAACTGTAAAAACAGATCAATAATGGCATAAAAAGTAACTCATGCAAAACAATTAACATCAAAAGTTGTAACGCTTACTAATCAGAATCACTAGCCTAAATTGGATTAAAAAAAAATGACCCAAGTCTCAGTGGATTATGGACTCAGCTGCCAGTCGTCGCTTTTTAGGAAATGAGTCTTTATCTGGAATAACAATCATCTTTGACAGAGAGAAACAAAAAGCAGAACACCTCAAACAAGCCTCAAAGTTATACCTGGAATTTACACAGATCATTTTTACCTATTGCTCATTTACCAGGAAAACTCACATAGCCATTAGGCCTGAGGACACCTGTTAGGATGAACCCTACAGAAAGGAAAATTGGAATGGAAGTATCTCTTATCCAATGTCCATTGTTGTTTTGTTGCAATGTTTTACTGAATTTTGAGTATGAAAATAAAATCTTTCATTAAACAAAATACATTACTAATCTATGAAGTTGGTCATTAGAGTTTAAAAGGATTTCTGCAAGAAAAGCGTGAACTGGAGAGTTATTTATATGTCATGCCTATACTTAGTGAACAACACACTGATTTACCCCAAAGTCCAAATATTTGTCTAACTGACCATATATGTTTTTTGTTGTTATTTTAGGATTTACATTTTACATTTTGCTACATTTTAGACATTAAAATGACCAATCATTATTTTGGCTAAAAACACTTCAAAAGTTTAAATACCAGCTCTGTCACTTACTATGAAACTTTAGTCTTGTCATTTAAGTTTCCTGTGTTTTATTTTCCCCATATTTAATAGTGATACAGTCTCCATGGTATTAAATTGAAAGGCAATGGTATGCACAGAAACACTAGAATACTTTCCAGCACATGGTAAACCCCATCTAAGAGCAACTGGTAGTTTAAAGTTGAAGAGAAACAACCAGTGTGACATAAAAATAACAAATTAGGAAGTGAAAAATATGTTTAAAGTATCATTTGACATCCTGTATTTGAGAAATAATTATGCAACTGGAAGAATCAAGTTTAAAAGAGAGATGAAACAACTGAAACTCTTGGACTAACTACAGATGACCAGCAATGGATGTGAGACTTACAATGTATTCTTCAAGCATTTGCTCCCACAACTATTCCTTCTCACCCCTACTTAAATCTCACCTCTCCAACTTCTCATCACTTCCACCTTCCAAAAATACTTACCCCTAAAAGAAAAATTTAAGTATACAATCTCCTATTGCCATTCTATGTACTCATTGCACTTTAATAATTCTTCTTTGTTTAATAATAGTTAAACTGAGATATAACTCACAAATTATAAACCACCCAAGTTCAATGTTCTAGATATCCAGAGAATTGTACAGCCATTAATCAATGCATTTTAGAAATTTTTCATCACCCAAAAAGAAATTCTATACCCATTCAATCACTATTCATAATTCCCCAAATTCCCTCAGCTTCAGACAACCATCAATACACTTTGTTTCTGTGGATGAAGGTGTTGCCACAAGCTCATCAGCAGTTTCAAGTAAACAAGGAAACTCAATCCAGTGGTCATGAAGCTGGATCAACAAGAATGATCCCAACTGAACCCCAAAGAATAAGAGTTTTGGGATCAGAAAGTTTACTTTAGAAATTCTCCTTAGGGTTTTAACAATTAACTCATTAACAAATGCAATTTAACACATTATGAAAACTATTGTTGGTCTAATTTTATTCCAAGTGTCCTGGTTATCAGTTTATTTCTTCAAAACATGTAACATTCTTGACCAAAGACTCATCATTTATGTTCTTTTTCATTCATGGTATACCTAGTAAGTTCACTCAGTAAATTTTCCTCCTATATACCTACTTGTAACTAACAATATCACTGTATTTAATAAGAGAATAAAAATGATGAAATATACATTGTCAAGACAAATCAATTAAAAATGTAAGTTAAGGTAAATATTCTAAGAGTGAAAATATAGTCTTATTGATGGATAAGAAATATCACTGAACAAATGGAGATATTTCTTGGATGAGGAGGTTGGTAACAAAGAGCCTATTCAACCTAAATTATATGTTTTACTTACTTGCTTTTAGAACTATAAAATTACTGATTTTAACACCAAAGAAAAATCTAGCAAAAATTATATAGGTCATTTAGCAGCAAAAAGAAGAGAAAAAGAACAATAGAAGTGATCGTTTTACTGTAAAGTACAAGTTGAATGTACTCCAAAGCCCCTGAAATAAAAACAGCTTGGTAAGAAGATTTAAAAACAAACAAACAAACAAACAAACAAAAAAACAATTTGGTACTGTCAGGGAAAAAGAATATGACAAAAAATTAGCTAGCCTGCTAAGTCATACTTAAACTAATCTAGTTTATTTTCTCTACAGAGAAGTTTTTCCTTGTGTATCCAAAGTTTAATTTTTGATAGGAGAAATAAACATGATCATGGATGAAGAGACCATTTAAGATACACATCACATCTACCAACATTTGACCCCAAGTTTTCAAAAGGTGATTTTCATTCTTTTAAATGTGGCAACATTAGGATTCATTCCATCAGGTATCACCACTAAGGTACCTCCCACCAAATAGCCCGAATCTACCTCATAGCCCACTGTGCTTTCTTCTTTGTTTTTACCCCTCCCACACTTTCTGTCACCTCTTTGGATCCATCAATTCTTCAGTTAGTTTTCAGTGCTAGCTTTGAAGGCTGTCTCTCTCTGGTGCTTAGTTTGATTTCTCTATATACCACGCATCAGGAAGTAAAACTTCCTGATGTAAAACTGATAAAGAATGAACCATACTTCCAATCTGAATTACCAAACACTCCTTAAAACCAACTAGTATCCTACTAGTGACTCTAAGAAATACAAAGCAAGATATCAAACTTCTGACAATGCAGAAAGCCTTGGAAATAAAAAAAAAAAATCTTATCAGCAGATCACAGCACCAAATTTAAACTTCAGAAATCCAGTTCTGTGTGCAGTCACTCCTGGCTAAGAATAAGCCAGACAATCATGTCTCCCACAGAGAAAGATGCTAATGATAAATGAGACAATTTATGAAAAAACACCAACACCATACCTAGAAAATAACGAATATTAAATGGATTCGTTTGCTTTTGGCTTCAAGATTAATGTCTAAAATAATTTCACTTTTCTAAATTTTTTTGCTTCTTATAAACCACTTAGGTTTTGTTCTTTCCAATTCCCTTACTAAACCAAACTCCAACTCTGATATAACTTGAGTTTTCCTTGGCGCATAATGTTCATTAATTTTATAGCAAACAGATTTTGCATGACAGTCTCTAAACCACCAACTTTTCTGACTAAAAATGTATTCCACTGAACAAAAATAGCAATGCCCAAAATTTGTTTATTCAGCAGTATAACTTCAGAAATATTAATAGCCTACCAACTAAATGTATAAAACCTGTTAGGTTTTGCTTATGGAATCTGCTATCACAGCTTCTAGTTATTACATGCTCAAGAATCTGGCAAAGTATTGTACTATGAGATCATGATTCATCTTCTTCAGTGTGAACAGTTAGTGACAAGATAAAAAATACAAGCTTGAAAAAGAAGCTGAATTTTCAGTGAAAAGTTTAGCCTTGTTAAGATGCAATTGGCATCACTCCGGATAAAGAACAGAACAATTTGCTTCTTTGCATAAATAATTTAAGAATCAGCCACTATGGTAGAGCCACAGTGAATGTAAATTGCTCTATCTGCAGATTTAAAGTTCTCTGGCATCAGTAATAGACTTCCACAATACATATCTCTCGTCCAGACAACACTTAGGAGATAAAGTTTCCATTTCAAATATCTCTTGGTTACTTCAAAAAGTGGTTTCTAAACACTTGGTCTAAATGTTAGTACCACAAGCTCAATATTATATAAAAATCTGGAATGGCAACAAACCTAAAAGGTCCTTGATGAGTTAATTAACCTAAAATCAGATTTACATGTTTTCTATAAATCTATGGCTTATGTGAGTATTCTTCCTGATGATTCTTATGATTTTTTTTAAACAAGGAAGAGTGAAAAGTAGTTCTCTAGAAACAAGCTTAAAGTGATAGAACAAGAAATCAAGGTAAATAAGATATGTTGTAGTCTATAAAAATTTTGATTGTACACAGCACAAAAGGAAGAGCAATAATTTCCTTAAGTGTATGAAGTATCTTTCCTTTATTACTTTCCATATCTGTCATTCTGATAGGAAATAAAGTTCTAAAGTGATAAATTTCTTGTAATTCTTATGTACACACATACCCCTTATAAAATATAAAAAGATTCTCTTAATTTGGCTTAGACAACCAAATAAGAACCCTGCATATTTACAACCAACGCTTACTCCCTACAAATAAGAGCAACTATTTCTTATAGCAAGTAAGACTAGATATCAACCTGAGGAACACAGTATGTTAGGAACCTGCTAAGTGTTCTTATTATTCACACAAAATATAGTAAGTTCTCAGGGATCCAATGCTCAACTTAGGACATAAAATACTAACAATTAAAGTGTAGTAACTATGAGCTTCATCAAGCAATTTCCCTCCTGCTAGGATGATGTTATCTGCTAACGTGTATTTGGTTTTTATTGTTCTTATGTATTTTTTTTTAGATTTATTTGTGCATACAGAACTAGGGTACAGCCCAAAGGTGCAGGGGCAGTGAGAGAATTCACCAGAGACAGAGTGGGGAGCAGAACAGGCAGATCGACTAAGTGCACTGCCAAGGTGAGCAGTGGGCGGGCCATGTGGTCACCTCCAGGGCAGGTGGAGATCCAACTCATGCTGAAGTGGCTTTAGCTTGTTAGTGCTGTGCTTTAACCCACTGCACCACCAGGGAAGGCCTGTTCTTATGTATTTATTAGTATTATTAGATCTGTGTGTATCAATATGTTTTGTGTATTTTTTAAACTAAGAGATATTGTATCATAATGCCTGTACATTTACAACTTCTTTTTCTATTCAGCATTTGTTTGGCAGATACAGTCATTGATATGAATATATAGGTCTAGTTATTTTCAGTTATATGTATGTATAATTTGTGGATATCTCACAATAGATATTCATTCTCTTCATAAACAGATTTACACTATATATTAGTCTCCCTCGTGTATCTATCAACCTACCTCTCTAAATAACATTCTCGTACATTTTATTTGCTCTCACATGAGGATATAATCTGTAAATTCTCCATACATGCTTTATTAAATTGATTGGTTTTTCTGTGCTAAAAATATAATGGAAATACTTGGATGAAGAGATTAGACAAGTCTAGCTATTAAAAACACTCAAATTGTGGGGCCATTCCTGGTGGCACAGTGGGTTAAAGCACAGCACCAAGAAGCTAAAGCCACTTTGGCATGAGTATGATTCCCATCTGTGAGGTGATCCACAGGTGCAGTAGTCCTCTCCTGACTCACCCACTGCACTCAGCAGTGTTCTTCATCAGTTCTGCCTGTTCTGCTCCCCATTCTGTCTCTGGTGAATCCTCTCACCACACCTATGCCTCTGGCCTGTACTCCAGTTCTGTATCCATAAATAAATAAATCTTAAAAAAAAAAAAAAAAAAAAAAGAAACTCAAGTTGCTTACCAATTGGATTTACCAATTTATACACTTCTATAAATAATTTAGAATTTATATTGTTCTGTATCTGTATCAAATATGTCATTTCTCAGTTTTCACCAGTATAATGTGTGTGAAATAAGTCGACTTCATTTTATTTACACTTTATTATTGAAGAGGTTGAGCTTCTTTCAAAATTTATATATCCTTTTGGTACCTCATGATGAAATTTTTATTTATGTTTTTAGCAGAACCTACTAGCTGACACCCAGTAGCTGTTTTATTTAGCAACAGAACTCTATTTGTAATTAAATAAATGACTATCCAAATAAAATTTTATTCCAAGTGTTGATGGAAGTTTGGTATGGCCATTTGTCACATTCTGGCCAATGAGCTATAAGTAGCCATGTATGGTTTTTAGCAGATTCCATGAAGTAGGAGTCTTGTCCCTCTCTTCTCCTCTTCCCTTTCCTGTCAGGCAGACTATGATTCATGACCATCTTGAACAAAAGGACGTCCCATGTGGAAAATGGCACAGCAATCTCATAAAAATACCAGAAAATCCCTATGGCAGTGGAATTAACACCCAGTCTTTGAAATACTTAACTGATGCCCTTCATTAATTTCTTGCTGTTCCTTTATGTGAAAAAAATTGATTACTTTTTTGGTACTTTTGGGTTCTTGTAAACACAAGTAAACCTAACTGACAATATTTTCACTAATTTTCAAATTGTTATCATTTTCTTATTTCTATAAATATTTTACAAGTTTAGACTACAATATTCTACATTATATATTCTACACCAAACTTTGTTGGCTAGATATGTGTTACACAATTCTTCTAGTTTTGTTCATATACTTGTAGTATTTTATCATATAATAATCATTTTAACTTAATTAATTTAAATTTTAGCTTTTCCTTTGTTCTTGTTTAAGAAATTCTCACTTCTTGTACCATAAATACTTTATTTTTATTAAAAAAAAAGTTAAATAGGCCCTCCCTGGTGGCACAGTGGGTTAAAGCACCGCACTGAGAATCTAAAAGCCACTTCCTCATGAGTTCGATTCCCGCCTGCCCCGGAGGTGACCACATGGCGTGGCAGACATCTCCTGACCCGGGGCCCGCTGCTCCCCTCAGCAGTGTACTTCGTCGATCTGCCTGTTCTGCTCCCCACTCTGTCTCTGGTGAATCCTCTCACCCTCCACATCTCTGGCCTGTACCCCAGTTCTATATGAATAAATAAATAAATCTTAAAAAAAAAAAAGTTAAATAACCTTTAACTAAGAATTTTAGCCTATATAATTTTTTGAATGAACATTTTCATATAAGTAAATGCCCCAATCATTGAAAAATCCTTATTTTAACATTTTAACACTTACAAATTATTTTAAAATTTCCTAAGCAAATTAGTGTTGTTTCTATAGCCAAGACTATGAAAATTCTGATTTTCATGAAAATGAGCATTTTATAAACTCCCATTCTCACTTTTTTTATTCTAGAATTCTACAAGTTGACTAAGCATATCTAAAGCACTAAAATCAGGCACATCTGGATTTAAATCCAAACTAAAATTTATTCATGTTAAGCATGAACACCTAATTCTCTGAGCCTCAAAACTCTTGTTCAGAAAGTTAGAACAATCATAATTTCAAGCATATATAATAACTGAACTAATGTATGTCAATTGTCATTATTTATCTGTAGAAAATAGAGCAGAATTCTAACCTTTCACCTAACCTCAGAGATATGCATTTCCTGATTTTTCCTTAACTATAACAGTTACTTCTTCAAGTTTACATTTTAATTTTTAACAAAAAGAGGAAGAATGGCAAGTTGTTTTAAAATAAATAAAAGGAGATAAATCAATAACGTGGAAAGCATAATAATCACAAGGAAGCTATCCTTATGAGCTGTTTCTAGGCCTTGCACCATTTAATATTTACAACACTCTATAAGGTGTTAATACCTTATTACAAAAGTTAATACATTTCCTCAAATTTACAACAAGAAATAGAAGAAGTAAAATTTAGGATTTGGGGAACACCAAAATCCTTGTTCTTATTCCATGTACAATAGTTGAGTAGGTATGATCAAGGCTCAGAAGCTATTTCTACTCTCTCTCAAGTTTGAAAAATATTATTAAAGGGAAAATACACTCCATTCTTTATATTCTCTGATGTCCATTTCAACTATAGGTTTTGGTTCAATTACACCATAAGTTCAGTTTAGAAAAATAGTCAACTCCAATACAAGGTCTCACCGGGCACTTTTTATTTACTTCATCAAAATGTGTGACAAGCAAAATTTGAGTGAAAGGAGAAAGAAGAGTAGCAAACATGATTGTGTTTTTGTATTTAGAATCTTTTCACTGTAATGGAAATAAAAAAAAAAAAAGATAACTCCATCCATCACAAGTGCACACACACAAAATAACAACCATGTCATGAACAGCAAGTTACTAACCCTCCCTGAGTGTTTTCTCAAAAGCAAAATAAAGATTTGGCTGGCTGGTTTCTAGGATCGAGGATAGATCTAGGATTCTAAAATTCAAGAGAAAAAAATAAAAAAAAAAAACATTTTCAAGCTTTGTTAAAGGTTACCTTCCTGGTGAAATAGTGAAAAGCCAAAATAGTAAAATGCAATAAATTTTTCATGTTTTTGGTGAGGTGAAATAAGACATTTTATTGGTTAATAATTACATATGTCATTTAACAGAGCAAAAACAGGCTTTGGCATCATCCCTTCTGGAATCCCCTCCTAGGTAGGGTCCAGCATTTCTTCCCTCGAGGCCTTGGAGCCTGCTGTAGTCCATCAAAGTGCAGAGAAGTAGATACAGCAATAACGAGAACTGCTCAGCTCCCTGTTTTATTTTGTTTCCAGTCCTCAGTCCGCACTTTGATGTCATTCACAAAATTAAGAGTACAACATCCATCTACAGATTTATTAAGAAGGGTTTTATTTTTCTTTATGGATATGCCACAAATTACAACAATGAGATTTTTCATCAAACAAAAGGCCATTTCAGACTCGGGTGGTTTCAGCAGAGAAGCGCAGGAGGAGAAAGCTCTGCGCAGCGAGTGCTTTCCAAGCCTGCAGCAGCATCTATTACAGGTCACCTTCTTCCTTAAATTTTTGTGTCTCTAGGTGCCACTGAAGAGCTAATAGTGCTTATTACTGCTCCCCTTCAAGCAAGGTCAGGGCTAACTAGAAAAGTATCAATTTGTCACCAAACATGTGTTCTGGTGATAGAGGCTCAAGTTACTCTTGGAAATAAAATTGTACAAGGCCCTCCCTGGTAGTACAAGGAATTAAAACACAACATTATGAAGCTGTCCACAGCCACTGCAGCATGAGTTCAATCCCAGCCAAGGAGGTGACCCAGCCGACCTCTCCTGTCGCACCCACTGCTCCCTCAGCAGTGCATTTCAGTGCACCTCCCTGTCCATTTTTCAGTACAGCTTCCCACTCTGTCTCTGGTAAATCCTCTCAGCACCTACATCTCTGGCTTGTACCCCAGTTGTTGTATGCATGCAATAAATAAATCTTTAAATAAATAAATAAAATTGCACAAACTGGCACTTAGCGCTGGCCCAGTTCTGCACTGCATATACCTGCAGAATGGTCCCAGCAGGGCCACTCTCAGTCCATGAGTGCAGCTCTTTCCATCCTCTCTAGAGTCTGCACTATGCCCGTCCCAATTCAATTAGAAAGAATAACATGATCGGGTGTGCATCCTCATTTTTGTAAAGCTATGAATTCCTACACACAGAATCAATCACACTGTCTGAAAACCAGGCCATATAAACTTGTTTTATTTCATAATCTAACCAGAATTCAATTAAATTGACATTCTGGCACCTACATACCAGGTGAAGCTGATAAAAGAGAGGGCAGGTAACTGAAAGAACAAAACACTTATTCAAGTTTACCCGCGCTATCAGTTAAGGATATCCAGAGAATAGTAACCAAGAGAAATATGGGGGCCAAAAGTGGGTGGATGAGATTTTAAGAAACTGACAAAATTTATAAAGTCTTCAACTGCAAAGTCTACAAGGTGGGCTCACAGGATGGAGACCCAGGCAGGAGCTAGTGTTGGGGTTCATGTCCAAAGACTGTCTGCTTACAGAGAGGTAGACAGGCCAGAATTAAAGATCTTCAATGAAACAAATCTGTACTGCTGTTAAGGTTTTGCCTTTTGAAATAAAACCAAGACCACCTTAACACAACTGCAACTACCATAAAGTTTTAAATCTCCCTAGATTCATTGAGCCACTATGTCCTTTGCTGTCCATGTATTTTTTTCAAAAAGTGCTCCTGCTCTCCTACCCTCTTTAGTCACCTACACCCTAGCCATCTTGATGGTATAGATGAATTCTGGAGCCACTGTAACACCTTTCTTAAAAGATCAACTGAAAATTTTCTTCTTTCCCCAGTTCCTGTCCTTTCCATTCATTTGACAATTGAAATGTATATACAACATTAATTGCCTTTTCAGATATTAATCTTAATTCACTGATTAGATATTAAGTTCCTTTACACTGGAGAATATTCTGTGTATTTAACTGTGACCCACAAAAATAAATCACTGAGCCTCAAAACAAGTAAGTCTTCATGATATCTGCACTGATTGATGAAAATGTACAGCAGTGATTAAATAATAGTCTATCCTTGCTCCCAAGAGTCTGCTGACTCTTGAAGCAGAAAATACATGCTTATAATATTCACTATGTGACTATATGTTTCAGGGAGCATCTGATGAGTCAAGAAATAAAGTACCAAAGAGTTACCAAATTATTATGAAATTGCCTTTCTTTTGATTTCTTAAAGATTTTATTTATGTTTTTGTACTCCTAAGTACATCAGTTGCAAGATATTTGGAGGATGAGTTAGCCCAAAAATGTGGGTTTTACTTATAAAAATGTACCATTTATTTATGAAGCTTTGTTTATAGGAAAGCTGAGAAATAAATTAGTATCTGTACACAACCAGAAAGCTCTAGTGGAACTGGTTTATCTCATCAGCTGGGTAGAAGGGAACAAAGCTAAAATGTCTTCACCATGAAGAAACTGATATGACCTCCAAGTCTGGATATGAACCTGTTCTTAATCAGAAATAGTCCCTCTGCATTGTCTTCTTTCCCTGGATACACACACTCTTCTCTCAGCAGACTCACAATTTTCTTTTGCTGAGGTAGCAAAATAGAGATCAAATGAGCTCTTACACATATGAATAGATCTACAATGCAAGGATAAACACAAGGATGTATTTTGCTTCCAAATTAGTCCCTTTATCATATCCTCATTGAATGTAAGGAGAGAGCATCAATCATAAAACCAATGTTAGGGATATTTTTCTATAATTATTACACATATTTTCATATGTTTTAGAAATGTGTCTCCAAAGAGGAGTCCACCAGATGTCAAAAATAATAACCCATTTGTAAACTACCTAAACTGATTTAATTAAACAAATCAGATAACATATCAAGGATAGGTTACATAGAAAAACATAAAAAAAAAATTGGGGGGGAGGGAAGTGCATGGGACTATGGTGATGGCACACGGTTGACTTGGTGATGGGAAACCCAGGGGATTACAATTGAGATGAAAAAAAAATGTACAAAATGATGTAAAAATAAACTATTATATTATAAAATAAATAAATAAAAGGAAGGTATCTTTACAAAATTATTAGTTTTGGTAGTATTCATGAGAATAAGTAAGTGTTTTTATTCTACAATGTACTAAAAGATATTCTTAGTTTTGTTACAGAAAATTTTAGGAGCATACAGACATTCCACTGATGAACTTTGATATGAAATAATTAGAGCAAACACAATATAGAGATCACCCTTACCAAGTCAAGGGAAAAGTTGAAGGGAAAAACTATCATCCAAACAAGACACTAGACTTCAATAAAAGATGATGTAGTCCATTTATTTATTCTCTCAATCAGTCATTGATTCATCAATACTGAGCATCTTTTGAGCATTAAGAACTGAGCCTGGTACAAGGGTTCAAATAGTGAATAAAGTTCAAGTTTGATGCTTTATTCTTCACTACAGTTTTAGTGAATATAGTCAAGTAAACCACATTTGACGCAGGAACAATTAGAGAGATATTGGAGATATTGCAGAATGATAATAATTACAGACTGTCTTCCAAGAAAATACATGTTTTAATTATACCAAAATTTAGTATACAATTTCAGAGGTTTCCAGGACCTCAAATATCCATCCACAAACTACTTAAATGTTGCCACAGAATAAAATCATGTTTTCAGAGTCTCACTAATTTCTATAGTGCTCCACTATAGTACAGTTGCACAAAGGGGCTCTAGTGCCTTGTGAAAATTTTCTGTGAGTCTAGTTTTCTGTGGATAAAAACACTCCTGCCATGGGCCAGCTGTCTTTTGTGCTAAGTCAGTATAGACTCACCAGAGTTAGCTTAAACTTCAGTAATGCATGCCCTGTTAGTTTTACTAAATTATCTGTTTCAAAGGAGTGGCTTGGGAGGCATTCTGGGGGTGTGGGGTAGGGGGGGGAGGCTATGGAGTGGGGAACAGGATCAAAACAGGTGGGAAGTATGCATGGGACTATGATGACGGCACACTGCTAATTGGTGGTGAGAAGTCCACAACCAAGATGGAAAAATGTATAAAATGAAAAATGATGCAAAATAATAATAATAAGAAGAAGAAGAAGAAGAAGAAGAAGAAGAAGAAGAAATACACTTAAAAAAAAATAGGGCCCTCCCTGGTGGCACAGTGGGTTGAAGCACAGCACTAAGAAGCTAAAGCCACTTCAGGTGAGTTCCATCCCCGCCTAGAGGTGATCACACGGTACGTCAGACCTCTCCTGACCTGCCTGCTGCTTTCCTCAGCTGTTCCCCTTGTTGACCGCCTGTTCTGCTCCCCACTCTGCCCCTGGTAAATCCTCTTACCCCCCTTGCACCACTGGCCTATTCCCCAGTTCTGTATGCATAAATAAATAAATCTTTAAAAAAATAATAAAAGGAACTGCTTGGTCCAACAAACAAAACATTATTCTTATTTAACTTGCTCTCAAATTAGGCCATCTACTACGTGGATTAATTATAAACTAAGAAGACAGTCAAATATAATAGGCACATCTGCTTGTGATGGAAAGAAAATACTTTAGTGATATTGTTGGATTCATTTAAAGTTAAACCCAGGCTTTTCTTTTTGTAACTTAAATCACTGTATTTAAATATATTTTTGGCTGCTCACACAGAGCCTAGAGGTTTTTTGCTAAAACATAAAATAGAACAAAAAGGAGAATAAAGAAAATGAATTTATTTTTGATTGTCAATTCAAATATGCCATAAATTTAGTTTGAAGAAAATAGGGTGCTTTTCCCTCTTTACCCAAATTAATAAAAAAAAAATCCCCCTTTGAAATGTACTGAATGTGTTTTTGTATTTTAGTTTTTCACTATTTTACTAGAGAGGTTGCTTTTAACAAAGCTTGAAAATGTAGTTTGGGGAAAGGAGTTAGCAAAAAGAAAAAGTAAAACTAATATTTACCATGTGGTCAATGTCAACAGCTTTAGAAGACAGACATGCATTTGGTGAAACCTAGCATGTGTTACTGTTAGTAACAGTCAACCTCACCATCTGATACTAGACACCAAGAAATGTACTTGGCATTGTTGTCTACAATATTTCATGCAATCCTTCTAGCAGCTTTATAAGTCAGACAAATGGGTACTATCATTACCCTATGTTAGAAAGGAGTAAGCTGAGGCCCTCCCTAGTGCCGCAACGGGTTAGGATGCAGCACTACCAGCTAGCTGCAGGCACTTCAGTGCATGTTCCATCCCCGCTCAGGAGGTGATGACCCACATGGTACAGCAGACCTCTCCTGACCCGCCGCTGCTCCCCTCAGCAGTGTACTTCATCAATCTGCCTGTTCTGCTCCCCACTCTATCTCCATGAGTCTTCTCAACACCCCTGCACCTCTGGCCTGTATCCCAGCTCTGTATGCACAAATAAATCTTACAAAAAGGAAGAAAGAAAGAAAGGAGTACGCTAACATATTTTCACTCCAGATTTCATCCAGATTCTCCTCAAACTTCAGTAAATTTAAAAATCACTTGGTAAACTTTGCAAGACACAGAAGCATTAATGCTATCCCTTTTGATTATATTCAGGTGAAGCTAAGGAACATGCATTTTTTACAAACTCATAAACCATGTTCACTATCAACATCATCATCATCACCAAACCATCATTCTAACCCAAATGCAATAATTTCTTATTTAAAATGTCCTTTGATTACATCTGAAAAAAGAAAGCCAAAACAATAAAAACCCTGTGTTGTCATATACTGCATAGCCTAAAAAAGTGTTAAAGGTTTATGTTTACATGCTCATCTGAACATTCTGATAAAAATGCATATTCTCATTCAATAGATCTAATTGTGAGCCCTAAAATCTGCATTTCTAGCACTTGGAGACAATTCTGATGCAGCCAGTCCAAAGTTCACATTTTACGGAGGCTGGACTTTGTATCATGTGAGAAATTTTAGGGTAAGGCATGGACTATTATTATTTGCGTAAGGAATTTATCAACTGGAGAAGCAAGTGGAGATACATAATTAGATGCTTCGTGAACATGAGGCAGATGAAGGAGGTCACAGTGGCTTATTAAAATGAGAATTGTGGGCCTTCCCTGGTGGCCTAATGGGTTAAAGCACAGCATGATGTTGCTATTCACAGCCACTGCAGCATGAGTTTGATACCAGCCAAGGAGGTGTCCAGCATGGTGCGGCAGACCTCTCCTGTCCTGCCCACTGCTCTTCTCAGTAGGGTATTTCAGTCAGTCTGCCTGCTCTGCTCCCCACTGTCTCTGGTGAATCCTCTCTCTCTCACACACATCTAACCTCAGTTATTTGTATGCATAAATGAATAAATCTTTAAGAAAAACAAATAAAATGATAATTGAGCTAAGGTTTGAAGAAATTCTACTCAATTACATGCTCTTTAGGAATATTCTAATATAAGAAATGAGGCAAATATTAGACAACTAAAACATGTAATTTAAGACAATTATTTCTATAGCTGGTACAGATAAATATTATAGACCTTCAAAGAAAGGGGCAGGAGATAATACTTTTGACTGACCCTCCTATAAATATTCCATAAATTTCCCAGTATTTTTTTTTCTTTTTGCAAAGGTGTCTTCCCCAAAGGGCAGAATTACTAGGGATCAGAAATTGTCATTTTCATAGTGGCATGAATTCTCAGCCTTTTAGGGTGCCTGCTTGGTAACTTAGGGGTTATGCCTCAACACTATCACCACTAAGTTGTGAGTTTAGTTCCCAGCCAGGAAGCTGACTCACCTGGAATAGTCTCATTTGCTGTTCTCCTCAGCAGTGTATTTCAGTAGATCTATCTGTTCTGCTCCCTACTCTGTCTCTAGGGAATCCTTTCCCCCC